>NW_023998414.1:29798367-29955015 GCF_014805625.2 Glossina fuscipes | reverse complement strand
ACACACACACAAACACACACACACACACACACACACACACACACACATACGCACACATTTTTAATAGCGTGGAATCAGTTTCTTTCTTTATAAACACAAAAAATGTGTGAATCATTCGTTCCATAATTTTTTTGCGAGCGGATTATAAAACTATTCATATTTGAAAGTCGTGACAATAAAAAGATAGGAACAATTATTCGAGATATATGCTGGACAATGACTCTACGGAAGACGTGTAACAGGCACCAGATAATAGGTGATTAAGACACTTGCTAGACATGTGACATAATCTTTCCTTTTAACGTTGGGTGTTCACGAAATGTTATCTTAGTGAAACGGATACATTCGGGGACCGTACGGCAAAAGTTACTGACTGTATATATATCGTACAGAGAATGTTTAAAGTTTATAATGCGAAGCGATGACGTTAAAAAATTCGAATTATTCCCATACTTTACTATGAAATTCATTTCATTTCGATAAGTTCTGGTACTTTTTGATTCTACTCTTTATAATATATATAGAACTTTAATATTTATTATATGTATATATATGTATATATATATTTGTGTGTGTGCTTGCGTGTACATAGGTTGTATAAACAAGCACAAGTGTGTTTAACATTTTGGCATGAATTGTGTTATTGTTTGAATTTTTCTCACCAACAATATATCCACTTAAAATATAACGATTAGTTATAACAAAATGTTTAGCAATTTTTCATTGATGAATTTGAAAAATTTTTGTGCTTATGATGTGCTTGTTCCTTTTTTACTTAACATTTTTGTTGCGCAGAAAATAGGCTTACAACTACTTTCATTATATATATATATATACGTATATTGTAGTGAAAAACGACAGCAAAGGAAGAAAAATATGAAAAAAAATTAAAAATTTAACTATACCGCACACATTGTAGAAAACTCTCATAAATTTCATTTAAAATTATAAACTTTTTCCATTTAAAATTATGTGAGCAGATATTTTTACGTATACATATATATATATATGTATACATACGCATATATATATACATATGGGTTTATATGCGACCGTTTACACTAGTGATTTTAATGTTGTGTAGGCACATAATTAAATAATTTTTATGTGAGTGGGCTTTGTGTGCGTGTGTGCGCGCGCCTGTGTTTATATAAAGAGTATGTATGCATGCACAATAAATGATAACTTTTTACATAAATTATAAATTTAAATTAAAAAAAAAAAAAAAAAAAAAAAAAAATATATATATATATATATATGTATATATATATATACTTTTTTTGTTTTCTTTTTTTTTTAATTTTCAACTAATTTTTTTCTATATTTTTTTTTTGTTTTGTTTTGTTTTGTTGTTGCTATTTTACACAAATGACTTGTAGGCCAGAAGTTCCGGTGTCAACTTTTAGTCTCGCAGCATTAATACACCCCCAGTTTCAGTATGTGCGCGCGTGTATGTGTATACGTGCGAGTATGTCTCTACGTATGCCTAGCAGTCTGTTGTTTTTTGCCATGTTAAGCTTTAAAAAAGAAAAAGAAAAAAAGGAAAAAAGAGGTGAAACACACTAAGCAAAAAACGTCTAAATGAGATTAGTCTGAGCTTTGTGCCGCATACCGAGCATGTGTATGTGAATTCATTTCCGTTTTGAAGGGCTCTTTTTTTTTCATTTTTTTTATTTTTTTTTTTTTTTGCCAACAGAAAACTTTTAATTATGCGTCGAGTGAGCATTTGTTTGATGTATACTCGCTTACACATATGAATATCATTATTTTTATATATGAATGACTGTGTGTGTTTGTTTGTGTTTTGCTTGCATGCTTAATTTCTCGAATAATATTTCAATTATTTTTAGAACTATTAACTTTTTAGTATTTGCATTTCTCCCTTCTACTTCTTTCTTCATTCTCTTCTTCTATTTCTCATATTCCCTTTGCGGTAAAGTATGTTAAATTTTATATTTGCCTTATTCTTCCGGTGTTCCTTTCCCCGTCTTACTTCCACACTTGTATAACATATATATATATATATATATATATATATAGTCCTCTCTCTGTCTCGTTTTTTCTAATTTGTTTTTTTTATTTTTTTTTTTTTTATCTAATTAACAATGAATTATGTAAAACTAAGGCTTTTTGCGCTTTATATTGCGATAATATATAGAAATTAAACAATTTTACTATACTTTAAAGCTCCGACTGAATCTAGGAGGTAATCCTGTTTCTCTCTTTTATATATACAATTATTGAAATTTTTATAAAGTAAATCTATTTGTGAATCGCGCGTTTTGATAAGTTGACTTGCATTATCGCTTACTCTCTGTGTCTATCTGTCTTTGTTATGTATGTTCATTTACATGTTTGTGTTGAAAATTTAAGCAGAAAATAAACACTTGGACAAATCTTACGTCGAGATCACGTATAAAGTCTAAGCTTCAGAATACAATATATTTCGGATTTGCAAGCTTTCCTCTCATCTTCTTGAGCTAAGATTATCCCAAATTATCGATTATTACTGTGAGAACATTCTCTCGTGAAAATATAGTTAGGAATAGATTTGCGTTTGCTTAACGAAGAGCAGGGCGAAGCTAAGTTGACGAACCATTTTATATCACATATGCTGGTATCTACCTAATGATGTTAGTGTTATTGCACTGATGATAACATCTGCCTGATGACACGAAGGGACGGTATTTGGAGTGCTTTCACTTTACCAGCGAACTTTTAGTTCCTTTATAATACAGAAAGTTGGGTTCTGATTGCCCTTAAAACCTCATAATACTTAATTTTATAGCCTATCATCACAAATATAGTACCACAGGCAACAAAGTGCACTACTACTACGTTCCGCTATCTCATATGATAAAATTCGCTTAATATATTAATAGATTGATGGGAGTAAATATGTAATCGCCAGGCAAAGTAGCATTACGGGTCTGGGTGCAAGCTAAGTGGAGTGAATTGAAATAAAAATTTCCCAAACGTCAATTAAATGAAGCGATTCAATAATGAACCGGAGATCAAGCTTAAAAGTTTGTATTGCGTGAAATTAGCGTGAAACCAACTTTAAAGCTTTAATCAAATTTCTCTTACAAAAGCATGAGTTAATACGATTATAATATCACAAGGCGGCAAAAAAAAATTCCATCATTGCTTGAAGAGTGTTGTCATGTGCAGCCAACAGTCACTCCTTTCTCATATAATTGATGGCAGCAGTTATCAAAGCACGAGTTCGTTTCACGCAACTATTCCATGCTTTGATGCCGATTCTTGACTGTATTTATTTTACCATAATTATTTGTGTATTGGCAAAGGTAAAGCTATGGCGTTTAACCATATAACCGAGAATAAAATTATATATATTCTTGTAATTCATATAATGATGGACTAGGAATTCTTTATGTGGAAACATTCGAAACATGTTTACATTGCATTATAGGTTTCATTGTAAAATTTTTCTTTTTGTGTATGTGTGTCGCATCGAAACGTACTCTTGGCGCAAAATTGTAATCAGAAACTTATCTGCGAGCTATAATAAATAAGGAATGTTAAGCGGCACACACACTGCGCTTAAGTCGTGTCTTTGATGTAAAATGGTAGTTGAAACTCAAGTCTCCATTGCTCCTCTGCTCGCATCCAAGCAGAGTAAGATGTCTTTTAAGCTCATAATCTATAAAATGTTTGATCACGTAACGTTCACTCGTATGTTCATGTTCCGGTGGTTACATTCCATGACAAAGGATGGCGCCCTTGGTGGCATACCTGCAAGAGGTAGATTAAAAACAGCGGTCCAGCTCTTCCATATCAACTCATAGGTCGAAGGGAACCATTCATAGGACAGTGTATAGAGTGGCTCGGGTCAGCCTGCTCGACAAATAAATTTCGTCTGTCCATCCGCGGGCTTTTAAAGTTTTTGACGTACATAATTCTGTGGCGGGCTTCCGTGCGGTCTTACAAAGTATTTAACTTTTTTTAAACTTTGCTTCAATTTAAATTCAACTCAACAGCAAAAAATCTAGAATCGAAATAAAAGTGATGTAGTTTTTTACATGTGTTCTTCAAACGATTGACGTATGTGCTATTAAACGGCGAACGCAATTCTGCTTGCAAATACATTAAACAATTTGAACTTGTCGTACAGCGGTTACAATTACAAAATTATTTCTTTATTGGGTTCGAGTGTCCGCTGTATGATTCCAGTAATCAAAATAGAATTGCGTTTGGTCAAGGAAAGTTACATTCGCGGACCATAGTGCATTGATTGAATGTATTAAAATTTCGACCCAATGCGAATGTAATCTTCCTTCTTGTTCACTTCTTCTTAGCAACGACTAAAAGAGGAACCAGACCTACTCTATTCTTGCGTTCGCACAGAAAAAGCGAAAACTTCCCAATCGATTTATCCATCCGATCGTCTTTTATTCGCGCTCTGACTATTATGAAATTCAACAATAAATCTAGAAAACTAAGCAAAATATTGTATTTCTGTAAATAGGCCGACAATGGATGCATAATTGAAAAGAAGTTTTAAAAGCCCAACAATTTCAATTTCTAGTGCGGTAAAGGATACTCGGTCGTAGGTATCGTGAGTACTCAGATAGCAAAAGCGTAATAGTTAGTGATTGTCCACATAATCGCAAAGCTGCGGTCACTGCGCCCCAATCTTTCTTTCTCTTTTCTCACTTGTTTGAGTTCACGAAAAAATAAACATCATGGGAGTATGGTGCTTCCAGCAAGTTGCGCAATGGGGCGGGCGCATTTGCGAGCTTAGAAACTTGAAAGTTATAGGAGTTGCGGTCCAAGCCGAGTATAGCTTTCTTACTTGTTTTTAATCTCCCTTTCCTTTCTGCTTACGCAATTATAGTTAAATATACTGTTGCTAGTGCTCAATGTATTTTTTTTTTAGTCTAAGAATTTATTTCATTAGTCTAAAATTATAATAATAATAATAATAATAATAATAATAATAATAATAATTAAATATTTTATGAAGAAGAAGAGAAAAAGTCATTTTTATCTAAAATTTTCATTTAAGCAAAAAATTCAGGGATCAACGTAATCAAATGCAAACACTTAAAAACAGTGATATATAAGTGCAGCTATCAAGTTACCAAGTATGTAAATAAATAAAAATTAATACATAGGATTATGTAAATATATTTAAATATTTTCCTTAGAGTTATGTTGTTATTGCTTTAATATCGTTCAGCATATAACATTCATATATCTTTAAATATTGATAACATATTCGATTAGAATTATCAAGTTAATCTAAAAAGTATCAGTCACCAATACTCTTGCGAAGAATATATATATGCATATGTCTATAAAAATTTGCATAGAAATATATTTCGTAAATATTTGCAAAATTTTTCTCTTCCACACAAGCAGAAAGTATTTGCCTTAAATTGCTAGCAATTTTGTTTTGTGGCATTTATTTTGTTCCATAAGTTTTTTTTTTTTTTATTTTTGTTTTGTTTTGTATTCTTTAATTCATGTCTTTTACATTTTTCTTGCCAAATTTGCAATAATAAAAACAAGTTTTATAATACTAAAATTGAATTTTTATGAAAGAGAGGACTAACTATCGCTTAGGGTTTTTAATATCTATTCGTACTTTTCAATACAATTTTACATTGAAATTTAATTCATTGCATACTTTTTGTTGCTTACCAAAGAAGAGTATTGATTTGAAGATGATACATTCATAAAGTTTTAGCCTCTTATGGGTTATCGGACATAAGATTGATATGCGGGCTTGTTTAATAGAAATTTTCAGAATTTTATTTATGTTCGATTTTTCATTAATAATTTTAACAAATTTTTTTTTTTTTTTTTTACATTTCATTATATGTTTTATGGTTAAAAATAAATGGTAATACATATATATACATTAAGAGGACATAAGGACATAATTTGTATTACCTATTCGGGGTAAGCATAACTTGATTATTCACTCGGATGAAGTTCACTATAATGCTGAGGTAAACTGCTGAAATGGCAATGGGCACATAATCAACTGTTGATTCGATCGATATCAGTAATGAAGGGTCAGTGAAGATATTCTGAGAAACGAAAATGTCTTCAAGGTTTACAAGATATGCGATTCTTCGAAAGCTTGCCTGCCCTTATATAAAGCACTTACGCAATGAAAATATAAAATGTTTGTCTTCTCATGTTTAAAAAGCAATTAAATTTCAAATATGCCACATAATGAAACATTTTAAAATGTTAGAAAATATCTTAGCTTTTATTTATTGCATGATACTTTATAATTTTGATGCGGATATGAGAGAAGAAATTATCGCAAACGAAATCTGTTTAGGGATTTCGCTACCTAAGTATCGTACATGGGCGAAGAACACGATGCTGCTTTTACTGATTTGTAAGACAAAACACAATGAATTCAACAATCTCGATAAATCGCGATAACAATGATGAAACTTTCTCTACGAACTCACACTTATTAATACCCATTTTTTCAATTATAATATTCTGAAATTTCGCAAACTAGAAGTAAAACGAACGTCAAATGAAATTTATTTTTCAATTACTTCTTGTCAAAATTGAAGCATCATTCCAATTTATATATTTGATCTTTGGCCTGATTTTTGGGAAATGCTTTAAAACTTCATTAAAGAACCAAAACTACGATTGTCGTTTGATTACAATCTAAATTAATATTCAATTCCTGCAGGATCTTTGAAAAAATTCTTTTATCTTTGAAAAGAGGAAAAGACTTCTATTTTTATTAGTTGCCTAAAATAAAGTATTTAACAGATAATCAAGAGAGAGATAGTGAGGTAGTGATAGCATTTTCATCTATTTGTCGGTCTGTGAAACTTCTTTCCCAGCAGGGTAGTCTTACATAGCATACGACATTTTACAGCGTCCTCATATCTTATTGCAACATAATTCGTTTTCCGTATGTGTTTCGTGATAAACGACAAGAAAAGCAAGTAAAAATTCATTTTTAAACTGAATGCAATTTTTTGATTCTTTTCGTTTTCTTATGCAGTATTTTTCCATAAAGTAAATGTCGAGATATATTGGAAAAATTATTGAAACTTTTCGATTATTTCTTTTCGCATAAACGTTAAAACCATTGTAACTATTAATGGATGAATAATTGTTGTTGGGTAATGAAGACAGAATACTCTACCATCCATTAAAATATATATAAGTTTTTATATCGTTATGCTTTAACCTAAATTTATGTTTTTCAGTTTGGTTTAAATTTAACAATTAAATGTTAAACATCAATACATATACATACATGTGGGCGTTTTAGATCCATCGTACATGCTCGCTATGTTTATCATAATGAGGGTTTGTTAAAAGGAAATTCCTAAACGTTTATGACAATTTCCAATTCGTAACTCTTTAACGCAAAATAAAAATGTACTGTAAATGTACTGTAAATTACTACTGAAAACAATTAGAAACCATGTTGTCCGGTTGCCTGAGTTTATATATTATAAAGTTTTGAGTGGTTTGAGAATTTGAGTAAATTTAAATTTCCATTGAAGGTTGGCACTGTTTAAAAATCATATGGACATATGGATTTAGGCGCAATATTTATATGTCATCCTACTTCCCCCTTATTGAGAGATGTGTTAATTCGTCCACAAAAGCTTAAAATGTAGAGAAACTCTTGTTCAAGTGTTCAAGTCTTCCAATCTTTCAATATGTTCGTATAGGTCAACTCCTATGCCGGATGTCGATCTTTAACTTGATCTAAAAACTTAGATCGGGCGGTATAAAAGATGCTAGCACTGTCTCCAGTTTTTTGGTGTGTTGCGTGCATCCGTACAGTAGCGTACAAAAAAAAAAGAAAAGAAGATGAAACCTTACCGGAAGGCCAGAGATAGTACATGCCGCTCTTTAGCACGAGAAACACTTGAATTTTCATCAATTAAAAGTCCATTTATGGATGTAATATTTATATATAGTATTGTATAATGTACAGTACAGTATATAGTATACATATAGTATATAGTATAGAATATAGTGTAGTATATAGTATAGCATAGTATTACATTGAAGTTGCAAAGACATTAAGTGTTTATATCAAGATTTGACAATATCAAGTAATAGTTGTAACCTAAGCTAGCTTTTACCTTCCGAGTATGTTGCTTGCTGACTTTCTTCTATTTTTAAACTTTATGTTGATTTTTAAACTTGAGCCAATTATGGGTATACGTGGGCAGCTGTAGTTTTCGAAAATGTTGCTGCAATAAATTTGCCCTGCCTTTGGTTTTTGACCCTCTCATACCAACCGTTAAAAATCATACCTACACTACGTAGCTACGGAATTGGTTTATCACGCACTAATTAAGAAACTGAAATGCAATTTTTATCCACAATTATCGGGACTGATACATCAATGTCATCTGGTGTAAATAGACCTCTTTCCCGGCAAAACATACTTCTTAAACCAAATATTGGCTTGAAAACTGTTATGGCAACAACAAGTTGTCCAGAATATATTTGGACACCGATGTGATGCTGAATGCAACGAATTCCCTAATTAAGGTGGTTACGGGTAATATCAAAAAGCAAAAAAAAAAAAAAAAACGGATAAGTGAAAGTGTAAAGGATAGTTGATATCCATCCCGAAGATAGTAAATCGCAAGAAATTTTGGATGAAAGAAAGTAGTCGTGCAAATAGTCATCGCGTTTGCACAGAGTGAAAATAAAAGGCAAGGAAGTTTTGTACTACCTTTGAAGGACACTATATGCTGCAATGTTGGCCGATGCACTCTAATAGGTAGAGTAGGTAACATAGGTCCAACATTATTAATACTATTTCGTAGTCGATAATATTACAACTTTTTTACGTTCATTTTGAGTGGAACTAGTGGAACAATCCAGACAATTGCAAGAACAAGTCTTTACATACGGTGTCTCAAAGAATGAATCAGTCTTTCGACTCGGAAATTGCATGCTAGAACGATTGGATTGAAGTGATGCGTAACAATCTGTTTTATTAGAAGCCTTCTACGTCTATATATGAAGAACTGATGATGATTGTAATGAGAAATTATTTCTCTACAATACATTTATTATATTCTTGGTTTGCCTGAGGATTTAACTTGGTTAGTGGTAGTGATCTTTTTTTTTTTTTTATGTCTGAACCGATTAGAGTCCGTTTGATTTCATTTTAATATAAAGAAAAATTATAATCAAATCTTATGTGTCTTTCCTTTTCCTTTTCGTTCGTTATTTAAATGTTTCAGAATGATGCGAATATGTAAGTGTGTACGTTTATGTAAACCCCTACAAATATCGATACACATGTAAAATAAACAAAGTTAAGTGTCTTCTTTATATTTATTGAGCCATTCGAATGACCGCAACAGACAGGTAAACCGCAACATTTTATTCAAAAAATCAACAGAGCTTAAAATGGTTCACGTTTGCTTATGCTGGTTGGCGAGCAATGACAACAAAATAACAACAGCAACAACAATAATAATGAAAAGTAAATTTAAATTAAAAATGTAAAACATGAACGACAATGTCCCATTGATCAAGCCGACCGAGTCACATACTTACACACGTAACGTATAGTAACGGTCGAGGGATAGAAAGAGAATGAGAGTAAAAGAGTAAGAGTAAAATGAAAGAGACATTGCGTGAGAGGGAGAGAGAGGGAGGGTAAAGCAAAAATGGTAAATAATGCAAACATCGATGGTAAAATACAAATAAAATGCAAGAACAATTGGCAGTAGAGTAACCAAAGCAAAGGAAATTTCAACAGTCCAACACACATTCGGACAACGAAAAGGAGATGACGATGAGATGTGAAACGACCGATGAGGAGCAGAGCCAGAGTGACAGTGTTAAAAATAAATGCGTTGACGATATTGGCTGCCTGACCAACAAGGCACAAAATGGCAATTTTATGCCAATAATAACACTAGATCGACCAGGAAGATGTTACTTTGCTCAAAAACAATAACAATAACAATGTAGTCGATGATGGTGTCGTCGGTGGCGATAGTACTGATAGTAAAGATGACGTTGATGAAAGATATATATATATACACACATATATATATATATATATATATATATATATATATATATATAAATAGTCAGAGGCTTACAGGTACGCATATCGAAACAAACAAGTTTCCCATTGAACTTTATATAGACGTTACCATCGGTCATCCGTCGGTATGGCCGTCAGGTAATTAAATGTATATGTAAGCAGGGAATGGATACAAAAATGTTCATAATGCGTTCACATCATTTAATGTATTTTAATTTTCTTATATACCTGCGTACCAAATGGTAGATATTTGTCTTCTTGACTGTTAAGACATAGCAAATTTTTTGGGGTCAGATTTCGTCGTATATATGTATGGTCCTGTGAAGATGTAATTAAAATAAATATATAGGAAAATAAGATTCGGTCGCAATCGAATTTTTTACACCCGACAACATTTTCTCAACAAAAAATTATATTTCGATTATTTAAATTATTAGATGGGACTGACATATTTTTGTACCCATCATCCTTAGGATCATTCTTAGAATTTGTATTGTTTATGAAAGAAATTTCATTTTTCCTTTGCATTTTTAAAACGGACATCTTTTTAGTTTATGTTCCATTGTATACCTTCCTTTCGTTTGAGCGGATTGACCCATTTTTTAATACCCACTTGCATGCAATAATTTCCAATTTATTTTTGGCCAAATTTGAAGCCAATATTTTCACTTTTGCGATTCTGAGTAACTTCACCTTGCATTGATTCAGATTATGATACTTATCAAGCTTGATAAGGTCTCTAAAGCATCCTCGTAAGTTTGGCTATAAGATATTCTTACGCAATAAACATGATATCCAAAGGATGAATAGACGCACTGAAAACTGCCATTTGGAATAAAATGCATGAACAGCAGAGCAGAGCAGAGAGTAAAACTAAGAGAGTCGTATAAAGCATCACCGTAATCAGTACATATTGAATTCGTTGATACCTCGTCACATTACTATTAACTTAGAACGCAAGTACAATCAGATTTTCGATCTTTCGCAAAGTTGCAAAGTCTTGGCAGAGATTTCGTGTCGTCTAAAAATTGAAATGTAAGTCTATCTATCACCTCTGGTAATACAGATTATTTGATTTTAGATGCCATATGAGTACAAATAATCTAAAGGAATAGCTGAAAATTTCGCAACCAACTTAAATAGAGACGATTCCAAGTCGTTGTGTTTATGACCTGATGCTGGATTTAGAGATAATAAAATAGAAATGTGCAGATATTCTTAAATAAATTGAGAGTTGTGCGCTGAAAGCGGGCATAAATCATCCATAACAGCACACAAAATAACTGTAAACGAAATATTTAACGTAGAATACAAGATATATTTTCCTTTCATATCGGTTCACATATTCTTAAATCAATTTCGTGCGCAAATGTTCAACTGAATGTAATTCGAACGATTATCTATAAAGGATAAAAGTTGATATTTAAGAAAGGGCCAGAAGAATTCATCATTTTCGATAACTGAGTAAATATTGAGAGATCAAAAATTCTCCCAAATTATTCAATTCAAGCTCATATGCACAGATATTCAACGCTACTCATTGCCATCGAATATTTGCATATTTGTGAGACACGTATCGATTTGAATCGATGCTCACAATAGAAACAGTTTCGATCAATATATTGATAAGCCTAGAGTATGCATACCATCTAACATAATGGGCTTTGAAGAGATCCATCCGAAAATGAAAGAATTTCTCCTTTTCACATTTCTTTTTAACCAATTAGTTTAACAAAAAGATCCAACGATAAGCCACATATTCATTTTGTTATATTCATTATTTACGTTTTTTTGATAGTCGTTGTGTTATATTTGCGATTGCCTACCTACACATTTGCATGTAGTAAAATGTATATGTAAATGTAAATGTAAATTTTTGTACGGCTAGTTTTATTTTTGCACTGGCATTATATTACCGATGGGCTTCTACATCATCTACGCTTTCATTTTTTGTCGACTGAAAGACAAGATCTCTCCTTCACGTAATTACAAGGCCACCATTAACCTAAATTACTGGGTATGACATTTAAAATACCTTTTTCGGCAAAATGTGATTTTTGACTCTCAAAATATATATATATATATATATATATTTACATGCTCGCGTGCATGTAGATGCGAACATGGATGTAAATGTGTAAGAGTATGTGCGCACAGTAAATGCAAATTGGTTTTTGCTCCTTTTGACTTGGAAATCATATATCTACGCTCTTCAGTTATAACACGGACAGATTGAGAAATTTTCGTTACGATGCAGGTAAAACGTGAAAGAAGATTATATACGCAACAACATCAACAACAACAACAATAACAACAACAATAACAACAATAAACACTATTACTTTATATAGTACGACGAACTGTTGCTAATGTTACAAATTACATTTTATTGTAGTTACTTGATGATGAAGTGCATCAAATAACAAATGGTATAAGCTTCTAAAAGCAAGTGAAGTGCACCGCGACTGTAAAACCAAAATTTAGTTGATATATATGAGTAAAATGCCTGTTATACCTTTATATAGTCATATTAATTATGTTCGATAAAAATTTGTTGAGTTCCTTTTTACTAATGAAAATTAAGCTAACATAAGTGGATTCTATAGGCTTTTGTTTTGGAAAGCTTTAGCAACTCTACAAAACCGATAGCTTAGTAACACTGAAAGAAAAAAATATTATATCATATATACATGCACACACACACACACACACACACACACACACACACATAATGCGCTATAATGCGAAGCTCCTTTTCAAATATGTTTTTTCGCGCATAGAAAGGTGCTTTTGAATTAATTTATGTTTATGAAGTGTGTGTAAACACACAAAGGAGAAAAGATAACGGTAATTTCGCAATGTTAGGACTTTGTATGGTAAGCAAATCACACGCCTTCAAATACGGTATTGCAAACTTATGCAACTTTGCTTTCTAACTTTAAATAGCTACAGGCACCAGACAGAACGATATTTTGCTAAGCATAAAGGAAAAATGAAACGATCTGGTTTCAATTGCTGCGGAGAAAATATATATGTGAAGTCTACAAAAGATAATTGGCATGCATGTGTTCTACAAATAACAAAAAAAAAAAAGGAAAGATATTTTCTCCATTTTTTATACACATCATCGCAGGAGGGGGGGCCCCCCGCCGGCCCCACATAAGCGCTTTGTAAAAATCGCAACACACAGACGAAAGTTATAGAGACCGCGTAAAGTATACACATTTTGATCAGGATCAAATTCTGAATTAATTTAACCATGTCCGTCTGTCCGTCTTTATAATATCTCCCGATCGCAAAAATGAAGCTAACGACTTCAAATTTGGTAGAAAAATTAAAAGTTCTTATACGCAGTTTGTTATTGAAAATGGGCGAAATCGGTGGAAGGAGACGCCCAAAGTACCGCATAAACTGACGGTACCTTCGCTTTTCAAAGGGAATATTTTAATTGGGTTTTTGCTCATTGCTCACGAACTATACCACATATATATACAAAAATTCGAACGTATATTCTATGCGCATTGAAAACATTTTCCACGTCTGCCTATCTCTATCGTGTATCATAATTTAATTTTTTTTTCAATACTTTTGTAACCCGCAGGAATCAGCTTCAAAAACTCGATAAAATATATAAATTCTTGGCCAATTTTCAATTTTGGAATGCATCTAAGCATGTCCGTCTGTTCGTCCGTGCATCCGCACGTCTACTCAAGTGCGTGGTATCTGTCACAAACATTTTCCCGTTGACGAAAATGAAAATGTCGACTGGAAATTTGCGAACAAAATTGAAAATGATCGAAACTAGTCAAAGGATATGCTTACAACTCTCACATGTCTGTGCAACATAAGGTGAGAATAACTTTGCTTTCAATGTTTTTTGCTTGTTACTCAAATTTTTACTTGTATTTTTAAAAAGCGCGCTTATCTAATATTATAGGGTATGGAAATTTAAATTTTTTGATTGTTTTTTGGGATGGGACTGAAAGATTCGTTCGTTTCCGAATATAATTTTTTTTTGTTTTTTTTTTTCTTTTTTAACATAATAAAAGAGCAATATTTGATGTATATTGTCCAAAAATTTTTATTTAAACACAGCGTGGCTTTCGTAATTCCTCTTTTTTTACGGTGGCTATGATAGGTTGTAGCAGGTTTTTCTGAAATCGGAAAATGAAACCGTTTCTCACAATAGGCGGATAAGGGCAGTGCTGCATTACAAATGTCATCAAAATTAAATTTATAACATATTGTTATATACGAATTGTTTAATGCTAAAAGATAACTGGGTCGAATTATATAGACACGTAACCTAGATGTTGGGGGAAAAAAAATTGTTACGACCGCATTTATCCGATTATGAAGAAAGCACGAAAAATTAGGCAATTTGTTATCGAATTTGATGCTCTTGGTCGTACTAATGATCCTAACGGAGAAATCGAGCAAACGGTGGACCATTTCAAATATTACCCGAAACGAATTGAAGAAATCATAGTTAGTTTGGCATTTTGATAGCTTAAAAAGAACGAAATGTTTTGAGATTCTAATTAGTCAAACCAAGATAAGCCAACGAGTTTCAGCTTCTTTTTATACGATGGGAAAAGGTAAGACACGATCCTAGCCTGAACCACGCAAACCAAATAATATAATATAACCAAGACTGTTAACATGGCATCTATGACTAGGAAGCCACAAAGCATTCTACCATTGGTCTAACTGAAGACACACACAAGCTGTTAGTAACACTTGTAATAAGAGATAAAAAAAATTCTTCGGTCAAGCACCAAACCAAAACATGCGACCTATAACATGCGAAACTTCAATAAGGCCGTTTCGCGTACGAATTTTTTTTAAAAACGCCCCCCCAAGTTTGACGTAGCAGCAGTAGGTGAATGTTAGTAGGAATTCTCAAATCCTCTTTCTTTCACTCTTTCTCTCTTTTACTCTTAGGGCCATTATCTGACTAACTTGCAACTATCGAAAAATAATATTGATAATATATATATATATATATATATATATATTTATTTATATATATTGAAATTTCTAAACCCATTTAACTCGTTAAATATATGAAATATTTCTTCCTATTCTAGGAAAGCAATGCCAACGCGCTTAGTTGTTTCAGTCTAAGTCATTACAATAAATCGAATTCTAGCTAAATATTTTATCAATGAAAATTTTTCTGATATTTTGGATGAAATTGAAATATCCGTTCATAAATATTTTTATAAATTGCGTTGTCACTTTTGCGGTTATACGTCAAGGTAGTTTCAATCGGTCAATAACTAAAAAAATTTTTTAACTTAACTCAATTTATATAACTAGAGTCTATATCCCTTAGGATAGTAAATAACGAAATGGAATTTAATAAAACCTTTTAAATAATCTGAATACATGTATATATATGTATGCATGTATTTTGATCATTCTTTCATTTGAAAATAGCATTTACTGAGAAACAATTGGTACAACATATATGAATCAAAATATTTTCCATCATTTTCTACAACGTTTTGCCATCTACCGTGTCAAAAATGGTTTCAAAGCGATCCAGTCATCGACCCATTTTCGTACTTCTTCAGTATTTCGAAAGCACGAAAGTGTTACTCTGCAGACGATAGAACGGTGAATAAGTTATTTTATGTAGAGAGAAGTCATCGCATTTAACCGTTGTGTTCGTTTACATTACTTTATCATTTTTCACCAATAGATGTCGCTGATCAAAATACATGCAAACACCTTTGACTATAGACAGGCATGTGATGGCAAATAAGAGGATAATTCAAGCGCTATGTCATCTTCAGCCATTGTCGTCTTCACCGAAATGTCTTCTATTAGCGCAATCGCAAGCAATTATGTTAAGTCATTGCTGTTGACAACGAACAAATTACATTGTAAAGATATCTTGAACAGGTACAACCGATTAGGCTAAAGCACAATACTATTTCTGTTATATCAGAAGGCAGGGTATATTCGTTAGGTTTGTATCTTGTATTTGTAGGTTATATCCTAGAAGCTTTCGTAGCGCTTCAAAATTATTTGAATAAGTGAAGGTTTGCTCACAATTTTACTGGTTTTCTCGTTACTCACTTCAGCAACCTACATTTGGGTCAAAAATTTCCTCAGCCGACGCAAGGATTTGGAATGCCGAACGAAATTTACTTACTTAGTTTTTTTTGCTGAGAAATTTTGAAAATAGCAATTTTTGTCCATATAACGACTTTTCAGAATAGAGCGTTATATGGGGAGTAGTCGAAAAAGTGGACCATTCCAAAGCATTTTCAATACACATTCGTCTGTGGGTCAAAGCACGTCACTGTATCAAGTTGCATCAAAATAATTGATGCTTGAGCACAAAATCACATGGACAGACATCAGATGGATAGACAGGCTTAAGATTGTTTCAGTTGATGATTCTGAATCGATCGGTATAATAAGAGGTTGATCTATCTTAAGCTCTTCTGCGTATTACATATGTCTGCACTAACTTAATATACTCTGTGCCAAATACAAAAAAAAGAAAAGTCGTAGCGCTGACAAATGGAGCAAATTGAAAATGGATTAATAAAATATTAGTTTGGGGAAAAAGAAATCCATTATTTTTATATGAACTTCACGACTTTATTTAACATGCTTTGGATTGTCCGATTTGGGTCAAATATGCACCGTTTTGTTGTATGATTTGTTGCCATTTTAAAGGTAACTTCAAAATGCCTCTCTCATAGAAGTCCTGGCCTCTATTTGCAAAAAACTCTAGTAGTCGATTTTCACAATCCTCCCTAGATTACAATTTTTTATCATTAAAGAAATTTTGCAATGCAAGAAAAAGATGATAATCGCTTGGTGCCAAGTCCGGACTGTATGGCGGATGCATTAAAACTTCCCAACCAAGCTCCCGAAGTTTCTGGCGAGTCACTGTAGATGTGTGTGGCCTAGCGTTGTTGTTGGTAGAACACGACACCTCTCCTGTTGGCCAATTCTGACCGTTTCTGGTCAATCGCTATCATTTGATCGATACTTTACGAGAAATCTATCAGTGCAGCCATCTACCGAAAAAATAATGGATTTCTTTTTCCCCAAACTAATATTAATTGAATATTATTTGCTTATTTTCGATAAAATTTTCATTTTATACAAAATTCAAAAAATTTTCTCTTTATACCGTTACATAATACTCTGCTATTATAATAAAAGTGTTCAGTGATATGCTGAAGAGTCGATCGTAGAAAAAATGTGATGTTACCTATTGCGCCCGCATTTATGCTTGAACGTGAGCCCGAAAAGATATCAGGGCAATGTTAGTGATCTGGAAGTAGTTGCACTTGAAATATGCGCTCAATAGACTAAAGAGGATGAGGAAAGGAGGAACATATCCAATATTGATTGTAATGAACTATATCTATCTATTGGATGCGATCTATTTGAAAAATTTATATATTTCGATAATCATTCTTGATCTATGAACTATGATAATCACATTAAAAGAACGTAATTGAAACCTAAAAATTGAGGCAATACTTGCTAACAAACCGTTATTGGTGTTTAAATGAAACGAATTTTAAGGACTCTTTGTTTATTTGTTTTTTATTTATTTATTTATTTTTATTTTTTTATTTTTTTTTGTTTTTATCTCATTTTAAGTCCGTACAGATAATTTTTATTTTGTTTTTGTTCTCCAATATTGTTTTATGACTTTAAATGAAATTGTTGTTTATTTATTTGGGTTGTTGTTTTTTGCTTTTGTTTTAATTTTTAATATATCAACAATTCACTGATGCATTTTGTGTGAAAATAACGTATCGAAAATTCTAATCCCAAAACAATTTGTTTCATTGAAATCAATCAGAAAGTTATGGCTCCTAGTCATTCGCTTGCTTATCCACCGCATACCCACCATCAACGAGCACACCACACATCAATGAAAGCTACGAACCCACATGTGAATAACTGCGAGGAGAATTTTTTTCATAGCACAGCAAAGTTGGAAAATAAAAATTAAAATAAAAAAAAAAAAAAAAAAAAAAAAGAAACAAACTAAATAAAAATTGAGAAGAGAATTGAAAAAAAAAAAAAAAACAGAAAAACAAAAAAAGAAGAAAGAACAATTTATGGATATTAAAAATCATAAATGGAGAGGAGTGAAAATAATAAAAACCAGCAGATTGTTTGCCTTATATTAAGCTTAAAACGAATTTCAAATAAACATCACATCATAGAGTAGCTTAACTACGCATAAAGGTGAATGTATTTTCATCCTTTTTTTGTTTTTTTTTTTTTTTGCGAAAAAAGTGTTTCAAATTGATAGATTGAAGACCGCACATACAGTAGTTGAAAGAGTTAGATATAATGAAAGTAGAAAAAAAAAAAAACAAAAAAACAAAAACAAATATTTAGTATATATCTTTCTAAATCTTTCGGATTTCTAGCCTATTAAAAAGGAAATAAAATACTTACCGCAGCTTATGGTACTTTTCGTTACCGAAAATATATTTTACAATGCCTGAACTATTCAAAAGTCATTTTTCATTCTTCATTTACATTAAGTGTATGTCAAAAAAAAGAAAAGGGTTTAAATTTTATTTAATAAGTATTATTTTCATTCTGTCCGAAAATATGGTTTACATTTAGTAAAACAAATACTATGCGTATTGTAGCACATCTCGCATGTGAACAGGTTATTTACCGATCAAAATATTTATGAGCGCCAAAAGAGAGGCAAAGGAGAAAGAAGGAGGAGGGCAGAGATTTCTTAGTCTGTCTTAAATGTTATTAAAGAATATCATATGCGTATCATCGAGCTCATAGTGCTTTTAATAGACAGTCCTGAAAGTTGTCAGCAACCAACTTTTTGCCAAATTTTCAGTGTTATTGTAATAGGCGTTCCATGGCAGTTGGGCAGAAGTAAACTGTAACAATCAGCTCCGAGGAATGAATGAATTAAGAAATTGCAGAGGGTTAATGTGATAGAGTGGCGCTGTTATAGAGTAGCCTTAGGGCCCAATAGCCTAAAATCTAGCTTTTTGCTGAACAAATTTTTTAAAAGATCTTGATAAAGATATTTCCCGTTGTGTTGTGAGAGCTCATGCTTTAATTTCGCCAGTAAACACCGGTCATATGAGACTTTCTATATGTGACCGATTACTAAATATGTCTGAGATAAGTTTTTCAGGAAGTGGTTGAAGTATTTCAATAAGTAAAGTCGTAATAAGTATTAAGCGTCAAATTATAAATGATATTGACAAAGGTTTGCAGTAAATGCTAAACCAACCACATATGGAATATAAAAAATAGCAACAATCATAGAGTCATGGTATTTACTCCGCTAAAATACTTCCAGACTCTCTCTCATTCGTCTGTTGCCGAATTAACGTTTTAGCGTTTGCTTGGATGCGGGGTTAACAAATGAAAGAATGATATCATAACCAAGAGGCAGAGATTGAGATAACTTTTGTTTAAGTATTGAATTCATTATACTTTGTATTAAACTCTTAACTATCACATGCTACTACTTATTTTAGGTTTATTATTGATTACTTCACAAAATCATTTTCTTCCTGCCGTGTCCGATATAAGGTGTCGGTGCCGACTTTGTATCTCTAATTCTTGTCCTATCACTGAATACTGTTAGTGCTCTGATAACTTATGATAAGCTTAACTAGTATGCTAAGGCAACTTACTATGCGTGGGACCGAAACCAGTAATGACTTTGGCTCTCACTAGTTAAAAGCCGAAACATCAGACACGGCGAGTGTGATCATTGCTGGCTCGTTTCTTCGAAAGTGGGCAGTGCTAAATTAGAGAATGATGAGTTTTTTTTTTTTTTTGTTTTTTTAAGAATTGTTGTAATGCGATATAAATGATAAAAAATTGTACTATGCTGTCACAATTTATTTTAGTTTACATCACTTTTTGTTACTGCAAATATTTATAAGCATTTTGTAAATAGAGTCATTTGAATAAATTAAAGTTGAAACTATGTTCTCTTAATTTGGACGCTTAAGAGGGAATCAAAAAGTAAATCATAATTTCGGACAGATAATACAGATAAAACACAAGTTGCTTGAATATGGGCGCTTGAGAAGGAGCCAAAACGTCGATTGTAGTCCAAGGCAGAATAATGCTACAGAGATTGCCACCCGTATGGCATTAGTTCAATTGTGGGAGGGGGGCAAAATTCGTCAATTTACTATTTTCTGATAACAAAGCCTGCATGATTTAAGAGGAAATGGCAAATGCAAGAATTAGCATTCAATTCACAGACATGATATATACGACGATATATATGGGACGAGGAGTCGCATTTACAGCAACTGAATGATCTTATTATCATTTTAACATGTTGTAGCGGTTTCGAAATGTTAAAAGGATTAAAAGCACTTTACCGAATCAAAGCAACGTTTGAAATATCAGTTTATTTTTATACTCCTCTCCATCATATGCTTTCTGCAAGACAATTTTTTTTTATTTTTTTTTTATAATTTATAACATCTTTGATAGCGTGTTCGATGCACAACTTTTCAGCTAAGGCAAATATTTACTAAAGAAAATTGCGAAACAATTATACCCTAAGGTAACATTTTCTCAGACTGAATGCGCCTACTTCGCAATATTTGCTACAAAGTGCAAGTTACGTATATACGTGTGGATGAAATAATTTTCTTTTTTCTTTTTTTTTTTGTTTTTTTCAAAGATTCTATACACAATGCAACTCAAATGATTAAAAGAGGAAAAATTATTAATAAACTCTTATATATGTATGTTTATGTTATACAATGTGAAAAATGAATTCATTACACTCATACATATAAATGGGTATCGATTCTAAAAAATGAGAAAAGCAATTTTCTAAAATTACTTTTGTGGTTCAGTTTTTTTCGTTTGGATTTTTTTTTTTTCTTCTTTAGTTTTTTTACAAAGCATTGTAACCCAGGTGTGGAACTGACAATATCCAGATCATAACTCATACGAATGATATTAATAATAACAAAAAAAAAAAAAAAGAATAAAAAAAAAAAATAAAAAAAAAAAAAAAAAAAGAAGGGATGAGAAGGTTTTTTTTTTTTTTTATTTTTCATTCTTTTACAACTTCCATTCGACAAAGAAGAGTAGGTTGCGAGAGATCAGAGAATTGCTGTGCAATTTAGTAATGGCAATTTAACATTTGGGAAATCATTTAAATGATTTTTAAAAGCAACTGTAATAATCGCTCTCTTTATACTCACTATAGGACGATAAAAGCGTATTCATTTTATCATAACGTTTTAAACACTAGTCGTTTTGAGTGAAAATTAGTTTTTTGCTTACTCTTATCTCTCTGTGAATTGGGTTACACTGTGTGTGCTTTATCACGTTTATACGCGCTAGAAATTTCATAAAGCGTATATATATATACATATATTTTATTAAGCGTATATATATATTATCACTATTACATTTATAAATCATTTTGTAGCAAAATTCCGATAGCAGTTTTTCCCAACTTTTTTTTTCCCAATAACATACAGGTTAAGTTTTTTCGCTTGCGTCCTAAAATTTTCTTGCACGAATTTTTGGAGTGTTTTCTTCTTCTTTTGTTTCCATAGTAGAGCGAAGAGGTCAATTGTTCGTCAAGGCTTTCTAGAGAGACAGCACGTTCTAATTAGCAATTTGCTTAGGTTCTTGCATATATTTTAATTATTTTTTTCATCTGACAGAGCCATTTATAAAAAAAAGATTGGTACAATAGACGTTAATCAAAATACTTTCGATCATTTCCTTTAACTTTCTCCCATCTTTCTGGCAACATGTTGTATCACCATCGTGTCGAAAGAACGATATTGGTTTCGCAGCGATCCAATTATCGACGCGTGCCAATCAAGCCGTGCTGCATCAGAAACCACTATGTCCGGTGAGTATCTTGGGTGCGGTCGAATTTCCGATTTGAGCTGCAACAGTGTATCCTTGACAACTATGGCAACATGTGACCGAGCGTTGCTATGCAAGAGGATGACTTTGCATCTGTTAGCCGCTATTGCTGATAGTTTCTTGTCCAACAATACGTTCAACAACAATTTGTTCAACTGATTTTGATAGACATCTGCAGCATAGTTCCATTTGTTTTTCTAGATCAAAAATACATTACGCCTTCCTGAGCTCACCATATGCAGAGCAAAACTTGAAGGCCATGAATATTTTGCTTCGGAATCGATGTAAATGGCTGCACTGCGTTAACTGATGACTTTGTGCACTTGGGACTGTCGTAGTAGACCAACTTTTCATCGCCAGACCCAATACGTCACAGAAAACTCGTTTTTTTTCCCCTGGAAAAAAATATGAAATTAACTTCTTGACGTATAGTTAACGAGGTCATCAGGTAAGCCTGCAACTACTATTGTCGACCAATATTATACGGATAAAACTTGCGGTGTAGGCACCCAACATAGGGTGTTTTTATAGCTTGGAAATGAATCAAAGATAATTAAATTCCGAATGTTGCAGATTTGCATTGCCGAAATGTTCATATACTTTTTTTCTTTGAGGTTATGTCGGGCCATTTGTTATTGTCGTTGTTTCAATAGGGTAAAAGTCGAATTAATATACGCTTTAATAATGTAGACAAATTACATAAATATTCGCTAAAATTTGCCGTCGTTCGCGACATTTCGTCCTTGTTAACGCCAACGTTATTACACGGATAAGTCATATATGTGTATATCCTATTATGTTATCGAGTTAAAATGGTAGAAAAGTGCAAGTCGTGCAGTTACTGCGATTGAAGACAAGTAAAAACATGGTCGCCCAGTAAATGCCCTTCACCTTCTCACCTAACATAATACTTTATTTTGTTTTCTTCATTAAATATGAACAATCACAATTCATTACCATATAAGTGCTTACATAGGTATCCATTCATAGGCAGGGAGGCCGCAACTTGAACTGGCTTAGTCTAAGTTTAGTAAAATTCATTTTTTATTTTGGATGGCATTACTACTCTTCGTATAATTTCGTCATAAATTGCATAAAAATTTGACCGTAATGTTGTATATGGGTTTGCATATCAAGAAAATCCTTATCAAGGAAGAAGTTTAGAAGTTTAGAGTTTTTTCTGAGAACAACTACGGTAAAGGTGATCCAAAAAATGATTGCATCCGACCTAAATTTTCCATTGGTACATAGCAGTATACATTGCTAAGGAATTGGATTTGGCAAAAGAAAAGATTGGCGAAGATCTTATAACCCCCCCCCTCTTCGAACACACACTCACACAGCCGAGTAAATAAGAGTCACAACTTTGAGTTGAGTTGATGTTCGTGAGTTCAAATCTCAGTTTAATCATTGCTAGCTATTATGCATACGACACACAGGCACTGGGCTGTACTTACTCTCGGTTTTTTTTCATTTCTTCGTGACCACGGCCGCTTTATACGTAAAGAAAGTTTCCACCCGATGTATTCACAAATTTATGAAGAAAATTTTCAACCAAATAAATGCATAATTTTGGAAGGTCCTGATCAATTATTGAACAATTCACGTTACATAATTAACAAGCATATAAAAAATATTTCGTTAGTTCAAAGTGAATTTTTGTGTATTCATCTATATTTCAAATGATTGGTTGGCTGTTGTCCATGGTCAGTAGATGTGTGTGTGTATATATGAAATGTAAATCGTTTATATTGAAATCGGTAAACTTTTACATTTTGCGCTTTATTGTTTAGTGAGCAAAGATAAAATTTTTTTGGTTATTTTTTAATAGATTGAGCGTAAGCGTAAAATATATGGAACTTTTTTGTTTGCGGTTATCCAAAATTCGCCTAAAGGTGAACTTAACTTTCTTATTTGTTCTCAACTGGGTTCTTTATACTTTCCTTGAAGTTTTGCCTTTTTTTTTTTTAATTTTTTTTGTTTTTTATATAGTTGTTCTTATACTTTAGACCAGAATAAAAGAATGGTACGTGAAACAATAGTTAGGTGCCAGAAAATCAAGCCGCACCTAAGAAATTTCTGGTTAGAATATTTTGTATTTGTAAAGTTTTGTTTGTTTGTTTGCTTGTTGTTGTTGTTGGCTTATATGTTTGTATGTACATTACCAATGTTTTCCTCCTCATACATGTTAGCAGAAACTATAACATAAAGAAAAACTTTATTTTAGGTAAATATTGCAATTTTGTGCGTTTTATATATTAAACTCGACTTTCAAGTGCTTTATTTTTGTACGTTTTCGTACATAAGAGAAACGAACAAGGAAAGTAAAGTCGAAAGTAGAAAAAAAAAAAAAAAAAAAGCCGAAAGAAAAAGAAATCTCCAAAGTATTCAATTTATATGTGAGGCGTAAAAACTTTTTTACGCATGAATATTTTATATACGAAATAACTCAGATAGAAAAAAAAAAAAAAAAAGAGGAAAAAAACCAAAGAAATATTATTATTTTGGTTGTACATGTTTGCGTTTGTTTTTGTTTTCAAGAAATATAAAATCTTAGGAATCTGCACGAAAAAAATTTAAAAAAAAAAGCAAAAGAAAGATGAAGGAGGAAATCCCATGCGGCTTACATAGAATCTTCTGATACCCGCCGCTTGCAATAAATGCATTTTAAGACTTCAAAAAAAAAAAAAAAAAAGAAGAAGCTAACGACAGTAATTTAAGCGAAAGTTTTTCCGCAAGCGTCAGTGCGCTGTTTTTGTATGTAATATTAGGTAAGGGAAAAAGTTCGTGGCAATTCTACTGTTTTTTTTTATCAACATTTCAAGGCTCAACACATTCTTCGTACATCGAACCATAGTTATATTTTCCCCATCATTGTGGTAAAAAAATTCTGCCATCATTGCAGAAGTATTGGACCTCGCAGATGGAGAACTAATTTTAATAGCTTTCGAAAGTGCCCTTTTCGAGTGGAAGTCTAACTTAAATCATTTGAAAAATTGGATAGGAAAGCAATCGTAGCGTATCGTAGTTGTACGGAGCAAGATCCTATCTATGCGTTAGATGCAAGTTTTCTCAATTTTTACGAAATGATTGAAGATAGTTGGGATCTGGTACAGTCTGGTGAGGGAAGAGTATGCGTCAAGTGTGAACGCGTTTTGTCAATTCCATATCTTACTCGTATTAGTTGTTGATTGGAGCAACTTATGATGCGCGATTCCCTTTCAAAGTCACCTTAAGGGGCATTAGTGCAAGATTTGAAACTGTGCGTGCACACCCTTCAAAAATGATATTATTTGCGCCTTACTATCTACGTCATTAATCTTCTTTAGTCTCTTATCAATCTCTTTAAAAATAGCTTGATTTCGTTTCATTCCAGCGGTGATTCACACATGGAATTCTCGTCCATTAAATAGGTGACTGTTAATTCAGATAATACCTAAATATTGAGTTTTATTATCGAAATCGTTCAGAACTGCAATGATTTCGTATAATGAAATCTGCCGATCAGCCTAAGATTTTTGAAGGATTTAATCGGATTTATTCGTGATTGGGCATCGAAGCCGTAGCGTCTTCTTAACATCTAAAATCCTGGACCGGAAAAGAGCAGCACAAGTCGCTTGGTCTCATTGATATTATAAAGCATTTAATTTCGAGTAGTTATCACATTTCAATCGACGTTCTAGTGTGAGTTGACAACATTCATATTAACAAAGTTACCCACCCGTCTCTAAAGCTATCTACGAAGAAAAAGTCCATAACGTTTTTCCTTTAACTTAACGTGAGGTAAGAGCTCAACGTGATAGGAACCGTTCACATAAAAACTTATAGTAACGTACCAAAACGTATGCTTAGCATACAAGGATTTCACAGAAAGTATTGAAAAGGTTACTACGCAAATATCTAAGAGCATAAAAATGATTATTCATATATTTATATAAGTGGCGTCAGAGATATGCAAGCACCATGGACGTACACAGATATGTAAAAGCAAGCATTCCATGGCTTAAGAGCAACATAAGTAAACGAAATATTCAAAAATTTATTTGTTCGCTTTTAAGAAACATTAAAAGTGAAAATTATTAGAATGCTGCATTCGCCGAAAAAGTATTGCGCCCTTTCGAATATGAAAAACCACCGACTTAACATTTAGATGGATTTCATTTTGCATAAAGTGTCGTTATCGCATTGCTCTTATCGCTCGGCGCTTACACGTTCACTTATCAAAATCGTCCAAAGTCATTATTATCGTGTAAACCGCTTTTACTGATGTCTTTCTAACATTCACACGGCTGCTTGCATTGATTTTTTGATTCTCTTTAACGAAAAACATTTATTCGTTTTTTTCTACAAAATATATTAAGTTAGCGCGGAAGGACCTAGGATAGACCCATTCATGCATTTTGGGCCAAAAAAATTAGTACTATTGAAAATGAATTTGAATCTGACTACTCTTCCGACCAACTCCCCATATAATCGTTTATTTTGAAAAAGTTGTTATGTGTAAAAAAAATTGAAAAATTTTCGAAAACTCCGGGTAAAAAATCTCTGAGCAATGGCATTTTGGACCTAAATTGATGAGTCGAATTTAGATCGAATTGGGCAAGTCTCAATTGAATATAATTTGCTTACATGTGGGAGAATAATTTTGTGGAAATTTATATGTTGTAGCTTTTTTTTTGTTTTTTATCTCAATTTTTTTCGAAATCAAATTTTTTCAAAAATAAAACAAAAAAGAAGATTTTTTAAAAGAAGAAAGCAATTTTTTTAAAACGAGTCGTAAAAATAGTTAAAGACACTATAATATATGGAGATGAGAAAATCTTTTCACTTCATTTTATAGTATTTTCAATTGGCTTTTAAATCTTTAAATGTTTGTAAAGCAATTAATTATTTATTGCGATCGGGTTTGTGGTTGTTTATATAAGCAATTTTAGCTTATTATATCTTATTTTATTGTAATTTAATGATAATAATTAAGCATGAAATTAATTACCGTTTATTAGCATACAGATATATGTATATTTACATGTGCGCATATAAACATAATACACATGCAAATTGCATATATGCTTAACGATTTTTTCTTCTTGCTATTGAAAGTGCATTGTTAGCGAAATTAAATTATTTATAGTCTTGAATTAGATTAAAATTAGAAAATGTTTTAATTGTTTAGGGTTGCCTATCAACCAACATAACTATATATATAATTTAATTTGAATTAATTTAATTTATTAATTAAATTTTTAATTTTAATAAAGCAATTTAGCTCATTTTAATTTTTCTCGCATAAGTTATAAAGATATTATAATATACTCATTAACGGTGTATAAGTTCGCGTACATTCGTGCCTTAAAAAGAGTTGAAAGTCATGACAATTATTCCGATCGATCAGCTGACTTGAGTCAAATTTTACCTATACCCATCAACGAAGGGGGCCGAAAATATTCACTTGGTTAAAGCGTTCGCAATATTCAGGAAGAAGCTTCAGAAATTCAGTAAAATACACATATTCTCGATTAGCATAAAATTCTAAAACGATTTAGGTACGTGGGTCGAATAATTTCTATAGTAAGTATTCCCCTAGTCGCAAGACCGAACCTATCGGCTTTAAAGTTGACAGAAATGTTGGAAATTCGTGTACACAGCTTGGTGCTGGTTGAAACTCGACGAAATCGGTCAAAAGACATGTCCACAGTACAACGTAACCTCAGACTACTGCTGTTTTCAAACATAAAAAAAATTTTTTATTTACTTGCTACTTATAAATCAAACCAATTGGCCACGCCTACTCAATATTATAGAAGCAGGCTTTGCTATACGCATACTGAAAACTCGCAATATTATGACTTTTGGCATCTCACGCCCACATTATTGTTGGTAGTATTATTTATTGATGATTTCAACTTGGTTGAAACAAATCACAATACACCGCGACCAGCTGATATCCCTAAATAGCGCTTCAGCGCTTAAGCGTTAACGTTATCGTCGTATTATTAGTTCGCTTATTTTCCGTATTATAGTTATCTCGGCTTTGGATATCGTAGCGCATTTGCACTGATCAATTACCGGTAGGAATTTAGCAACGGTATCCTTCGAATTGCCGGTCCAAAGTTTTCATGGTCACTTTTGCCGAGAAATTTTGAATATTTCAATCTTTCCCTATATAACGATTTTCAGAATATGGCGCTACATGTGGAGTGATCGAAAAAATGGAACATTTTCAGCAGCAAACCCTTTCTAAATAGCGTTCATCCGTGGGTCAAAACATGTCATTGTATCAAGTTGCATCAAAATAATTGATGCGTGAGCACAAAATTACGTAGACAGACATCAGACGGATAGACAGGCTTAGATTGTTTCAGTTGATGATTCTGAATCGATTGGTATAATAAAAGGTTGATCTATCTTAAGCTTTTCTGCGTGTTACAGATGTCCGCACGAATTTAATATACCTTGTATCACAAGCGGTACAGGGTAGAAAAATGAAGCCCGCAAGATTAGCCGAGTAGATAAGCACTGTGCCGGTAAAGTTTACTTTGGTCGTGGCTATAGCGAATGTTCAGTTGGTAAAGACATAACACTTGCCGACTGGGCACACAAACCCACTAGGCTGCGACCAACTGTCTGTATTATTACCATTATCTTCATTTAAATATGGTTTAAAAGTGTAGATTGTTTTAAAAGGCTTAAAATATGAGGGATAGAGTATAGTTTCAACAAGGGATTCTCATGGTTTGAAATGGTGGAAATGTCCAGTTCGTAAAGTATGAAAGCACCGACAAGAGTTCAATAGGTGAGGAAGATAATTAGCATTTATATCGGGAAAGGAGTATATGATGAAATATGTTGGGATTTGTGACAAACGACCTATTGTTTGTTTGTTGTTGTAATGGATACCTCACTCAATCGAAACTTTGTTCCACAACATTTGATGAGTTTCTTTATATATATGTATATGCATATATGCAATAGTTTATGAAATTTTTTTATATCACAACAATTCAAATTAATCGTAATGCATGACGGAGACAATACTACTTACACTTTCGTTTAGCAAACGGATCTAACTAATTTCTGCCCCCTATACATATACTAATTATGGAAAGTGTCTTATTCGGCCGATATCGTAGATAATAATATAGAGGTAGAGTGGTCCTCGATTTTACCTTAAAGAAGTAATGGAAAATTGAACTGAATTTTAAAGCAACAAACATTGGATTGACTGGATTCTTTATTCCAGAATCGTTGCTTTCCTTTATGCTTTTAATTTAAGATAGAGATAAATGTGTAACGTTTACT
This sequence comes from Glossina fuscipes, assembly GCF_014805625.2. Lineage (NCBI taxonomy): Eukaryota > Metazoa > Arthropoda > Insecta > Diptera > Glossinidae > Glossina > Glossina fuscipes. The sequence continues at coordinate 29,925,764 of NW_023998414.1, read as the reverse complement.
TATTCTATGAACGAGTAGGCGATGTTTCATGACGTTAATAAGAAATCTGTAAATTCCCAGATAATACTGTTGAGTATGAAGCGGAAAGATAGATATAGAAACAAAATGACAAAGAGTGAGACAACAAGTCAGCAAGTCAAAGGGAAATGTGATTTCAAATGTTATACAAAGTTTTCACATTGAAATAAGAGAATTTCCACAAACATATACACACACACACACACACACACAAATGTATACATGCGAGTAATATTGAGTCGAGTAATGCATCATCTCGTTATATAATTTCTACTAAGATGGCGTTTACATATTTATTTACGTATGTATGGATATAAACACGTTATCTTCCGATAGTTGACATTTAGTTCATGTTACAATGGATTAACATAATATTATGCCGAATTGAAATGTTGGCGATAATGGATGATTTTCTTACATATCGATGCATAATTAAGGTAAGATATGCATGACTTGATATAAACGCAAATCTATTATACTCACTATGCATGCAATGTTTAAGAATTTTCAGAATATTTTAATACTGTTATACTTTCACAATTAAGACAATACGAAATAAATGTTAAATACTTGAAAAGTTCATATGGACACATCGTAGAATTAATTCAAATATATACTTAACGGACAAGTTGGTGTAAATCACCTTTAATTGTCTGTATGTACACCATATTATATGACGTTTAAAATTTTATCTAATCGGTTGAATTGTATCTTAACTTCTTTTAATATCGTTAGATTAATTTCGATAATGGAAAGGTTTATATACGTAGCTCCCCGCAAATTAACAAAGACAGTATTTAATATTATCGCCTTAGCCTACGACCACAAAATTCAAATTTTTAAACCTTAAGTTGGTTTTGGCTTTTTGTAACTTACATCACTTACGACATAATAAAACCGTGCGGATACATAAGAAATACCCAAAAAGGACTTGAGATAGACTCACGTTTCATTTTACCGATCGCTTGTCTGTACAGCTGTCAACTTCCCCAGCTGTTTCCAAAGAACATTCGAATAGCTTAGCAATTGATAGGTTAACTGTTTTACATAGGATGGGAAAGATGAAAAAGGAGAGAAATTGGCTCATATACGAATTGAATGAAAATACCTTCTTGGCTACAGCTCTGCAGCTCGAATGGGAGGTCCTTAACCCATAATACTCACTAGACCTGGCGTTTTCTGAATACCACTTGTTCAGATCGATACAGCATGGCTGTGTTGGCACGTGACTACGCAAAATTGAAAAAATGCGGAAATGGGTCGACGATTGGATTGATATCAAGCCAATATCGATTCTTTCGACACGATTTATATAATAATATTTTGATTAATAATAATTGTACCAATTTTTCTCAATAAATACGTTTTTCAATTGAAAAAAATGACCAAAATGAACGGAAATGAACCTAATAATAAAGAACGACAAACTTCTTCGTCAATATCTCGAATTTAATTTCTTTCTATTGTACACTAAAGCCGAACGAGGGTTTTATCGGAAATCCTTTACTGATCAGTTTATGTCTTATTTTCGCTGCGAATTAGGGTAAACGAGTAATCGCGAATTGTTGTACAGTGTTCTGCGGCACCGGCATATGATTTTATTTATTTAACCCGAGGTTAAATGAAGATTACTGAAGAATGCGCGATTATATCGTATAAGGTAAGTGTGAAAAATGCTAAATAATCAAGTTATGTTTATGAGACGCGTTCTGATTAATTACACATTCTACGATCCATTTTGTGGAATAATTTTAAGAAAATTTAACTGAAAGAATAGTATCGCCACGAGAATAAAATTCGCAAGCGAGTGTTAATCGTGGTTCGAGTGGGCATCATTTTCAAAAGCACTTTGTTAGGTAACTTCGAGTCATTTTTGAACAATTATACGTTATCGATATTTAAGTTCCGTAAGATTTCGCTAAACGTAATATCTTACTTAATACTTAGTGAAGAAAGTTTTAGTGTTTAACATGAACAATTAATAAACGGATTATTGTTATATTATCATTATTATTATTATTATTATTATTAATCATTCGTTTGATGATATAATCTTTGGAAACACGTATTGGCATAAATAATAATCTGTTAGAAATTAGAATGTCAGAGGACCAAGAGCATTCACTTGGCACATTATGCAAAATTTATTGTAATTTTCTAATAAAGTGTCATAATATTTAGATGAGTAAATACTTGAAATGTTTGCTTTTGATATTTGTCATTAATGTGCAAAGATTTTGTGATATACAGTATCTTGATGATGTTTGCATTGTCAGCAGACGTAGGCATACGTACACTTGTATATATATATATATATATATATATATATATATAATATATTGTATATTTATATATATATATATATACTACATATATATATTATATTACTGGATGATTAGTGCATTTTTCCTAACGTGTTATTAATTGTGTGGAAATTTGCATAAAACATCAAAAAGGTATATGACGTGACATGAACACATACGCATACGAAAAGCAAACACGTTGCCCTTTACTATATTATTCATCTAAATTATTTAGTACATTTATTTATGTACATGAACATGTTAAGAAAGTTGCATTACCGTTGAGGCGATCAAGTAGATTTTCTCAAAATATATAGGTTAATTTAATCAAAACGAGCAGATCAGGACATATTCAAGTTTGATCCGTATCCACTATTAGTATCGAGTATTTGATTTCAAAGCTCGATAATGTTCGTTATAATTATGGTTTCACGGTTTATAAGCAAAATGTACGTCTAATGAATAACCGGATTTGCTAAGCTGATTCACTAATGTTCACTAATGTGGGTCAAGTTTCAATTTTGTTTTCCATATATGGCACTTTAAGCAATTCAAGAATGGATTTAAGAAAGTATGTAATTAAAAAAGAGATAAGATATCAGGACAAGAATATAAGACGTATATCAATAGTTGACAATGTTCCATAATGAGATCACATTTAGAAACATTGATTCCATTTAAATCGATGTTGTAGTTGAACCCCTGGAAGAATTACAGCCTTTTGGTTTTTTTCTTTTTCGACGATGATCTTGCTCATATTGTTTTGTCTTAGGCTAGTCGCCTTTTATTATTTGGTAGCGTAACGTTGAGCAGCGACTGCGGAGGAGAGATTGACAGGAAAGTACGGTCTACATAAGTCTGAAGGTCTAACCTTTATTGACGTTTTAGATAGTTGTTTAGATATTCGGATATGTCGCGAATGTTTACACGCTCTGTCATGATTCACTTATAATAAAAACCCATTATTTTTTTGATGGTTGACCGTGCAAGGCGAGGTGCATCAACAATATCGAATTTTTCAGAGCGAACAGTACTGAGATGTATTTTTTTTATCATGTATCTCTTTTCTATATAAACCTATTATGTCTTTTCAGCAATTGTGTTATTGATCAGATACCGACCGACGCAATAAAAACTTGGTATGTATCATATTTTATTGCAATAACACACTTACATGGGAAAACCATACACGTTATGTTGTTAAGAAAACTTATTTCACGCTTCGAAAGCCACGGTCCAACCAGAAAATTAGTTATAAAAAATTCCAGTTATATTTACCAAAGCTTATATAATGGTGTTCGAAGGCTATAAGTTCTATGCTTTTGTATGTTTGCTGCCGTAAAACAAACGAAAATTAAATGTTGCCTACAACAACATCATACACCATGGCATAGGTAGACAGGATGCCACTTTGCTTGCATTAGAGGCTACTGTTGCTGCTAGGCAAAATAATATCAATACTGCTGAAAGTGTATATTTTCATGAAAGACAGTGTTGGACAGCGGAGCAAACAATCTCATACAACTCTTACTTCAACTTATTATATTTAAAAATTTTATTAAGAAAATTTCTTCTAAATCCGGTGTAAACAAAGAAAAAATTTTACTTTACACTTTTATAACGAAAGTTCCTAGACGAGGGCATATTTCACAAATCGAAAAATGATGAATGTATGCGGACGAAATGAAAAGGTCGCTAATAAGTTCGACGACAATTTTCCATATCCAGCCTGTTGGCACGATAATATGCGCATGGAATTCCTTTTATCGGCCTTTAGAGAGCGGACGGTTAATCCAGAAAGTTATGATGCTAAATTACAATTCTGGACACATCAAATCCAAGATTATTGTGAGTATAAAGGCGATGCCAATTTTAATAAAGAAGAATTGAAAATTCGTTTTACGAGAAATGGCCGTGTGCCTGCTTGTTTGGACACAGTTTTATCAAATATGCTGCAATTGAAGATTATTTGTGCCAGTGAAGATTACAAATTAAATATAAATTCCAACTGGACTGAATGGGCCCTTAACAATTTTGTAAAGGGGCCATTTCTACGGGTTTACAGATTATTAAAATTTTGGCTCAACGCTAATGAAATGATTGCCGATGCCCATCGAACTGAATACGTTCATATGGATGTCTTAACGAAATTTTGTATGCAAGTGTATGAACTATTGCAAAAATCTCCATTCAAAGGAACAGTACAACCTTATGAAGTACTTATTGAAGAAGTTTTAAGGGTTATGACCATTTCCGAAAGTTGCATTAAAATGTGCGCTCAAAAGTTGCACTACGAGCGTAAAATCAGTTTGTCATATAAATTGGGGGACAATGAAAATCGTATACAACTGATTAAAGTACCTGTGGAAAATGAACCCGTTACCGAAATAAACGAAAACGATATAGTTATACATAAGATGGAAGCTGTACGAATGAACTTAATGGAACAATTGCGGGATATTGAAGTAAAAATTGAAGAGATCAATTTGAACATTCATCAATATCTTAAGGAAAACAAACGACAAATGGCAAAACTTTTACTTCAAAAAAAACATTTACTGGAAAATAGCCATAAAAAGCAGAGTTCCGCTTTACTGAATATTGAGACGCTTTTATTAAGTATTGAAGAAGCAAAGCAGAACGACATTATCCTAGATGCTTACAAAAGCGGATCGAAGGCTTTGCAAAATATTTTTGATACTTTAAATTTGAATAATGAGATTGTAAGAGATATTGTTGCTGATGTCAATGAAACAATTGAAACACATAAGGAAATCGGAGATATACTTGCTGATACGAATCCCAATGTGTCCAATTCATATGATGACAATGATTTGGAACGTGAACTTGCTGAAATCACCGGCGAGAATGTTGAGACTGAAACAAAAATTGATAACCCAATCGCATATCAAAAATCTATGCTAACAGATGAGCAGCTTATGAATATGTTAGAAGAATTAGAAGTGGAACAAAAGAGTATCGGAGAAACAGAAAGATCACAACAGCTAAAAAGTTAGATTAGCTTTGACATTTATTGCCATCAATTAATTATGTATTTATTTTCTTATGTGTTTTCTCTTCAAGTACTTAAACAAAACCTTAATAATTAATTGTTGCATTTTAGAACCATCTAAGAAGCCTAAAGGTGATAAAATACCAATAGTGGCGCATGCATTTGCATTGATAAGAATTGATAATGATGTGTGTGTTTACGAAAACAGAAAAAAATCATCCTATTTTTATTTCAAGGAACAACGGACTTTGAACGCTAGAATTACGTTTCTTCCATTGGTTTTATAGAATTAAAGAAGAGATTAAAAAGTTAATTCTTAATGAAATTTATACCTGGATTAGTTTATTTACCATAGACTAGATTTCCTGTAAAAGTTCAAAAAGAATTTTCCTTAACAATTGCGATCCAAGGTTGTTGAGTGACTATTGACGAAAATTATTAAAGAAAAATAATTGTTTATGGAAAACATTAAAAAATGGTAGCATTGAAGCCAGTTTCGCATGAGAGTGCTGCTTTAAAGTCACTTAACACAATTCGAATGGAAATGGTGAAAATGGCTCGAGCTCGGTTGCTTGTCGTTTCGAGATATCGTCCTTCAAGTTGACGTCCGCATTTGACGTTTTGCTTGCCCCTATCTTCTTATATGTAATTATGTTTGAAAACTTGTTTCATACTTTCAATTGTCCTTTTTATGACAATCTGTTAACTGTTTGAGAAATCAAAACAAAAAAAAAAAAATTGCTTTTTTTTTAATAATACACAGCAGTGTTATTCCTCAAGAAAATTTATCTCAAAGAGTAGAATAAAGTTAAAAGCTAGCGCTATAACTAACGTTGCAAACACGTGCTAGATATTGCTTGCACGTTATATATAAGATAGAAGAACGAATAACTTTTCGTGATCGCAAGCCTCCGTTCTATTTCATTGCTGTATACTTTGAAACGTTCTAAACGGTATAACAACTTTAGTGCATCCAGAGCTTTTTGCCCGCAATTTCAGAGGTAACATAGTAGTAAGCATTTCGGAAAAATAATTTTTTCTTTTCTTCAATACAGAAATATATGTTTAATAAGCATCTCGAATATTTTATAATTTATCATTTCGCTTTCCATTCAAAGACATTATTAAAAAATGTCTTATTTTTAAGCTATTAAAACGGAGTTACCTTATAAGGTATCTGGCAAATACTTGTGTCGTCTATTTAAGTAAATTTGTTCTTTTCTTTCACAACGTGTAAAATTTTGTGGGAATTAATAATTGTTTTAAGACTAATGGTAACTATGTTAGGCTATACTCTTAGAATATAAAAAGATTGGCAGGCTTGTAAAATGTTCGCAGATCTGAAATCAATTAATAAATTTGTGCAATAAAATACAAGTTATGCTTGGGTTACGGAGTATTTTTATTATTATGAGGGTTTCTGGCTTCGCTATTTTTGATTAAGTAGGAATTTTTAGGGCATATATTAATCATATATTTATCATTAATCATGTTAGTTCCTTGAATGTGTTTATCTGAAATATTCTCTCTGAAATATTTTTCTTTTGAAACATCCTGTGAAGATTTTCGGGAAGACAGAGCTAAAAAACTTATTTTCGGGGATTTTTGTTACTTAAGAGAACCTTCGTACACTGATAGAATGCATGTGGCGCTTATTTACTTCCGGCTCAGGAGTGTATTAACTTTGTGCAAATTTATACAACACCCAGAAGGACTTGAGATGCATCCACTTCTTATTGTATTGATTGATTCACAATTATTTTCTGTCTATCTGGCTGTCCGTTTTATATATAGACGGCCAACATAATCGAGAATGTATGTGCTAAGCTGAAATTGTATATTTAACTGAGACTATGAACAATGCCCAAATGGACGAATCTTATGTAATATCATTTACGTATGTAAATTAATATCCACGTTGTGTGCGATAAAAATTCCGGAATCAATTGCGGTAAATTTGTGATTGCCGTCAGCTAGAACAAGCAGTGACTTTGACATTTAAAAAATTATTCATCTTTAAGTATGCAGGTCAATATGTCCGTTTGCAAAATGAAGGCACATATCTAAATTTCGTTTTTATTTGTGTAGTAAGTGTGTGAACTAGAAAACAGGTGTGAAGGACATCTGGAAGAATTCGTTTCTCAATTTGTAACTCTGAATGGTCGGCAATAAATTTTTTTGTTCTCAATATTACAAACGCAGTGATTAAGTTAATAACTTTCGTTTTTTTTTTTGAAAATTTGATGAAAGTAGGAAGTTCTGAATTATTTATGTAAAGTTGTTGATGATAAAAAGTGTTCTTAAAAGTTTTTATCGTTTACGATGAAACGAGGGAGGAAAAGAGAAATGCAACAAAAAGTAGCATCTGTTCGCTGCATTATCAATGACTAATAAACATATTTTTCTTACATAGAAATTTCAAGTTGTAAAATTTTGCTGGCAAATCACTAAAACGTAAATGAATAATGCAAACGAAATGTAAAGTTTGCTTACAAAAATTTGAATAACAGAAAAACTGACAATAACAATAATAATCATCGCGGACATATCTTAATGTTAGATCATTAAATGTAGAAAACTAAGAAAGCAATTCTGCTTATAAAAACAATTGTTATGCTATAAAATTCGTTTATGAATTTATATTTTTAGACTAATTAATAATAGCTTGCAATACGACGCGTCAACTTACTTTATAGCTTTTTTATATTTTAGATTCTAATCTGCCAATGAATTTATGTTAATTTAATGGCCGATTTCATGCACGATTTTTTATGAAAAAAAAAAAAAAAAAAAAGAAAAAAACAACTGAACAACTGAACAAAATTCATAAATCTACGAGCAAACAGAATAAAAGTACAAGAACTTGAACTTAACTTACTTAATTGAAAGTTTCCAATAAGGGATGCGCGAAGAATTTTCAATAGAGTTTTAGATGAGTAAAACTGTTCATTTGTTTGATTATATGTATCTGTGAAAGATATTAAATTGAATTGTGCAAGCAAGAAGGGAAAGTTATTTTGCAATCAGTTGCGAGTGACTGCTTAATTATATTTAATAAAATTACGTTACGAATAAGAAAATTGTGAGAGATTCTTTTGCAAAAACCGAAGGCTGTTAAAATAAATTCTCCTGCTAGTCCATCCATTCAAAATGCACGTCTTTTGACAACAGTTTATAAAAGAGTTCGGCAATGATAGATTAATCAACCTCCGAACACCGAAATTAACCGCTCAGACCTAAGGTACATTAATAATTTAGTACCGTTTGTAGATCGTTTAAAATTTATTATTACTTTAGCCTTTTGTTTTCCGGATTAAATCACATTCCCATACTTTTAACTCAATAGCCAAGATACTAGTCTTCTCTTAAGAAAAAAAAAAAATGATATTTTCACAGATATATAAATGGAAATATTTTCCATCCATTTTCTACAACTTCTTCCCATCCTTCTGGCAACATGGCAATAACGTTTCGAAAGAACGATTTTGATTTGGCAGCGATTCAATCTTCGACCCACTTTTGCAATTCTTTAGCATTTCGCAACCAAGACGTGCCAGCCGAGTTATGCTACATCGATCTGAACAAGTGGTAATCAGAACGCGGCATATCTGGTGGCTACGTTGCGTGCGGCAGAACTTTCCATCCAAACTTTAACGGTGTGTCGTTGACAACACTTGGGTGTGTCGCAGTACACCAAATTTTCGTCGCCAGTCTTAATACGCCGCAGAAAGCACGTCGTTTTTTGCTTAGCAAACAATGAATCCGCGTTTATTGAAACTCTTCGAAAGGACATGTTCAGTTAATTCTTATGGTAGCCATTTTCAATCCTTTTGGATCTTTTCCAAACATCTCTTGGTAATATTTGAACGCCAGCAAGGATGTCATCTATTTAATTTAACATCTTTTTGGGTTTTGTTTTCGCTCTAACTTTTCCCATAAACCATTGGAATTCAATAAATGCATTCTTAACCCCGCAAGGCATATCTTAAAATTCATGAAAGCTATTCAACGTTATAAACCTTATGTACTTGCGACTATTACAGCAACAAGTTGATAATTCAAACCGTTACTTATAGCTGTTTAGGCGGAATGGGAAGAACTCTCTATATTATGCGCGCATAGAGATTTGGTAACAAGTGAGACAGAATCTATTGTTTTGTCAGGATTTCAATTTTTCCGACTACCGCTGAGTAAAACTTCACACTTGATGCAGTTTTTCGTCTCGACATACCCGTAGTGCTAGCAAAACGATGGCGTAATCGTTTCATCATAAAAATTCGAAAAGATTATCGATCACGTATTTGGGTTAATAACGGTTCATTTGAAATATATATGAGAAATATTTTTGAATTTTAATAAGAAAACGCCGCGAACTTTTTCTTTGACGCAATATTAAACAGAGCGCATTTAATGGCACTTATTCTTTCAATTTATCCATAATAAAGTGTCTTTATGTTAATACTTGTGTCTTCTTTTAAATATTTTACAATACATATTTAGAATTTGAGAATTGTGTAAACAAGAGTGTGAACAAATTAATTTTATAGATATATGTATATGTAAAATTATAAATTGCATATGTATATCAATGGGTTTTTCTTACCATACGTATATAGCTTTGACGCAGTTCATACATATTGTTGTTACATTTTCGTTTATGTTCGTAAATAAACAAACAAACAGCTCCACAAAATAAACAAAAATAAGCAAGCAAATCATTCGTATGACTAAGGTTTGTAAGGAAGAAAAGAATTAAGCAAACGTACACGCATACAGTTATTTTTATATCCACCATTGTATTGGATTGCAGATATATTCATTTTGTTAGTTTACTTGCAACACTCTTAAGCATATATATATATATATTATAGGAATGTTCCCTATAATATGTTTGTCTCGCTGTCTGTTTGTACGTGCAGGCAGGTTGTTATATAGGAAGTGGACTACATCGATCAAAGGGCGGAAAGCAATTTCGATCACACCATTCCAATATTATAGGGAGTCGAAATTTTAATTTTATACCCGTTACCGAAGGAACAAAGAAATATTCATTTCATCAAAACGTTTGCAACGCCAACAATGAAGGTCCAATGTGGGGTGAATCGATTTAAGCATGCCTGTCTGCTCGTTCGTCCGTCTGTCCATCCGTGCAATGTCTTTTGCAAACATACCAATCGACTTCAAAATCGGCAGAAGCATTTGAAGAGTTCTTGCACGCAAGTTGATATGAAAAATGAACCAAATCGGGTCAAGGACACGCCTACACTACCACGTAAACTGAGAGTAGCTTCGTTTTGCGAAGAACCAAAAAAATCCTTGTCTTCCGCATGAGTAGGCAAGTAGGCAAAGAATAGCGGCTAATAACTTAATGGTCGCGGGTTCAAGTGCGAGATGTTGCAATACTGGTGACCATATGATCTGAGTTATCATCTACTCAACTGAGTAGTATCTGTGGTAAATATTCACTCGTTCGCCAAAAAGGGAGTTATCCTCTACAAATTTGCCCAAAAAATTTAAATTGACTTAAAGTTTTCAAACGATACACCTACAACACACTTACACGCCCACATCCCCACATGCCTATACAATAAAAGCTGTACATAAAGTCATAGAGTACAACACAAACATCACATAAACTTCCACTTTTCTTTTGAAAATAGAAAAATTCAGGCGCACCCATCCAATATTATACAGTATGAGAATGCAGTTTTTTTTTTATTTTTTTTTTTTAGCCTTTTTAACGATATCCGTAATGCGTATAAGTGATTCGATCACGCTCGAATATAATTTTCTTACTTGTTTTCTCTCGTTTCGAGAGAAAGGTGACGGGTATATGAGAATTGGCCATAGCCGAATATAATTTGGTTAATGCTTGTTAGATATGCATGAAATGTATGTATATATATATAACGCCTAAATATATTTTATAAATTTATTTAATTATTTATTTTTTGTTATTCTATTGTGTTTATCGGAATAAATACAAATACTGACTCATATGGTGTTTTATTATTTCGTTTATATTTATTTAGTTTTTATTAAGAGCATTCGTTTTTGTTTTATAAATTTAAATAAATTTAATATTAGATATATCTATATAGTATATATGAAGAGTTGTGATAATAATATCACGTCAATTCTGTTATTTAAAATGAAGTTTAATAATAATGGCAAGTAAACGCCTTGAATTTGTTTATCGAAACGTAAATGAATTATATTCGAGTTCGTATCACTGGATTGTTACTTAGTGTCATTGTATCGATAAAAAAAAAAAAAAAAAAAAAAAATAAAAAAAATTACATATATATATATATATATATATCGAAATGATATTAAGTGAAAAAAAGCAAAGCAATCGAAATTATTTTTGAGTGTAAAATTGTATTTCAATCGAATCAAACACCCACGATAAATACAAACTTTTAATAGTTTTTATTGCTCGAAAAGTTTCTATTTACCTGCAACTTGATATTTATGTTAAATTTATTAGGCCATTTGTAATGGGTAGTGGTAAATTTTCGAATTAAATTAAGTTGCTTTCGATATTTTTATGTTCCACTTTCTTGCCTAATGCCGTGGCCTTATTACCACACATATGAAAAACTAAAAGTCTTAAAGTAAACTTTAAACTTTAAACACATGTTATTAAGCAACAAATAAAGAAAAATAAATCCAAGATTCTCAAGTCTAAGCTGAGGCGAAAATAAATCTTGCTTCCGTCCAATCTAAAATGCATAGAATCAAATCTTAATTCTTTTGCTAATTGTGGATGCTTTACTAGAAAGTTTATAATTTTCGCTAGCATTTCCTATCAGTTTGCTGTCGGTTATGATATTGGAAAACGATATCAGATTACAAGCAATTTTAAGCATGATTGTGAAAGAACTTGCTATCTATGCTCTACGCTTGTAATGCCTACAATTGCCAGATAGACAGACAGACGGACAGAAAAATGAATATAAGCGCCAAATTCTCGATGATGATTGTATCTATTTGACTGGTATCTGAAATTCGCTTGAAAGCTTATACATATTTTTCTTTTTTAATATATATATATATATATTTTTTATTATTTTATTTTAAAACCTAAAACCGCTAATCAAGTAATTTTGCGGCTACAATTTGTGCGGCGAAAACATTTTATTTTATAGAACCGTTTTATTTTTCATCTACATATACATACGTGTATTGACTTACGTGCATATGTGAAAAGAGCATAAACAAAAAAAAAAAAATAAAAATGTTTCAGGAAAAATACTACAAAAGTTGTTAAAAATTTGCCGCCTGCAACTAATGCCAACAAATAAAATTACATATGACTTTTCCCGTTCATATAAATGTGAACGTGTGTCGAGTGTGTGTGCATGGCAAGTTGAATCTTTCAAATTCATTTATGCGGAAAATTACAGAAATAAATAACATTTTGTGGAGAAATTTGTTTCATACGAAAAAGTGCAATTTTTTATATCAAATTAAATTTATCGATGACCATTGATTGAAAATAAATAAATATATATAAATTGAGGAAAATAGAGCATTCGTTGATTAATATCATGGAAGGCCACAATAAAATTAAAAAATAAAAACTGAAAAAAAAAAAAAAAATATATATATATATATATGTATATATATGCCTATGTATGAATAAAAATAAAAAATAAAAAAAAAAATAAAAATAAAAATTAAAAATACAAATTTTCCAATCGTAATTGGGTTAGATTGAATGAGTAGATCTATGAATACATAAATAATGAGAATTTTTTTTGTTTGCACCACAGGGAATGGATGTGTTACGCTTTTCGTATGTTTGTAATGCACAAAAAACGCGCATAAAAGATAGCATAAGTTTTGCATTCCGTGAAGGTGAACTCATTTCAAAGTTTCTAACCGTTTATCCAATGATTGGAAAAATCGAAATTGAATATGATTTCTTTAACTTGAGCAGGTCGCATTTAAAAGCATTCAATAGTCCAAAAAAAAGTCTAAAAATTGCAAATCTATTTCTTACTCTTTTCTTTGTACGCTACATCACATCACCTCATTTACAAGGCTAAATATATATTTTTATATGACCAATTACTGAGGGACGTGTACCCAATTCGCGGAACGCGGTAACGGTAACAAAGAAATGAGAAAAGAGAAAGAAAGAAAGAAATAGGGAGGCGGTGGCCACAGACTAGCGGTGGTGTGCGCAATCGATAAGCGTTTTGCCGTTACCGACTGCCCGTTCACTACATCTACGATTAAAGAAATATTAAGTTTGTACTTCTTTGTTAAGGGTACACGCAACACCCAGAAGAACCAGACACAGACTCATCTGTTGTAATACCGATCGATTCAGAAATTCTTTCCGAATCCAATGTGAGTTTGTCTTGCTGGCTGTCCGTCTAGATTTTTGTGTTCAGCCTACAGGTCTTGATTTTTGAGATATTTTAACGAAATTTGGTAAACCGGCTTGTTTTGGCTGAAGGACGAATACTACTGAGAATGGTTCAAATCGGACTAATTTTTCAACCATTCCCTATATAACGTGTTATTTTGAAAAGTCATTGTATGCATAACTATACTAAGCTTAGTGGTGTAGGATATGTAATCGTGAGACGAATCCCACTATAATATTTTTAATTGCTATTTACTTATTTATTTATTTATTTATTCCACTTATACTAGAAACTCAACTAAAAATTTTGAAAGTCGAGATCAGTTAACTCTTAAAGTAAACGTTAAATTAATTAATATTAAAACTTAGTGCAAGTGCAATAAAATAAATAAGAAGGAAAAAGAAGAAAAAGAGTATGCATACAACTAGCATAGAGCCACACCCACAACCAGTACAGGATCAAATTGCGAATGAACCCCTAAGCCATCGCAAACATGTATAAGCTTGGCACCCGATAATAGTTAACAACAATTCATTTTCGACTCATCGTGTCATTTTAAGGTTAAGAGTTAGTTTAAGTACGACATAGGTAGATTACGCGCACTAAGCAGTGTTGCTTTAATGGTCTTTCAAGAGTTCGATAATGAGAATAAGTGATAGACATCATTTAGGTTCTTGCAAACAACTCTGAGCGGGTAAAACAGCTCATAATTGTATGTACATTGACTAAGCGTAACCAAGGTAAAGTGCTTAGAGAAGCGGTTGGGGACATTAAAGCTTATTTCACCAAGTAATGCAGGCGAGTGAATATTATTATTATTTATTACTTTGTTTACGAAGGAAACGCCAAAAACAAATCTACGTAAGGACAACAGAAGCAACCTATTTTCATAGGGGGGGGGAAGAGAGGCAATCGGATCCCAACGCAAATTCCTAAGGGCAAACACCAAGAATTGCTTTTGAACGTATTCAATTGAATCTACATAGCACCTATATGAAGGAGACCACACAACAGAGGCATACTCAAGTATAGGTCTAATCAAACACAATGTTAGCAATGTAAGGATCATCAAGCTCTTTGGACCACCTCTTTATAAAACCAAGCGTGGACCTAGCTTTGCTTAACGAGAGCTCATATGCAAGTTAAAACGTAATCTATGGTCAAATAGAACGCCCTACGTCTGTGATCGTAACGACGTCCTCCATCTTATGCGAATCAATGAGTAATGAATGACTTTCTTCTTGAGAAAGAAAGCTTCTTACATATATTTAGATTTAGTTTCAGAAGATTCAAATAGCACGATGCAAACAAATTATTCAAGTCACTTTGAAGCTGATGCGATTGCGATTCTAGAGAGAAGGAAGAAAACAGTTTCACATCATCAGCGTACATTGAGATCTGACTGAAATTAATCACCGATTCGAGATCATAAATAAAATGGGACCTAAGTGGCTGCCTTGAGGTACAGCAGACGTCACGGGAAATTCATCCGAGATGATGAAGTCAAACTGAACCCTGAAGTATCTATTGTGCAGATAAGAGCTTATCCCTTTCACTAAGCCTTAAAAACATGACAAGTAAACTCTAACACATTGGTGACCGTAGATCGCCTTTTGTGAAAGGCATGCTGGTCTGGAGATATATACGAATTAATTGGCAAATGCCAAATTCTGAGTCACAATTCGCTCACACAGCTTAGGGAAGACACTCAAATTGGTTATGCCTCTGTAGTTCTCAACAACTTGTCTACTTCGACTTCTGTGAATGGGAATAAGGAAACTACTCTTCCATCACAAAGGGAAAACATCTAAATTCAAAGACAGGCTAAAAATCTTAGAGATAACACCATAAAACTCGACAGCGCAAGATTTAAGCACACATGATGGAATTCCATCAGGTCGAGGCGCACAATTATATTTTAGCGAGCTCAAGCCTTTAAGAACATCATCCTCAGCAATAACCAAGTTAGGAATTGAAACCAGGTTAGTTTTTAGGACATGGGTAACTACCCGGATAAATCGGAACTACCAGTCGAAAAGTTTCGACGGAAGTACTCAGCGAACAGATTTACGATTTCAAAATCATCCGAGGAATTCAGACCCATTAAAAGAAACATGCGTTGTGTGGAAATTTTTCTTTTTGAGTTAACAAATTTAAAAAAGTATTTAGGATAAGCAAACAGAGAGGAATGTAATGAACTGAAGGTATCTGCAATAATATTAGCGGTTGAGGGAGTTAAATCTATGCCTTGCCACGGAGCAAGCGAAATGGTCAAGAGCAAAGCCACTTGAATAGCGTGTTTTTTCTATTCTTGTGATATTTAATTGTCCTATTAAACCACGGGGGACACCTGCTTCGAGCTCGGCACTGCTTAATCGGAACCGATGCAGCAGTAGCTAGATTTAATGTATTGTAGAACGATGACAATAAGCTTTCAATACTTCAATATTTCAATACTTTAAATATTGAAAGAAGGAAAACAATTAGTAATTTTTTCCCAAGTTTTTTGGTTAACCAGCAACGATTCATCGGCTCCTCCTCTGAATCAATGCAAAGTATGGTTTAAGAAAATATTAAAAATGATCAATAAAAAAAATCTTATAAAGATTCGAAGTGCTTTCGGTTCTTCACTTCAATCTTCTTTGAATAAGGCGTCACCTTTCATGTCAAGTAATTTTCTCACAGAGCGGTTGCCGTGAGCGGAGAGGTTACGATTCGTATAATCACGAATATTTTTAAATACTTCGTTGCACGAATGACATGAAATCAACTTTTTGGGCTGAATGCGGTGTTTTTTGTTTACATTTTTTTATTTTCATTTTTTTAATTACATTTTTTATATCTGGGGTAGGCCGTATAGGGCTTCTAAAAGTTCGATGTCCAATATTGAAACTGCAGGATGCGCTTGGTGTGGCATTGCTGGAAGACGCATCGCTATGTTGCTTACTAAGGAAAACGTTGCAATTTACGCTTCTTAAGTGCAGGAATCTTTTCGCAATATCGCAACAGATGCATAGTCAGGGTTCCTAACAGAGCGAATTTCTTGTCGCAATACTCACATTTATTTTCGGAACCAAAACGCTTAATGCATTTAGGGGGATTAGTGTCGAGTTCATGCAAACGTTTATGTCCGTCCAGAAGAGATTTTATACGAAATTTCTGATTACATCCTTTACAAACAAATATTCCTTCAGGTTTCGTATATGCTGGCGCTGTTTTAGAATCACTCATGACTCTAACCTTGGAATGCTTTAAGGATTCCAATTTACTCAATTTCGCTTTTTTAGAGGGAAATATTTGAGCAGCCGGTGCTTTGTCGGTTGCGTTCGCAGCCCTTGGTAACATACTTTTGCGAGTTGTGCCTACGTTTTTTGCAAACTGCTTGACTTCACCGCTTTTTGTGGGCCTAATAATAATGCGTTGCTGTTGTTGTGTTGCTGCACCCAGAACGCGTTTGCGAGCTGATTTTTGTTCGACACTATTTAATGTGGTTTTCACCACTATCGACATATGCTGAGAAAAACTGACGCGTCTCTTCTCCCCCGCTATCGATGGTATCGGTGATTTTTTATTTATTTTCTTTAATGATCCAGTTGTAGCAGTTTTTCTCTGCAGTCTGGCAGATATTTGCAACATTTTCTTAACCAGATGACAGACTTCGACTTCCGGATCTAAGATTACATCTTGCTTATCCGGAATTTTCACTTTTTTTTTATATATTTGTCCAGATGGCAATATTTTCGCAAACTTCTTCGTCGGCAAATACATATTACGTATGACTACGGTTGGTTTCATTTTGTCAGGCTCACTCTTAACTTTTGCGTCAACTACTAACTTTTTAACTAATGAATTATCGTTCGTTGCATTTATTAAATCCAGTGGAGGTGCACTGACTTCAAGCCTTTTTCCATCATCTTTCAATCCTTCACCTGTCAACTTTTTATATTTCATACCTTTATCTACTGACAATGATGTCGACGAGCCATCCCCTATCTCAAGAAAAATATTTTCTTTGTCCTCTGTATTAGGTGAGCTCAGTGCCCGATTACATCGATTAGCAATGTCGACATCCTTGACAGTTTTTATTGGCAACTGATTTACAGGCTCTAACATTTTATTTAAATCAGATCGCATCGATTGAGAATCCTCTAATGTTGGGAAAGCAAGCGACGACGTGGTGCTTGTGCAGTCCTCGGCGCCCTCATTTTCCATTTGTGGGGAAGAATCCATTTCGCTTTTTTAAAGTTGAATGTCGTCTACAGAAAATTATGAATATTTGAAAAAAAAAAATTCTACGTTACTTCGCTCAAATATTTTACCTCTATGAAGTTGATTTGAAAAGTGTTGAGGCAACCTTCGATTTCTGTAAATAGTTTTTGAAGTGTTGATTTCATATATATATATATATATAGTATACGAGTGGATAGATAATGGTTTGAATAAAGACATAATTTGTCAGACTGAACAGGCACTTGAACAGATGATTTTAATTTTTTAAATCTATCGATGAGTTTGTGTTACTCAGTACATTGTCGTAAATGTCAACATGAGCAATGATTAACCGACAACACGGCATCAAGTAGATCAAAGTCTCTGCAAAGAAATTTTGCAAATCATTCTCGGCCTTAACTCTTACTTATGTCGTTTTCATAATAAAAGACAACTCGCTAGTCTTGTTAATGTACACTATAGGGTAAAATAAGAAAAGTATTATCTGAATTGCTAAGTATATAGCTATGCCACAAACTTTTCCTTTCGACCACTTAAGGCTGTCCTTCCTTCCCTCGTAGATGGGAATTCGTTGGAATAAATGCTTTTTTTCTGAGATCATGAATTCATTTTCAAACGATTTAACATTGATTATTTGCAGATGCGATAGTCATTGGCGATTGCTTATGATTGCTTAATTGCTTGACAGCCTTATGCAGTTACATTGTTTACGGTTCTTCTGGTATTGCTTACTGAAGGCGAAAGCGCATTAGGGATTAAAATTTTCAGACTAAAAATTACCCAATCTCTCTCCCTCTCTTTCTCTCTTTATCTCTGGCATCTCCAGCGATTGGAAAAATGCAATTGTGAAATGCAGCCACGTGTTGTAGAAAGCTTTTTAATAGAGTACCTATTAATGCTGTCTATAAAGTAGATTTGAAAAAGACTTGCTGGCATTTATATAATCCCATTTTTGCGGTATTGGTATTATTTTGTTAGAAAAAGTTTCAGATCGGTAAACGTCGGGTATTATGTAAAAGTTGATGTAACAACACGATGCTGATGAGCAGAAAAACTTACTTTCGCGCTTGTAACATATATATAAAAAATAACAAAAGCTGCGAAAGTCATCTGCATGTAATTCAGTTGAATTTTATTGAGAAAAAAAACAAAAACAAAGAGAAAAAAATTAACAGAAAATAAAACAAAGCATATGCACGCATAAAAGAGGAAAATTTACACAAAATAATAGTCGAACTCGAGAAGTTAAAAACTGATGTGTGTATGTGTGTCTATGTGTGCATGCATATACATATATATGTATATAAATTGTTTGGTTTTTCCCATATAATATGTAAGGTATATATATGGCAAACGGATAATAAAATCAGGTTATAATATATAAATATATATATATATATATATATATGTATATATATGGATGCATTAATACACGCTGCTGTTTGTTAAGAGAAGTTAATTGAATGTGTTTCGCTGAATTTATCTTTCTTATCAACTTAATGGAGTAGTAAAACCAACGTTTCAGGGTTAAACACAATCTTTTGACACCTCAGTCAGCATATCCTTTGTAAGTGAATGACATGTTAATGTTTGATGTTTTTTTTTTTTTTCACTCGTTAATCTTATTTTATTGATCGTGAAAATCTCTTAAATAAAATAAATTAATTTACATAAAAACACAAAAAGGCCTTGTTGTAATTGTTATTTATATCTATGACAGAGTAAATGTTAATTTTGTTACGCAGAGAAGTTTGCGTTGGGGAACTTATAAGCTATACATAAAAATTTTAACTGAATAGTGATTCCTCTTAAGAGTTGTATTCATCTCGTTGTTTGTGTGTCTGTACATGAAGTTGCCAGGTAAGGCTTGTATTAAATGGAAGCAAAAGAAGACACTATTTGACGTTACTTAACCGATTTGCGTCATTTGCGGCCCAAAATGCGATAAATTATTGACGAATGTACTAATTGTCGAGGAAAACTGGCTCCACTATAGGCCGTCACATGTATAAAATCTAGCTTCCGACAAGTAGATTCCGCGTCAGCGGCCGTTGAAAATCGTGCCGAAATGAACATGACATTCGAACGAACTTCTGACTTACAAATGACATCATGAAAAGTGAAACTGTTCGATTGCTGCACACATACACGCATTTGTATAATTTCTTCGGTAAATTTGCTTAAAATATCAAACTTGGCGTCACATTGTTTTTTCTTTTTTTTTTTTTTGTTTGTTTGTTTTTATTATTGTTTGATTTCTTGAAAAGAACCGAGACGTCTACATTGACGTCATATAGCTCGATCTAGGTGCTCTTTGAGTTTTAACACAATATCTCCGGTTGATTGTAAGCTACAATTTTTTAATTATTTGTAAATGTTTTGAGAATGCTTTGGGAATGTTCTCTCAGAGCAACATCTACTATGGACGACAACTTGTAGCTTCTTATCTATTCTGGCCAGGGTTGTAGGAGATAGCATCGATTTTCGAATGTGATTCATAATCAAATCTCATTGAATTTTTGACTGATGGGAACATGCGAACAACGGACAGCAAGCAGGGAGGTAGATAGACAGCCAGAAAATCAGACGTCGTTGTGTCTATCGACAATCTAGATGTATATCTTTCTGGATTATATCTTCCTATCTTCTTCGTGCCTTACGCTAAATAAACAGATTTTGTTATACATAGTACGCTTGTAAAAAAAAAAAAAAAAGAAAAAAGGAAAAAACACTAACACTAACAAATGTGAACATATAATATTTGAAAGTTGCCTCCCGTTTCGCAAGACATAATCATTGATGATTGATTAAGAGATTTTTCCATATGCCGAAAACAATGTTCATCGCATCCATTACGTAAATTCTCTGTTTAAATTTTTTTCTGCTTTATATCTGAGAATGTATTGCTGCAAGATTAAATTTTGTCGAGAAATGTTTTAATTTGAATGAATATATGAGAATTGAATAAGTCAAAGTTATTGATTATTTACTCCGATATATGGCCGAACGCACACCTATTGAGCAAAAATGATTTAATGTCGCGTTTTGATTTTTCGTTTTTATTCATTTGCAGTCTACTGACAAATAAACATTTGTACACCAATTACAGTTAAGCTTTTCTACTTACCCTATAAAATTACTCATCCGCCATGTCGAATTTTCTCAGAAACAATAAGAAAAAAATTACATTCGTATTAGACTTAATAGGAATTAACTTTAATTGGAAGATAAATTCAAGGGCAATCCATTCAGTGTATTGTTCGTGTGTTTCAATACACTTAACATTTTATCTTATTATTATTATTATTATTATTATTATTAATTTCGCCAGAGAAATAAATTCTAAGACTAAACTCTTAAAAGCACTAGCATCTAAGGCTATCGGCTTTTTATTAAAAACTCTACCGCACTTGAGATTCGAACCCACGACCATTGACTTGCTAGTCGAGATTCCTCCCCTTCGGCTACTCAGGCGGATAACATTTTATCTTATTAGTCAAGGATCATATGTATTTCTTTCGCCTAATTTATTCTACTTTAATTAATTAATTTTTCTTTTGTCTTTTGCTGTAACTTATAGTTTAAATTCTAAATTTGAAAATTTAGAACTGCTGTGCAAAAGAAAAAAATATACATAGCGTGTCACTCTCGCTGCAGATTACGTATTAAAGTATATTTTTTTCCCTCGACCTATAAATCTTAGCAAGGGCAATTTCGCCCATCTATCTCAAATGTAAATACTTTCTGGGATCACAGAACAATGAAAGAAAATATTTTTATAATTTCGTTAAAAATTTAAATTTTTTATATATAGCATATTTACATTTTTAATAGTTTCCATATGTTGTATGCGTACCCATTATTATTCAAGTTTCTCCTTTTACTTCACATTTAATTGCTTACTCTATTAAAAAAAAATAAAAAAATAAAAAATAATCGTGATTTTCAATTTGAATACGTAGCTTTTCAACTGTTTATTGGTCTTATACACGCATGTCAGATTTGCTTTGATTACTTGCACGGTAATATAAGGTTTTAACGTAAAATCATTAAAATCGTTAAAATACTCTCATGCGCACCTATGCCATATCACTTAATATGTCTCCCGTCTATCAGGCGTTTTTCTATTTTCTTCTTTTTTTTTTTTTATGTTCCTTTGCCACTTCAACATTCAAATGCATTGATTATATGCGCTACATAATATTGACTTGAACAGCTTTAGTTGGTTGGCTGATTGTCGATTTGCTTATGCAGAGTAATGAGGATTTCATATTACTTTCGTTGTCATATATCCAATGAAAAAATCCTTTTCGTTTCGACTAAAAAAAAAAAGAAAACGCTAAACGCAGTGTCAAACAGGGCTGGCTCTGAGTTATTCGCACGTTGTTGACAAAATTGACTAAACGGGGCACTCACGTATCACGCCAAATATCTTATGGGCCTGTCAATCCTGTTAGCATACAGGTGTTTGAATGGAGACTTATTGATTGATGCGTTGTATCACGATAGCGATGGAAGTTTATTTAAATTATTGAAATAAATAATATTTTTTAATAAATCAAAAAAGCTTTATATGAATAGAAATTTAACTTATAACTTTAAGTTAACTTTTGTATCTTTAAACAATAAGTTTGTCATCACACATTGACATTTGTAAGTGCACATCATATATACAGAAAACGTTATATATCGTAAAGGTATCGAGACAATTGCATACACGATCTGCATATATTTATTTATCCACATCCGTTTGCCTTTCCGTATTGTTTCTGTTCGCCTGTTAAAATGGAAAGCTTAAGCTTTGCTACGTCTAGTCTTGATTTCAACCATTTCAACCATATCGAAAATGATTGCAATACTCCCTTAGCATTAGAACTGTTAAAGTTTTACATGCACTGTATCTATTACTGCGAAAACTTGCCAAAATGATAGTTATTTTGTTAGAATTGCTAACAGTGCTCGAAAATGGAGGCGGCTAGTTGAAATCTGCACAAGTACCATCGGATTGATGCATAGATTACTGTTGTTTGTATGGCAATCAAATTATTCTCAAAACAGAATATAACTCTTAAAAATATTGCAAAGTTTGCTTGGACTACGACAACGAAGAATCCTTAACTAAGAAAAGAAAAAAAAAAAATAAAAAAATTAAAGCGGAAGGCGCCCATCACAAATACCCTACACCACTTTCTTTAATGCAGACATTCATGTAATGACTATTCAATATAACGCTTTACGCTATGGTAAATGGTCGTAAGAGGGTACGTCGTCCAATCCGAATCATTAGCAACAGCGTTCGTCGTTGGGCGAAAACATGCTGGCGGATATATCAAACTTCAGCAAATTATGTCAACATATTACGACTTGTATGTTGAGCATGAGGAAAACAAGATAGCCAGGCGGACAGACAAGCTTAAATTGATTCGAAGAGTGATTCTGAATCGCTTAGTATAAAGAAAGGTCGGTCTATCTCAAGTTCTTTTATGCGTTGCATACACACGCACACATTTAATAGACGCTTACACTGTACATTGACAATTAGAGTGTCAAAAGTAATTTAATAATTATTTACCAGACTATTTCAATTAAGTATTAAACTTGCTGATCAGTGTCTTTTCATCTGTGCTTGTCAGTCAGTGATTTGAAACTTAGTTTAAGCTTTTCACATAATTATGTAAAAGCCCGTTGCAAATCACTTTCCTTTGCCTGTTTGCTATGCTTACAGCACCCAAAAAAGAAAAGAAAATTCACTGATTTTGAGTGACTGCTTAAGATGTTTAACTGTTTAATCGAATACCTAAAGCGTACATAATTATATTTTTTACTTTTATCGCTTTTAATTTGTAGCAAAACGTTCACTTGATTGCCACGAAATTAATTTTAAAATAATCCAAAAGTATTTGAAACTTTTTCGGATAACAATTTTATTATTTATTAATAACAAATAAATTTGTTTTTTTTTTTTTTTTTTTTTTTTTTTTTTTTTTGCGATATTCTTAAGAAAAGTTTTCAAGAAGATATTGTACTAATTTTATTATTTTGTAGAAAATTTTCATTAAATTTTTTTGTTTTTATTGCTTAATGTTAAGTTCATAGTATTATGAAGAAAATATATTAAAATTGAGCAACATATTCTTCATGCAAACGAAATAATATTCTTTGCAATATATCCAATGAATGAAATCCAAATAAAAGCTCATGAAAAACGAGAAAGCTGTACAAAATATTAAATGTTGCTCTTATTTAAGGCAAAAAAAAAAATAAAAATAAAAAATAAAAAGAAAGAAAAATGAAGCAGAAAACGCATATGGATTACAGAGATTGCTTTATGCAAGCAAATAATAAAATTGCATTCGGTTTGAAACGAGTCCTGGATATTTATTACCCGCAAGTAAATATTTAAAAATTGCAAATATTTGTGCGCCCGCATACCGTGATCGGGATCACGACATTTTCCAGAAACGTTTTCGTTAAACGTTTTTTTTTTTTTTTCTGTGGCCTTTTGACAATCATTTTTAAAGACTATTATTATTAATTTTCTTTTACTTATTCATTGCCTTTTTTTTTGCTTTTTTTAATTATTTCGTGTTTGATATTTTATCGGCGATGCTAAAGATAAAAAAAATGTTTAGGCAAAGTTTTTTGAAATAGTTATCTCAATTCAAGTGCCTACGATTGTTTCAAAAATACATAATAGATAAATGGCGACAAGATTCAGAATCAGGTTAACTTGATTATCCTGCTCGTGATTATTCTTTTGATTGCTAATCTAAATAAAATACACTTCTCATGAAGATTTGGATCACACCTTTTTTCAATATATTGTTTGGATTTTGCCCTTCATTTGTGGATTATAACACGATTTGTGTATGATAAAGAGTTTCAAGCTCAAGCTCAAGATTTCATTCCTGTCACATATACACTATCAAACAGATCAAGAATAGGCTCTTAAAAATATTTTTATTCAAAGCCTTAATGAACGATATAAAGTAGAAAGTCTATTACATCACCGGAAACTAAGAATTTAAATAATTTGTCATTTTGTTCGCAATAACGGAAACTACGGCTTGGATTTATTTTACAAAAAAAAAATTCGTTACGAAAATTAAGTAAATTTTAAGCTTGAAAAGTTGATCGATGGATTTAGAGGTTATTTTCGACGATCACCACTGTATTCTATTTACTTTTATCCATAAGGTAAAGGCAATTTATGTATGCGACATTTTCGTACATTTATTTTGCCTCTTTCCCCATTTACCCATTAAAAAAAAAAAATACTCACAGATATATATTAATTTTGTTAAAATGTTTGCAACTCTTAGAAGGAAGTTACAGAGACTTCATAATATATGCATGTATTCTTGATCAGTATTAAATTCTAAATCAATTGAATCCTGTTTGTCTGCTCATTTATTCGCATGTGGCAAACATTCGACTGGCTTCAAGTTCGAGGCGAACATTGAAAGTTTTTACACGCAACATGATAATGAAAATTAATTGAATCGGCCGAAGTATACGTCTATGGTACATTGAAAATTGAAAACAGATGTGTTTTCAAAAAGCTATAAATTTTGATGTTTTCCTCGTTAATCATAAACCACAACATAAATAACTATAAACTTTTACACGTGTACTCAATGGACAGAATCTGTAAATAAATGAAAAAAACCGCCGACCTTCAATCTACCGATGCCAGTTTAGTTTAATGTGAGTAACTCTTTTCACAGGCTTACGTCACGGCGGTCAAAGTCATAACGCGTTAGTTGCATAAACGATAACCAGCTGAGCACTTCTTAGAAATGACAACTCTAAAGCAAACAGTTACGTCGCCTCTATGATCTTTCGAAGATGCGCAAGATTAGGCTTGCCCGCTCTTATAGCATCAAGTATCAAGTGTTTTTTTTCTTCTTTTTTTATTGATTTCATTTGAAGCTGATTCAAAAAGTCTGAGAACAGCAAATGATGCGAGGGCAAAAATATCTATACTATATTACAACGAGATTCGGGATATAGGTATGAGGGGACCAATAATCGTTTCTAGACAAATTTTATGTGCTTATCGTCTAAAGTGAATGTATGAAAAATAATTGGCTTTAGATTATTTATTTGCTAAATAGTTTATGCCAAGTACTTTATCTACAGACAAATGCACAGACATAACTAAATCCATTTAAAAACATGTTTTTATTAAAAGTAGATAAACGTTATTGAATATTACATGTAGTATAATAAAATTAGTAGAATTCTATCCTTTAATGGTAGATGTAGAACGAAATTGCGGTCATAAATTGCAGTAAATAACCAAAAATAGCTGCGCTAATGTTATTACGGTAGACGTTCATATTTAACATAATTATATATAACGTTACGGTGTAAGAGAGCAGTAAGGGTATAGTAATAGATGTGCTTTACACAACTAAAACAGGTCTTTAATCAATCATTTTATACTTCAGCAAATTTTTTACCTAAACATTATTTTCAAAGGATAATAAAAAGCCTTACGTGATATACGTATATAGTATTTCGAAAATTTTCTTCATTCTAAGTATCGCAATTTAGTAAGCAAATAACCTACATTTCCTACGTAATTTAGAAAGCATTTTTATGAAAAATAGAAAAAGTAGTAAAGAAGAGAAATTTAAAGTTAAATTCTGATTCTGTACATAAAATTCAATTACAGGCCAGACCATGCACGTGCAATCATACTGCCTTTAAAGATGACGAAACAATGCATATACAACATCGTATGTCTTATCTTGCAACGAACTTTGAGTACTCATCATCTGACATCAATACCTAAAACTTAGGTATGAGCTTGAGCAGCGTTCAAAAGACATTCTGTCTTGTGGGTGATTAGAATCTCGTTAATCACATTCTAACCATATTTTTAGCTCTCTCTCTCTCTCTCTCTCTCTCTCTCTCTGAATCTTGAAATCAATCACGTCTATAAGATTTGACATATTTGTGAAGCAATGTGTCTTTTAAAATATCATCAAAGTCATGTCATAAGTCATAAGTTAAGTCTTAACGTTTTATCTCAATTATATTGAATTTAAAAATTTCGGGCAATAGGCGATCAGTTTAAAAGAAAGCGACTTCTAGTGCGATTTAAAGATGTTACAAAAACAATAATAGTCTTATTATACTTCATTTTCAGTGAAGGGGATAAAAAAATTATAGCTTTTCCGAAATTATAAGTAACGTAGTTTTACACTATTAAGAAAATCCACATGCACACAATCCTCATACCTTACATAATATTTGAAGTAAAGTGTTCTTAGTTTTGTTTAAGGTCTTCCCTATATCCATGTATATATATATATATATATGTATGTGTACATATTAGCACCCCTACGTTTACACAATGGAAAATTATATTTTTTCTACTTTACTTGAAAATGGCATAAAAGCGTAGAGCTTTAATTACATGCATTTTTTAGCAAGGACTTGAATGATGTATAGAAAGAAATAAAGAAAAAGAAAAAGAAAAAAAAAACAAAAAAAAAAAATAGAACGAATTATTACTTCAAGTATATGCAAAATAAAAAAAAATAAATAAAAAAAAATAGGAAAGAAGAACAAGAAGAATTGAAAAAAAGGAATAATGCGTCCAATAAAACCTTCAAGTCCATTAAACATTCTTTACACTTAGCGACGAAGAGAAAGTGAAAGAAACGTAAACACAATTTAAATTAATTTCAAAAAAAAAAAAAAAAAAAAAAAGAAAAAGAATTCAAGTCAAGGCTTGAATTCTACATGATATTCTAGAAGATTAAGCAAACACTTCATTAAATTTAATTATATAATTATCACATGCATTCCTATTAAAGTTGGTTTCGTTTCTTTTCTTGTCTCGCATATATTCTCCTAAAGTAGAAACTAAAATCTTATTTAAATATCTTTATAGTCAAATACAAACTTTAGATACACACACACACACACACACACACACGCACATACATACATACATACATACATACACTTACATACGCACGCACAAGTACACAAACCTTTTAATAGCCAGAGATAAAGAGTTCTTTGTTTTTTTTTTTTTTTTTGTTTGGCAGTGGAATTTGAAAGTCATAAAAATTATCGTAAATATTTATGAGAACATTGGGAGATCAACAAAGTTACAAGAACATTAACCGTACATATGTACACACTCATACAACTGCACTGAATGAAGAGTAAAAGAGTTTTTTGCATGAAATTTACATAAAATGTGAAAGATAAAAAAAAAAAATAAAAAAATAAAAAAAAGTAAATAAAAGAAAAAAAAAAAAAAAAAAGAAAAAACTGAATTAAAATAGAAAACTAAAAAAAAAAAAAAACAAAGGAAAATGTTTGATTCGTTTTTGAGGAGAGTCTTGTGAATATGGTCTTTTAGGCATTTTGCGTATTTAAGCGAAAGTACTATTCGTAAAGTACATATCCATAGAGAAATTTTTTCATTTTTTGTTTTCACTAAGATTAGTTGTCCGTATAATCGCTTGTTTATAAATGTACTTTACAGTACTTTACAAATATAGGGCGAAAGTGTCAGGTAACAAGTATGAAAACCATATTAAAAGTCTTTAATATTTGTTCAAACATTTATTTGCCTAATAGGAGAACAAGTCTTAATTAGTTCTAGTTTCTAACGAAAACGATTGATCATGACTTAAATGATCGGAATATATGTGGTTTTTGTCCAAAGTTCATGCTGCTTTCCAAGACACGCTTGTATGTGATAGTCTTTTGGGTTTTTAGTTTAACAGTAAACCGACCTTTCTGAAATATTAAGAAATTAGGACTAACTTTATCGAGAATTTCCAGACGCACTTACTCTTCTGTCAATTATCGAAATGATATTTAATCAAGTTGGAAGCTTATTTCCAAATTTCATCAACTAGAAATTGTGTAAGAATATTTGTATTATGGACATAAACCAGAGGACATGTCAAGACATTCCTAGATACGCAGACGGATAATCTGGGATACGAGGTAAACGAATTACGGGGGACATAAGATTTAAGAAGAAAGAAAGACGAACGTGAAAAATGGAAACGGAAAGACGGACAGATAAATAAATGGATATATAAATAGCTGCGTAAAATGCAGAGCGGACGAGGAACGAATAGATAGTCGAATAGAAGGCGAACAAATGAATGATTAGGTGAACGGAGAGTGAGACAAATGTATTGGTAAACGATTGTGTAATTCGCAGTTCAACGACGTAGAGACCGATTCAACGACTGGGAGACCGACAAACGTTTAAATAGATGCGTGGATGGGAAAGCGGATGTTAGATAAACAAATGAGCAGAGAAACGGAAAAGCTAACAAGTGGATTGACAAGCAGACCGAAAAGTAAGCAAATTAACAATCAGGCAAGCGCTTATATAGGCGAATGGATTTATAGCGGACAGGCAAACGGATTGATAGACAAACGAACGAAATAATCGAAGTACGTACGTGCTATGTAAGCAAACGCAGACGCAGACGCAGAGAGTTAGACGAAGGAAAGGCAGAGAAACAAATAAATAAGAAAGGATAGGCAAACGGACGACTGGATAAATGCGGACACAAATGGATGCATAAAAATAAATTTTTATGCGAAGATGCGTAAGCCATAACACAAACTGCGTAACGCGTGGGAAAGTTGAAGGTAAATGCATGAACGATAACGGCAGACAGTTGGTAGAGGAAAGTTTGATTAAATAAAATGGAGAAGCATATAAATGTGTGAACCAAGCATCAAAGCGCCCACAAGTCAAGCCAACTTTTAGATAAGAGAATCAGACGAAGTCGTTAGTGTAATTCATTTGATATTCATACTCAATTTGAGGACAACAAGGCCTATAGACTTCATATTCGAAGCAAAGTTACTCGTGAATAGAATTTTTCTTAAGACAACGTATATGATTGTTTGATCTTTGAAGTAACTATGAACTGATGTTACATAGTATCATAATCGCTAATGCTAGGAGAATATAAACCGCTCTTTCACTACGCGTATCTTCACTTTCTTAAAGTGCTAAAGTAATAAGCAACGAACGAGAATGCAAATCACAAATCACAAATCACAAATATAAGTCAATTAAATTCTAATCTTAATTTCTATATGCGACATTTGGCCGTAAGAATTTCCTAATCAAATATTCAGATTGGAGGTGAATTACAAAATTATCCGCTAAATGCTTAATATCTTTTGCCTTGTTTTCGTGTGCACCAAAAAAACCGCATGTATTGTTGAATTTGAATTTATAATTAATTATTTGACACTTACACGCTGCTGCACGTATTCACACTATCAGCAACTCATCTGGTAATCAAACGTATAAATTAAAAATGGGAAAAAAGGAGAGCTTACATATTGCCGTACATTGTTAAAGTTGCGGTTAATATTACAAGTTGACATTTAAATGCTATACAAACACACATGCACATTCTCACATCGACATGTGTAAATTTCGTTCGAATTACACGTGCGAAGCATGTTCACCACTAATAAGGGTGATTGAGAATATGTCGCCATTATTATCGTTCATACGCACATATGACTTTTACATGTTTATATACAATATGCTTTATATAACATGTCTTCATGTAGACAATAGGACACCTGGTACCATATTCCCTGGATTCGCTATTTAACGACTTCCAAACAGCCCTTAGCAAATGTTGCCAAGGTTACGTAATGCGTAAAGAGTTATATAATTATAAATAAAATATTAAACACGTCAAAATACCATATCTTTTATGGTGAAGCTTTAAGTACGGACTCATTTTTCGGAAAAGATTTTTTTTTTTTTTTGAATATCAAGTAGTCGATATCAAAGTCGACTTTTTTCCGAGTAATTCCTATTATCTTTGTGCGCTGCTGTTATTAATAAAAATTCTTCGCAATTTGTTCATTATTTTATAATAATATATTATGGTTTGATAAATACTAAAACGGTGTTCCAAAGTAAGCTGAGACGCGTTTTCATAACTTAGTAGAGCAAAGTTACGTAATAGACGCGGCCCATTCATATCCCATATCTCCATTCCATCTTGCCAGAGGAAAAGTGCTTGTAAAGCGAAATGAACGAACACATCGCCAAGTGGATACGAAGTGCGTTCATCAAATCGGCATTGCCAGGTTCAATTTCGAGTGCGGTAGAAGACAAGTTAATTGTGATCGGCGCTTGATCGATGACGACAGAAAAGTAATCCGTCGTACACTCATCTCCCAGGCTGCGGTCAGTCTCTACATTTCATCCCTCTAGGTTACGCGTATAGTGAAAATCCCTTGAATAATTGGTCAAAAAAAAAAAAAAGAAAAAAAGAAGCCAGATCAGTAAATAGGAGATCTTGCCTTTAGCGCATAAGCTTATAATAGCGCACGGACAAATAGATTCTTCTTACTTTTCACTTTCGTTAGGCGATAATTGAAGTTTACGTCAGAATACGGAAAGCTATCATAGATTTCGAAGCTACCTTTATATCTGCGTTGACATCACACAAACTATAGACTGGCAATTTGGATTTGGACAGTTTGATCAATATGCGTCGTCACTACAGATGATTAAGACGAGTTCAGTCGGACTGAGGTAATTACTTCAGAGACGTGCCAGCTTAAAGATGGAGCGACAACTTCGCGTACTTCGCTGACAAAGCGAATGCACCGTTGTATCATGACACGAACGCGGTGAACAAACGAAACTGAACTCAGATGTTTTTGGCAATTTGAAGTGCTGCCGGTGTAAAATCTCAATCTTGCAGCATGCATATGGATATGTTTTCTGTCTTGCGGTAGCGAGGCCCACGGCTCAGCGATTAGTCCCGATGCAATTCCTCTCATCGAGCAAGTAAACATACCTACTCGATAATTTAGGACAATCGTAGCCACCACAAAACTAATGCCGCTGTTAGCCCAAACAGAAATTTACTTCGTGGGCATTCGCATTCACGGTGCCAGAAGGGCGATATAACATTCTTATACGGGAGAGTGATGTCTGTTCTAATCTCGTTCTTTAAAAAGCGGAAAACAGTGCACAAGCATTTAGAAGGCTAGGCTTCGAGTCGCCACAGAACGCCATGTTTCATAGCGATATGACGGAAAATGTAGAAACAAATTTCCCAGCATACGACACGTAGTCCTAGGAAAGTCAATAGCTGCCAATAATCGGACTTCGCAGAGCACCATGTGGCTTACCGAAAATCAACACAAAAACACAACTATGGTCAGACACGTTATGTAATCCTCATCTTCGCCAATAAAAGAGAAGTTAATAAAAGTGACTTCAACCTAACACATGGGCAGGCAAGTAAAATTTGCCTTGTAAAATTTGGGTTCATTAAGTTTCCTGATTGTCGTCTTGTACCGTCCCGTTTGTTAGAGATATGGATATGAATGATGATGAATTTCAGCGTCGACGAGCTTATTCCCGCACGTAAACTCCGTTAAAAATTGAAATAGATTTCATTGCCTTAAGCTTAAACGTCGATCGCTCATAGAATTTGATTTCATTTGGGAACACCTCTCTTATGAATATTTTAATAAAAGTTATTATTTTTTTTATTTTTAATAAAGAAATTTCAATACAACTATGCGGAGTGGGTTACTCAGGCATGTTTTTTAATGTTTGATTAAAATTTTTTATGCCGTATATGAAACTATAATTATTGTAAATGATATAAAAATATAATTAAAAAAAAAAAAAAAAGAAAAGGTATTTAAATTAAATATGAAATATTTTTAATTGTGTAAACGGTTTCCCACTCATGCCTTTTACTATTTCCATCAAAAAATTTAAAATGTTTAATTAATGTTTGTATTCTTTATTGCCATAATTACGCGCATATATGTATGTATGCATGCAATGGTGCATGCTACACAGCCACATAAACAGGCACATCATGAATGACCGCATCTTTTTAGTCCGTACAGATAGTATTTGTAGGCATCAATTACAATTGCATTCAAATTAATTTATTTTCAAATATTTGCATATTACATAATGTACATATGCACATAAACAAACGCATACCCATATATTTACATACATAGATACATCTATTCATATATAAGCATAAATACATATACATTTAACCGAGCATATATTCAATGCTAAAGTCAAATTTACGATACAACTTACCCACAGACATTAGCAACAGCAACAGCAACAGCAACAGCAACAGCAACAACAACAGCAGCAGCAACAACGTCATGAGCCATTTTCACGTTGATCTGACGTCATTGTAATTTGTGCATAAATCAAATTGTGAATATTATTGCTTATAGGCTACACACACACACATATATATATATATATATATATATAAATAAGCGTACATATGTTTGCACAAATGTAAATAAGCGTATACCTCTCTCTGCACGTATATATCAATATCATGCACAGACCACATTTTACTAATTATACACAAGTGTTGTTGTAATTAGTTTTCAATTAAATTTAGATTATGTTTCTTTTGTACGTTGTAACTCTGAAAGATTGTTTTTTGTCAATTTAATTTATATATTTATATGTACATTTATGTATATATATATATATATATGTTACATGTATTTACTGCATATATTGTTGTTCGTATTCATAACTTCCTACGCGGGATGTGGGGCAAAATAAAGTTTTCTTTTATGTTTGTTTTTTTTTTTTTTTTTAAATTTGTTTTTCACTCTCCATTTAAATGATTTCCTCAAGATGGCCTGTAATCATTAATAATTATTTATCAATTTGGAAAATGCAAAAAGCATAGCAATTATATAATATTTCTATAAAAATCTGGCTTATTATCTACATAACACAGGAGGGTTAGGTTCACAATTTAAACGATCAATTTTTCCACTTATTCTGATACCCTTTTAACGTTCTTTAAAAATCGTATTCAAACATTCTTCTCTTCTATAACCATCAATGTATTCAATTATTCCATTAGTCATTTTTCTGGGAGTTTTATATTAATATTTTTTGGATACGTGGAGAATATATATATCATAAATAAATTCACTAAGCTTTTGCTCATTTAACGATTTCTTGTCATACGGAATAAATTCGCGCATCCTATATCAGTGGCAGTATTTTGCAGTAATATTGCCATATTCATCCTTCAACGTAATCGATTTTGCTTTTATTAATTGTTTTACCTTCCATTGTGATCCACTGCCCTCATCTTATTGTCAAACTTGGAACGCCCACAGAGAAGGCTTGTAAATATCAATGAAATATCTATAATCTCGACAAGTGTTAAATTGGGAAACCATTCGCAAGTAAGTAAGTAAATGAACAAAAACAGGAATTTTATAACGTTTTATGATAGGAATTATTATAGATATTCTTTCGAAGGCTAAGCTAAGCTCATCTCTGGAATAAAGATTGGGATTTTTTCACTTACCCTATAATCACTAGTTAATTATACACATAAGACCAATTTCCTTACATTTGTTTGCATTATGGGCATTTCGTTGGCATAAGTGTAAATACGTCATCGTAGAGATGTGTTGTAAGGGACTGCAAGGAATTTAAGAGAATGAAAAATTTCGTAGATAGCATTTTAGCTGTTCTTACTGGTACGATACGTTCATATATATATATATGCTGTCAATTGTATATAGTCAGCTAAGCAACGTCGCCGTGATACTTTAAAGTAGTGTGATTGTAATCGTTTTGTTCAACTTCTTTATATTATTCTAATCACCTCATTATATATACTGTCACGAACAATCGATACTGCTTGTAAGCTTACTTTGTAATTGTGCTTACTTAGCAACATCCTGATACCAGCAACAAAATATATATTTATATTTACATGTACGCATATATATGCAGGTGTATGAACTTATATGCCATAAAATATTGTTAAAGGGTATTGTTGACAAAATTTGTTTCTACTTTGTAATCTCCGTCTTTCAACAGTCATGGCGACTATTATTTGAATTTTAATATCCTTGTACTGAATTACATAAGAATGTCAACTTTGTGCTTTCATTTGTGAAGCGAACACAAGCGGCGCGTTATGTGTATATATCTTCGGCCATCGCAAGGTGTTTCATTCCCTCAATTTATTCATACGTCTTTCTGTCCGTATGCTTTCTGGATGCCTCACTCTTACGCAAATTGGAACAAGACAAATAGATTTCGCATGTTTGAGAAACGTGCAAACCACGCCCTTAATAGTTTTAGCAGTTGCAATTTACAGTCCATAACAATTCATATATTAGTTGCTAATTCGATGGATACTTTAAGAAAACCATTTAAGAGTTGTTCGCCAGCAAACATACCAACTGGAGGCATACAGATCGCAATGGACAGTGTATAAGAAACACTCAACAACTGACTCAACAATTGACAAGCCCACGCTTTACACAAGCTCAGCTTGTTTTCTCTGTAAATCAAAAATATTCAGATATTTAGAGGTTCAGACATTTAGTCTCCTGTTCTCTGATTACTTGTTAAGCACTTAAACCAACGCCAGAGGCTCAATACACCCTTCGAACGTTCTAAACTGCAGCCATTTCATAGGATTTTATATCGATTTGGTTATCTTCGTTAGTTTGTTTATTCATCTACGTGACTGTTTCTTCTTGCAGCAGCAAAAATTCTCTATTCACTCTAAACCCTGATACATCGTTGAGACAAACGAAATATTTACGAGTGAATGTGTGGAGCAATGCGATAGAAGAAATCGATCGAATTAAACTAATATGACACTAAACTTTAAGGAGAGCGTGGGATCTCCACAGATAGGAATTTTTTCTATAAGTTGAAGGGAGGTTTAGTTTTATTGTGGAAGGATTAAATTAAGGAGGCGGGGCCTTGTAAGTTTTTTAGATTTTTTTTTTTTTTTTTTTTTTTTTTTTTTTTCGTAATAAATTCGTTCTAAGAAGTTCCTGTCTAATGCCTTGTTTATTGATTTCTTCTTTAATATTTTTCATAAATATATCAACAGAAAGTTTTAGAAAATCTATGTTTTTAATTAAAAGTATTTCCAAATAAAAATATGTTAGCGTAGCTTCATCTACATGACCTTTGGGCTTCAGAGCTTCTGACAAGGAATTAAAAGTTTTTAATAAAGCTTACGTTTTAACCGTCTCAAGAAAAGGGCGAAATTTTAAGACTAGAAGATTAGTATCATTCATCCTAACGGAATTCGAATCGAATGAAGGAATGGTGTCGTTTGCGAATCACTATGAAAGACTAAATGTGAGTCCGTGGAATTGTTAACCGATATGATGTTTCGTTCAGCATCAAGAGACGCTGAATAAATTAAGATGAGATCGTAAGATTTATGTCGCCAAGAAAGGATACAGCATATGACGAAATCCCAATCGATGACAAATACAAATAAAGATTAGAAATTATTTAATGACTCGGCTTAAAGTTAATGCTCCCATAAAATGAAATTGTTTAACAATATGATAATTAACGTACTCGATGCGGAATATTTTAATGATAATAATATGCACGATCTCTTCTTTTTTTTGTGTTTTTTTTTATTAAATGTAGTCATAAAGTTAACTAAGCAAAACCCATCATAGAGCAAAATTCATTATTATGTAATTTTAATTATCATATAATAACCAGAGTGTTAATTAGTCAAAATTTAGTATAGTTAAAATGGATTTGTATATATTAGCAGGCGAGCTAATATCGGTTAATGATTTGCATTTATATTATTTTAAAATATAATTTTATTAATAATTATCCTACGCAAACGATAATCATGGCGAACCTGACAACAGCATTCGTTTGTATTATCATTTTTATTATCCATGCTTGTGCTACGGTGAAGGATGCGCGCAGTAAGTGCTGTTCGCAATCATGCTCTTCAACTAATTAAAATGTAAATTTTTTCCGAGATTAGAAAAAAAAAAAGAAGGAAAACATAACGTTTTTCTAATTTGCTCGTGTAAAGTTAAAAAATCCATAAAAATCCCAACCGATGATATGTTGTATCATATGTGATATGTTCGTCATTTTACGGTTGGTATTCTATTGTTGTTACCCCACTTGGATAAACAATATCATAAAAACTACTTTCGCTTAGCTAACTTTTGCAGCAACTTAGATAGCATCAAAACTTTTCGTACAAATAGCATGAATCTATTTTTAAATCAATCGATAAAATCATTCCATTG
Organism: Glossina fuscipes; assembly: GCF_014805625.2. Lineage (NCBI taxonomy): Eukaryota > Metazoa > Arthropoda > Insecta > Diptera > Glossinidae > Glossina > Glossina fuscipes. The sequence continues at coordinate 29,888,697 of NW_023998414.1, read as the reverse complement.
ATGGAAAACTTATTTTGTTTACATAAATGATTACGCTGACGCGAGCACAAAACTTTTTAAAGCATACTTTTGTGCGTAGTTATATTTAAAGTAGTTTCAATATTGTCTTTGAGTGGGTGCGTGATATGTGTGAAATTTTTAATACTCATACGTCACGAAGATTTTTTTTTTTAACATTGAAAGGAATCCTACATACGCTGTTGCACCTATGTAAGCATTTTAATTGTTCCCTCTCTTTTATTTAACCCACTCTCCAACAGCTAAAGAATATGTGTGAATCGCTTTTTAATATTAAACATAAATTACAACTAAGGCCTAGAAATTATTTTTATATGAACACTGACAGATATAACTATAAAATACTACAAAGAATGAATATGTAGGAGGAATATATCGTTTGCTATAAAGCCCTTGCTGGTAAAAGTTCTTGATGATTTACCTAATTAGCGGGAATTTTTATATATAATATTGAAAAGAAATTGGAACTAAAAATGGAAATGGACTAAGTAAACAAGTGAGGATATTATAATAGGCTGTTAAGAAATCAGGGGGGAAAAAAAAACTCGAAAAAATTGAAATTTCAACACTCTATAACATTAAGTGAGAGCAATCGACATTTTCTATATCGGTACGGGTACTGTAGTATTAACCATAGCCTGTACGTGACCACTTTGACCGTTGGAACAGGTCTAGATTGCGTATAAAAAAAACATTAAAATTTTTACTTTTGAAAACAAATGTGTCCGCTGTAGACGTTGTACAGCACGCGTGTTCCTCGATCGAGTTGGTTCATTTTCAACATCAATCTATACACAAGAACTTCCAATGTTTCAGCCAAATTTGTAAACGATGTTCATATTTTTGATCAGGACAATGTTTACCACACACATTACGTAGACGAGCTGATCGATTTGCTCACATCGATTCAGAATTTTCTACTGAACAAGCCTCTGTATCCATTATAGGATCTTTGAAGCTTCTTTCTGAGTGTGGCGAAAGTTTTTACAAGATATATGTACTTCGACGCTTCGGTATGGGATTAAAAAACTCTTATTTCAAATAATACTTTGATCTTTCTGTATATTATTTTAAGTTTTAACTTATGCTACGCTTGTAAAGCTTTTACGCAAGACTAGACGCAAAATACCATGTAATCATTATTATTCGCCTAAGTAGACGAGCAAATAGCAATTGTATCTCGGCATAACATTTACCGATAGAACACACATCCACTCACGCCCTATCTCTTTCGTCATTACTTTTTGATCGTCACAACGTTACCTGCATAGGAAACACCCCGCCAATGACTGATCATATAAAAAATAAAACAAAAAAAAAATAAGTAAATAAATAAACACTTGGTGCGAATCGATATAGCTATCGACTTATTGAAAGTAAAGGCGAATTGCCTACCTAGACCGAAAAGCTGATCGAAAATCGAAATCTCTTCGATACTATTTCGAAAGTCCCTGGCAAGACACATTCCCGTTTTCTCGATAATTTTTTCATAGTCGATCGATAGCTTCTATCCTCCATGTTTAAAATATAATTAAGCTTTAACGCGGACGTCCGTGAATACTTTCCCGAAACGTTGAAAACAACTTCATATTTGTTTACGATACTATACATTATATAACAGGATACATATGCAAACTGAAAACCAACTACAACAAATAATATATTAACAAGTTTTACAACAGATAGACTAGGGAAACAAAAGAAACGATGTCGTTCATAGGTAATGGTCAGCAAATACAACGAAGCGTGATTGAATTTCCTTATTATGTAGTGTTTAAAATGTTGTCTTTCAGATAAAGCAAGCGGGTTGTTCGGTACAATGTTATTCAATGAAGTTAAGAGATAAGTTCGTTTTCAGTATTCTTCGTCCGAATTCCAGATGTTTAAAAATCTGATGTCTATTAATAATTTCAACTTTACTTTGCGCTCACTTATTAAAACGTTAATGTGTTTTGTTGTTGTCGGACGCATTGTTGCTTCTTGCAGAGACGACAGCGCATGATTATCTGTTTTGCACAGAATACGGGATGCTTTATACAGGCCAAGTGTTCTAGATACGATATATATGATATACACATGGTGCGCACAAAACAGTAAATAAAAACATAAATCGAAAAAAAAAATCTCAAAGTGGTCGATATGGTCAATCATTCCCCTGTATATACGTTTTACGTGGAAAAAAAATTTTATGACAATAATGGGTTCCTTCAAGGTTCGTTAATACAGTTATCAAGAATTATGCTTAATCGCAATTATTGTAGAATGATGTGTAACTTTTGCGAGGCTCATCTGTAAGTGAACAGACATTATTGCCAGGTACTAGTGGCATAGAGTTTGCCCAAAATTTTCACTAGAAAACCTTATAAGCCGATAATATTATTGCAATAATTCTGACTTAGCTTGTAGTAGATGTTGATTCGAGTTACTTATCAAAAATAGTATATGTGCATGTAAATGTGCTGTTTTATCTCACTTAACCGGAATGGGCATGAAACTAATTTTTCATTTAAAATTATATAAGTTTGAAGTATTTGCATTTTCAAGGGGTTTTTTGCCCAATGCAAGGCATACAGTGTTATCGAATGTAACAATGCTTTACTCCTTCATCATACAAACGCAATTAGATTGAACTTTTAGTGTTCATTGAACACGTCGATCAAACGCAGGTATCCATACCAACCGTTCGCATACTTATAAAGTCAAATTTTTAATTGTGCCCCATACGCATACGTGCGAGCAATACCTGTACTGCAAATATATTACAAAATTTATTATTAGAGTTTAAAATTCAATTATGTCAAAAAGCAAATTCACTAATTATAAGTGAGATATACATGTGCGTGTGATTATTTATATATGTGCACGTTTGTGTTGGTAAGTTTCCGCACTTGCCTATGTGTGCGTATGCAATATATTGCAACATTTAACCAGATATGCGATATTAGGCAAAAAATATATATATATAAAGCTATTTAGGGAAATTCAGTGCAAAGCATATTTACACGAGCGCATATGAGCACGTAAGGGTATGCTTTAGTGATAAACACCGATAAGAGATAAATTTCTATTGAAAAGCAAAGCCAACATTTTTGTATGAATAAAAGCAAACAAGCAGATATTTGTAAAGGTATCAATTCCTCTTGTCTCACATTAAAAATTTTAATAAACATTGAACGTTAATCAAATTAAAAATGCTAGTGCAATGAGAAAAAAAAAACGATATTTTTTAAAGAGCTGCGAAAACAAAAACTTCATACTTGAATAAGTGAAGGCACAATTGTGTTATTCATATAACGACTTTTTACAACACATATTTATATCGGGAGCGGCCGAAAAATTTCTCGCATTCAAACCATGTCCAATGGCGTTGGTGATTGGACTAAACAATTCATTAAAATATCTTAAAAATTGTGATCTACAGGTTGAATACAACAACAAAACAGTTAGACAGATAGACAGACAGACAGACAGACGGATGGAAAGACAAATGCAAAGACAATCTTAGATCGACATAAAATGTGATTCTCAATCGATCGGTATAATAAAAGATGGATCTATTTGGGTGTTGCCTACATCCACTACCACACCGTGATGTAAGATGTAAATAGCAGATGTAACCCTAAGCTGTTATGCCTCTTACTCGCAAATTCGTTATTAAAAATTTTTCATTTACTTATGATATTATGACCAAAACTCAAAATTTCAATCACATTTATTAACAGGAGCGAGTGCACAACGTTTGTTAAAATTATTATTTTACATTAGTTAGTAGTTTTACGTTGTATATACTCACCGTTACACTGGGCTTCTCGACAATGTGCCGATATTTTCAATGTTCGGTTTTTATTAGTTGTGCTCACACTAAGATTTACAAATTTGCCATCGAAAAATATATCCGCGAACTTGCCGTATGTTAAGTTTGTGACGAGGCAATTAACAGGCAGATGGATTTAAGGTGGACCCGCTTTTCATTATACCGTGAATTAAATTCATTTTGTCTATCGTTTTACGTCCGCAAGTATTTTATGTGCAATCTAAAGCTACCTTCGTTCTTAAAGACATTTAAACGAAACCTGGTGCACCGGCGTGAAAACGAAAATTGATCGGATCGAATCGCAGTCCATATAAAGCTGTATTTCGCCCAAAAATCTTTATATGAAAAATGTTTAAAGTTTTTAATATTTCTCAACAATGTAATCAAAAAAAAAATAAAAATAAAAAATAAAAAAAAATAAATAAATAAATTTTTGACATATAAAATAAATCGAAAAAAATTTGAATCGAATGAGGCAATTTTTTTGACTTTCAATCCCAATAAAAATTTCTACGAAAACTAATCCTATATGCAAGCAAGTATATCTAATTTTTAATCGATAATTAATTATAAGATGGCCGGCCCATTGGCAATTTGATTTAAAACTTAACTTAACTTTGAGGAGGCGTTGCACTCCTTATAAAAGAATTGTCAGGAAAAGTAAGGCACAGATGGCAAAAATAAATTCAGTTCGAGTTGAATATAAGTAATTTTCTCATATTATTCAACGTTAACGTTTAAGTGCCCATTTATATGAATGTGTGTGTGTGATTTATTAAACAAATCGTCATGGTGCCATTATCTTCATTATCATATAAAATCTTAATACCGCCTCAAGGATTGCGTAAATATTAATATTTTCAACGAATTCCAAATGCTTTCAACTCAATATTCCACGTAAAGTTTAGTTAATCTTTTGATTCCCTAAAGTTGAATAGAAATATTGCTCTTGGACTTTTCATATTAAGCCAAACAAATCCTGATGGCTGAAAAAATGTTATCGAACAAAAGAAAATTACATACGAGAATCTTTTTCTTTCATCTCGTCTTTCAAGTAAAAGCTTTCTTTTACAGGTCCCTATGAAAAGGTTAATGTATTCAGGGAACTTTTTGTTTATTTGATTTACACGTTCGATTGTGTATGTGTATGTCTTTTGTAAAAACCCCGCAAGGCCTTTTTTTTCGCAATTTTTTATATGCAGTGCATTACATTAAGGTATAATAAATTGATTACACCGTATGCGATAAATGATATCAACGTATCACCGAAATGAAATGATCGATCTGAAGTATCGAATGTGAAGTATAGCATCTGGCTACTTATTACAAAAGCAAAAAAAGTCGAAATAAGTTATACATACATTCAGTTGATTTACAGGTCAGACAAGTCTTACTTTATAGTCAGAAAAGTTGTTTGAAAAACGATTTATTGGTTAATAGTTTTGTAAATTATGACACTTTCTTACGGATCTATACTATGACGCGTGTCTAAACGGATAAAGAGATTCGCTAATAGATTTCTACAAGCGTTTTATTTCTTTCTTCGTCTTGCTTTATGCATACAAAAAAAAAAAAAAAAAAAACCCACAGCTAACAATATTTTTATGAACACCTTTCCTTACTTACGCCATTTGGTGATAAATTTAGTGAATGATATGATCAAGTTACTTTTTGCTAATATTCAAACGGATATTTTATGATCAGAGGTTGAAGATTCCGGATTTAAAGTCAAACATTTTTTTCCACCTAATATCTCTTATAGTTGCATTTTTCATCAATACGCTATTGGTTTTGCTTTAAAAAATAATCGAACGAATAACTCAACGAAAAGTGCTCATAATTATGACAACTAAATATATAATGACTTAACATCAATGTGGATTGAAAAATAAAAACCTCAAGCAATGTCATCGATTTATTTCGTACTTGGAAGAAAATAAGTAAAAGCTTTCAAATAGACCGAGGCTGATCAAGGCCTTCAACACCCAACATCACTTCGCCCAATACATATTTATATATATATATATATATATATATACATTAACAGTAAATAAAAATTGTATATTCATTTTATATAGAAGCTTAATTTTCATATAACCTTTCATAGGGGAGGATGGGCGAAACGTCAATTGACATAATCCATATTTCGCCAATTTACTTTAGTTGTAAAAGAGTTTATTATTCCGTTAAAAAAAAAAAAAGAAGAAAAATCACAAGTTAGACTTAGTCGTCATAGACGAGCTTAGTTTTCATGATAATCCCCATATATAATGGATCCTAAAGAGGGGAGACCTATGCGATCTGCTTCTACAGACAAATGTTTGCCATAAAAAAAAAAAAAATAAAAAAAATTGAAAATTGGAAGTTTAGCTTTGATGGGAATCCTTAAATGCGTTTGCTTCCTTAAACTAGACCCTAATTGATCTCAATCTGATAAAGTTACATTTTCTATCAAATTACTTTTATATCCTAATATTCATCATAAAATATTAACTCTTTTTGACATGCAAGAGTTTATTTCACTTTAGAAGGAACCCTTATGGTAGTGGAGATCTTTATATGGGCTATGTCAAGTTACTATTACGGATCAATTTTCACCGAAAATTAATGAATAGCATGTAAAGATTTATTTTCCCTAAGAACGGATATATGGGTGGTTGGTGGAGGAGAGAAATTGCGCTATTAAAATTTCGAAATTCTACCACTCAGCGATTTTTGCCGACAAAGTTTGGATATCACATTTTCCTTTTCATTCAGAAAACGATTTTGATTTCATCGTAATAACAGACGATCTTAAGTCGTTCTAAGTGTTGCGAGCATCTTCAGAAATCTGAGCAGTCGACTGAGTCGATCTCTACGTCGGAAGAAGGGCATCTTAACACTTAGCAAGTGCGCATTAAATCTATCCATCGGTCGAAATTTCCGTATAAATAGACGACGTTCAATAACGGAGAGTACTTAGCCGTCTTATTGACGCTAAGATATTGCAGTATCAGAGCACTGCTGTTGTAGGAGATCTTTGTCGCCCGTAGTATATGCTTCACTCTAGTAATCGCTTATTGAGATATATAGTCGCACCAGGTGCGGTGGAATTAAAAACTATATATGAATGAAGATTGATTTAAAATTAGTTTCCTGACTACGACCACTATTCGCAAAATGATGATATTGTGAAAGAGTGCTCGCATATTTATTTTACTTACGGCCGTAATGACGATATATCCAATACGGTTAAATAATAATTATCAAGTCTGCGCCCGCCGACTCCTCTTTGGCACCACATATCAATTTAATAGAGTGCAAACTTTAGTAGCGAGCAGTTGAAAAGTTTTTTTAATTATCTCTAACTGAATGAAAGAGAGAATGTGAAAAAAAAGAAAAAAAAACAAAAGCAAACTAAAAGATATGACGAAAAGTGAATATGAGGGGAATAAAAGTGGAAAAGAGAAAAATTCGTAGAAAAATTGAAGGTTTTTTCTTCAATCAATCTTTCATTTAGTCTTTATCTACCTTAAATGTTATCGCCTCACGAAATTTTGATGACTTAACAGCATCACGCTTATATTTAATCGATATAATAGAAATTATGGCTTTTTTCTAATGTAATGCAATATTTTATTGCTTATCTGTCTATAATTGAATATATAGTTGAATGAATTTTTACCCTTAAAGTAATTAAGTGGAATGTTAAAGTAAACGTAAGCAGAAAAATGCATTTCTCCACAATACTTATACTAATTGTCTTCAAATGGCAAAGTTATGATTTTAATGCAACAATTTTTATAAATTGAGAGAGCAAATAATTATTGTTGTTTCATATTTAATTTGAATAATTTCCTTTCTTATTTCTTTTCAAGTGAAAAGAAGAAAAAGTTCAAATTAACGCATCGTTGCGTTCGTGTTGAAATGATTATAATTTTATTTTCTTTAACTATGTAACCTGGTACAATAAAGGAGTCGAGATAACGACAATAATAACAAAGTGAACAAGAGCTCGATTCACATCGAGTCACATCAAGCCGAATCGCTTGATACCCCTCAGTTAAATTTCACCTTTTTTAACAAATCTTGTTTCAGTCGTCTAAACAAGTGATCATCTTAGTTATGTTTTAATTTTTTTAATTATGAAAATTGCGATTTAAATGAAAAAAAACTTGGAAAAGGGAGCATTTCTGCAATGCCATCGTCTTCGAACTTTTCGATTCTCCAGGCCAGTTTCGTTGTCATTGACATCAAAATCTCCACTTTGCAACCGTTGAAAGGGCAACCAACAATTGGAGTATGATGGAGCAGTATCGCTCTGAAATTGTTTGATGGGCTTCGATAGCTTGATTCCTTCAAATCAAAAAACAAAAGTAATGATTGCCTAAACTGCAATTTTGAGCCGTCCATGATTAGTGTCCGTACACACTGAAAAACTAATCGAGAATCGAGTGTTGTTTTATGCAGAGCAAGCTCACAACAGCAATCGAATTTAACCGTTGTGTAGATTAATATTTTGCATTACTTTATCGTTTTCGTCAATAGAGGTGCCCCTGATCAAAATATGTGCAAATACCTATTAGAACGAGAAATTTTCGAAGAATCTTGCCTCCAGCGGACACGTTACAACTGATATATATGAAAGGCCTGTTACGATCATCTGACAGATAAATTATGGTGACGTGAGGTACTCATGATTTTAATTAAAAATAGAAATTTTTTATTTCAGAATTCGACGTCACGGGCAATGCAGTCAGTCGAAAGCTTCTCTCTTGTTTTAGTGAGTCAAGAGAAGCATTTCGGCAAGTACGTTATCATTTTGTCCAAATGTTTTTCGTAAAGCATCCTTTTCACGTTCGCAAGCAGGCAATAGTAACTTGAGGCCAAAGCTGACAGATGCGTTGGACGATTAGCAGTTTTGCCATTGTTGCCATCTCGCTCCAATTCGATCAAGGCCGTCCCTACCTTTTGACATTTTTTTTGTATGTCAGCTATCTCCTTCAACTTTAGTTATTCAGTTATTGAGAATAAGCGCTCTTAGGCTTATGTTCATTGCCAAAGGTAACGTTTCAATCAAAACGCTAATGGTTTCGAATTTTCCATCATTTCGAAAATAGCAAAACTCGTATCGCTAATCCTAATGTGACTCGTATCTCGATATAATATTTTGACAGGTTTCGCTTGAATGCGCGGGCACTGTATCAAACTGATGTGGATTGTAAGTCCCGCGAGATATTGATCGTTGTGTTATGTTGACTCTACAAATATTCGTAGGAAAATTCCGAGCAATATTTTTGTTTATCTTACGATCCATATATATATATATATCATGTCTTACGAAATCGATATTCAACTGGATAATGCCTATTTGCTCATGGGACGTATTTACGATAGTTTCGCTGTTCCGTTTACTAGAGGCGAATGGTTGGATAGACGGGCAGTTAGGTAAATTGATGAACTCTTTTCATTCGCTACATTCGAGATAAATGAATGGATATGCCTGCGTGTTACAAGTAAATTAACATAATTCGTTTACCGTTATGTTAGTGAGTGGCGAGTAGAATAATGAGAGAAATAGTTATATGCAAAAGTTGAGAACTGACATTATCGCGACATCTTAACAAAACAGACATAGTGCGTGAGTGCACTTATAATATGTAATTAACTGTTATTTATTGCTTATATCTGGCGGCGGAACTAGAGCATTATAGGCGAACTTATTTCAATTTTATTCAATTTTTTTTTTTTGTTTTTAATTTTTTTATTCTTCAAAGAAATGTCGAAGAGAAAAGTAAAATTTTTATACCTGCGCTTAAGTGCGCTGACATTTTAATGCGTTCTTCTTTAGAAAGTTTGTTGAAGTGCATGCACACACACACACACACACACACATATACACATACACATACACATACACAATTTTGATATAAAATACTTGTTATATACTTGTTGGAAGCGTAGAAAATTATTATTATATTATTAGTCGACTTTGTTTAAACGTTTAGTTTGTAATACATCGTTTTGCCTCCGAAATGCAAAAAGAACCAAAAGGATGTTAATAAAACTTTTACCTTGCCTTTGGAAATATAGTAGCTTCAGTGGAGTACGTAAAACGTTTACTTTCCCTAAAGAGTAAACTAAGTAAAGTTAAAATTTATGGTTAACTTAATATTGAGGAAAAAAAAGCAATTGTTTAATTATGTATGTGTGTATTGGTAACCTTACGAACATGCATACGATTCAATTGGAAATGTTCTTTTCATATAGTTTTGTAGTTTGTCTGTATTATATGTTTGCTTTTCAAGTTTCATTATAATCGTTCTACGAAAACAGTTTATGGCAAAATAGTCGCCAATAATTTATTGAATGCCTTTGAATGCAAGAAAGACATCGAAATGCGATATATATGTAAAATAAATTTTAAAACGATATGATTGCAGTCATTTTGTTCTTAACTGTGTCGATTTACATATATATATAAATTTACACAAATGTTTATTTATATATAAAAATATAATATATATATATATATATATATGATTTTATAGATATTTTTCGTCTTTCTGCGCTTGTGTGTTTGTGTTTGCATGCTAATGGGCTATTTTACATTTTTATAAATTGAATCTGTTGTTTGTGAATGAATCATTCATTTACATCCATAGCTTTCAATCATTCAAACATCGCCGACAATGCCAAACAGAAAAATAACATGCCATTCCAGTAGCACATTATAGTGCCACAGCTTTCATTGTTAATGCATCACTTAAAATACAGGAGGAAGACGGAGAATGAACAGAAAATGAAATCCTTTCAAAATGCCTAGATGTTGTACAAGGACTCGGTATACGATACAACATATAAATGAAATCATTATTATAAACAAAAGAATGTTCTGTTTGACTGCAGAAAGAGAGCGAGAGAAGAAAAAGATAAAAAAAAAAAAAAACAAAATTTATATGAAAAGAATCATCAGATAAATATCAGAGTTATATCATTTTTCTTATCCTGAAGTGCTTTCTGCCAACAAAGAATTGAATTCTTTTCACCCATTTCTGCCTTCATTAGTTATTCATACTAAAGCTATTTCCTTTAAAGTCAACTTCACGTTTTCATTTCTCTTCTTTTTATTCTATATATATATTTTTTTAGATAGAAATTGAAGAAAGATTCTAAGGCACCCATTAAACGGCACACATACACTGTCATAATTAATATTAGATTGACTTAATTATGAAAGTTAATCATGTACCGTAAACTATAATAATGATTGAAGAAAATTGTCGATAAAATTACACTAATGATTAATAGAATATTAAGAATGCTTTCAATAACACAATACCGGCAATAAATTTTCAGTTAAGTTAGGAACTTACGAGCGTTACTTACGAATCCTATGGTATTAAAGCGTTTTCGCTAAACTTTACGTTAAGCTAATCAACTTATTATTTAAATATTAAAAATCTTCGAGATCGAGATCGAGATCGACATCGAGATCGACATCGAGATCGAGATCGACATCGAGATCGAGATCGAGATCGACATCAAGATCGAGATCGAGATCTTCAATGATCGGCGGGTTAAAGCGTAAAATTGCCATAGTATGAAAAGAAAAACCACAATTGTCATGATAATCATAAGATGATAGTTAATCTCTCGGTTAAAGCGACACGTCACTATTCAATATCATTGTTAAAACGTCTCTCAATATGTTAAAGTTATCCTTAATCATTTAATTACAATGAGAGAGATTAAAATGAAAATAAATGTTAACCACTGATTAGTTACGAAACTAAATGAAAAAATGACCGAAAAAGTATCACCTGGTTGTGGCAAAATAAACGCTATGGAATTATAAGAATACTGAAAAGGCCTTTCTAAAATATATGTTATAATGCATGTTCTTTTATATATATATAGATGATAGAGTTAGTATCTTAATTAACAAACGCTATAAAGATAACGTAGAATTTTAAAAGCAGCGACATTAAGCAGCTCTGCGAAAACTCTAACTCTAGCTCTGTTAAATAGTTAACATCACGGCACGGTTGGACTTGAGAGCATGCATAATCAGGCGAAATTAGAAAACTTTAAATATGAAAAATACTTTTCAAACAAGCTAAACCAATTCAAAGACGGTTTTTCGGAACTACTTCTGAAAATATTTTTAATATTTGACATCGTAACATAAACCACAAAACTTTACATAACAACAAAATATCATCAAATCATGTATCCAATTATTTGGCAATATCAGGCTATCGATGACTAGACTCCAATTATGAATAACATCAGACTATGGGTAATTTTCTCTTCTTTTTTTCATGTGGGGAAGCAAAGCTTGTCACCTTCCATAGATTATATGAGAAAATATACGTGATTTGAATATAAAGACTGCCGCGTTGCTCAAAAAACTAAGCTATGCCCTACACTTAGGTAAGGCAAACCACATAGTATGTATGGTATAGTATATGAAAATTTTGACTGATGTAAAATTTTCCAATAAGGGCCTCATCGGCGACACAACAGCTCTAACTGCTTAAAATTTAAAACTAAATAAAAATCCTAATCCTATTATTATTCTCGTTAGCTTACAATCTAAAACAAATGCCGATGCCGAGGTCGAGGTTAAAAAAAATCATTTACTAGCAATAAGAAAATTTCGATTGTCTTACTAATGCGCCTACGTATACCATGGAATAATTCTTTAAGGTTTATTCCAAGTCGCATGCATTCTTTTGATTTGAATTTTAATTGTTTTCCATTTGGTGTTAAAAGCGATATATATATGCAAGGATATTTATAGAAGACCTTCTCGCTGATTTCCTGATAAATGATTGATAGGAGATATTAAATCGAATTAATTATGTCAATATGTCCATTTGGCCTATATTTTATTGCAAGTGTGAAAGTGTGAAGACGTTTTAAAAAGGTAAGAAGATTCTAACTAATTGTCACGCCCATTTTTAATATGAAAATAACTCGTTTAATATTCTCGCATACATAAAACAGACAGTTAAGAAATTCAAATATATGTTAATGGGTGCTTGCATGTATTTTGATCAACGAATACTTCTATAAGATAATGCGAAGTATTAATGTGCACAACCGTTAAATTCGATTAGTTTGACCTTCCTATCAACATAAAATAGTAAATTTTTTTATCATTAGTATTATTGAATTATTATTCAGTCCATATAGACGCTAACCATGAAATCTTCAATATTGCATTTTCGACATTCATTATATTCATTATTGTTTGCTTTGAAGAAATCTGCTGTCGACTCCCATCAAACACTTGTAGAAATGTGTATGGGAATGCTGCTCCATCGTATTTCAATTGCCTGTCGATCGGTCGATGATTGAATCGCTGCCAAAATAATGTCGTTCTTTCGCTATATTGCCAGAAAATTGGGGAAAAGTTGTGGAAAACGATTGAAAATATTTTTCACAAATGAACAAATGATCAGAATACACGCAAGCGCCTAATAAAAGCTACTGGCTGAACAAAGGGAATGTTTGCGCATTCGATATGCAGTTTTGTCACTTATTCGCCTTTTACACATTCAGTTCATTTTCAAAGTGGCGCAAGTCGATTTTCGAAGAGAAATGAAGATAATGATAATTGTTGATCAAAGCTAATATGATTTTTCTATCTGTTAACAATTTATAGGCAAAAAATTCAAATTTCTTAATATTTAGGAGACAGGAAATTGTAACTTTTAACGGCATTGTAAATACTTTTGATGCAACTCCATCTCATGGCGGACATTATGTATGTACTGAATCAAGATTTCAACAATTTCCATACTGATCAAATTGGAATTTGCATATTTGAAATGCAACTATGACATCCAGAAGTAACATTTTGCTGCTTGAAGCACTGAAAGCACATTATATTTGTTAGTGATATGTGATTGTCACTGGCCTTAATGTCGACGTCGACTGTTCAGGTCAATGATAATGAAATAGATATCATTGCCAAACGAACCTTTATGGTCAACGCATTCATTCCTAACAAACTATCGTAATTTCGGAGTGACAGAAGTAGCAATAGGCAATACGACCTTATCATACATGCAAACATAATGAATTTTTTAAACATGAAATGAAATCCGCAGTGCTTTTAAAAAGAGAAACGTTTGGCGAGAGAGAAACTATGAATAGATTGAGTGATTGCTCGATCAGATTAACAAAATATTATTTAATTTATACAAAATTGACTGAAATTTTGCTTTTTTATTATTCAAACAAAAAAACGAAAAAAGAGATGGACTTGGGTCACTTTCAAAATAAACAGCTTACATATGAGTATCTGTATACCATTGTCGTATGTTCGCAATTCATTTTGTTATTTTATCGTCAAATTGTATACAGTTTTGTTTAATTTTTTTTTCATTTTGTTTTTCAAATAATATTTACAATGAACATGATGTCCACTCATTCACTGAATTGACCAATTTATATCTTTCGGTTTATTTTGTTGCGTACATTTTAATTAATTTCAAGTAATAACTGCTTTAATAAAAGCAATAATAAAATAAAAATGAAAAACAAATAAAAAAAAAAACATAAAACAAATATTTTATATTATACACGCACACACACATATATATATATATATATATATATTCATCGTTCCCCAATATATTTTGCTTAATGCAGATGGGAAACTACAAAAGGCTAAGCGACAGTGACTCAAGCTCTGTCAATTAGCTCTGTCTCTTCAGAAACTATGTGAGATGTTCCTTTGTATCGTTGAGTTTGCTTATTATCGGCGGTTACTTTTTCCACTTTCAAATGGTAGTAAAAGACGTTCATTTGCTGATTCATGCGGAAGATTGAATGGTAAACTTCGAGAAGCTGAATATTGAAAGGGAACTAAAAGAAATGTCAAAACTTTACTTTAAAAGGACTAAAAAACAAAAACGCCCACTAAAGAAGAACAATCAATGTCATCAACGTTCACTAATTATCGCTTGCATCAAAAGATCTCGCTCAGCTAAACTTTAGTTTTATACGATTTCTAGTCGATGTACGTTACGTCGGTGTGTGACGTCGGTTAATATTACACATTTTCAAGACGCCGAAAATCTTCTTCTACTGCAAAAATTCTTGCCATAGTTGATAAGTCCGTTTTTCTAAATTTCAAAGTAAATATCATACTCTGAAGCGTGGTTAGTGATACACTGTGAATATCAAGGCGGGCAAATCCACCGTGACGGCATCTCACGAGCAAAGAATCTAAGTAAGTGGTTACTCGTTACCTTCATTGTTGTGGATTAAGCTTTCGGTAATATGTCATACAGGGCTATAGGGAGAGCGCTGGAAAATAAAAATGAATGTCATTAACTATTAGATTAACCAGAGGTTGCCCTCATGGGGGTAACATCTTCTCCTATCTGCACCGTAGTCATAGATTAGTTCCTGTCAAAATTAATTAATCTTGGATTTAAACCACTACGTGATGAGCTGGCATAAAAAAGCACTAAGTCGACGTATGTAAAAAACCCAGAGTTTAACTCACTAAATAAAACTAACATTAAACAACGTCTGCTTATCGGACTTTATACTCATCTATTAAACCGGCATGAAATATCTAATGTCAAATTCGACAAAAGCCTGACATGAAACTCTCATACAGAACAATTAGCCGAAAAGGCGACCAGAGGATTTCCTGCCTGTCAACGCCGTGGGATATAAGGCTAAAAATGATCTTACACTACCCTAATCATCCCCATGCTAACCTATACAGCATTTGTCTGGTGGCCTTAGGTAAAGCTAAGAACGCCAGCGATGATACTAAGAAAAATCTAACGCCTCGCTTGCATCTGTATGACCAGGGCCCCTTGAATGCTGCTAGGCATAATACTACTTCCTACAGCCATAAAGGAACTAAAACTGCGAGATCTCAGAAGTCACCTAGAAATACTGAAGAATTTCATAGATGAACCGGATCATTGACTCGCAAGCCTAATATTGTTCCATCATCCAATTGAGAGCGACGGTGAATCTTTTGTAACTAGAACGGTACACCAGCGACTCAAAGCCTGAAAATAGTAAAACTGGGGCTCATGTATGTGGTCCGAGCTGGAACATGCTTTCTCTATATTCCAAGAAAAAGGTCTTGCAATGTCTATATGTGCATCCGAATGCCTAATAAGTTAGTGCAGGAGACAGCTAATCAGTATTCACACCGATAGCCAAATTGTCTTAAACGCCCTAAAAAGGCAGACAATAACATCTAGGCTGGTGTTGGAGTGCCTCCAAACTTGGAATGGGCCAAGTAACCACAATGGCGTGCACTTGATGTCGATACTAGATGAGTCCGAGACGCTATATTGTGGGGCTGGTATTGCAATGGGCCCCGAAAAAATTGAAAGCAAAACGTAGGACAACGGCAAGCAAAGACATCTATAAAATTTTTCGGTAGGGCACAATAACTATTGGGACTAAGAAGAAACGACGTTTGGTCACAAGCTCCAGCACGGGTCGCAATTGTCTCAGGTACCACCATAGGATTCATGCATTTGCTGCCACGGGACGAGTTAAACTTGTCTAAACTATTCTATGTAAGCGTGTGGCCATCTGCAGAATCAGGCGCCAAGTGTTTGGCGTACGCTTCATAATGCCAGATATCGCATGGTGCTCCAAATCAAAAAAGCCGAAAAGATTCTTAAGAATTCCACAACTGGGCGGCTACAAGCATGAGCGAGTATAACAGATATTTTAGTGCACGGTACGGATTCCCTATACAATACACTAATAATAGTAATAGTGATGTGTTTCTCTCATCCCCGATTCTTGATATTTGCTGCAAAGGAATTCATTGCTTCGCTGAATATTACGTTGATAACGATTTCTCATGACATCATGACTAGCTGACTAGCGTTCATTGCAAGATTCGATGGAAGCGTTGTTATCATTCTGATGTAATGGTAACATTGGCTGATCATTGATACGTTTCCGCAAATACCATATGTTTTCTTAGTGATAATTGGTAGAGAAAAGCCGAATGATTGGGTGAATATAACCATTACAAGCTATAAACGAGCCCTGTTTTTAATTAAAGATTAATGAAACAATTAGGTTTGTTAACTTAATTCGAACAAGATCACAAGAACTGATTAAAAGCAATAGATAACGAAATAATCGGATTGCTAAGCATCAACATCAACTACAGGATGACTTATATAATATATTATATATTCTCTCAGTCCGTTTAGTCGAGGCATTTACATGACAGAAGTTCCCTTTCAAAAATAACACATCACTCAATTAAGCCTTAGGATAACATATAGATGTGGGACGACTATTGACACGAGTATATATTTCATGTTTAGATACTACTAACCTTGAAATTTTGTGGCATTTCAAGTTACGAACTGTTAGGCCAAGTTGTTTTAATCCCCATTATCTATATGTTATCGTACGAACTTGTGTGCCAAGCGATGTGCTGGACATGAGAGACGAATGATCGTCTTTCGATTGCCTTACAAGGGCATCTGCTTTTTACGGTTTAAAAATTATTTTCAGCTCAGAAAGAGACGAATAGCGATTACCGCAGAAAGTATTTGTAATAATAAAAACAGGCAAGTATCGCATGCGATATTTCGAAAACGAAATAAATTTTCATGCACTACGTTAGCATAATCGCGATCTAAACGTTTCCAGGTGGGGCTTTCAAAAGTTCATCTATTTCTCTTATGGTTTAAAGGCAAACCCAATAAAACAGTTAAGTCGGTTAAGTTTTGATTTAAATATTTTTCACTTTTATTGTTATTTTGTTAATAATACATTTGTTTTTGTTTGTTTTATTTTTTGTTTTTTTTATTTATTTATTTATTATTATTATTATTATTATTACAATTTTTTTTTGTTTTTTTTTTTTTTTTTTTCTAAAAAAAAATCGAAAAGGAGCACATACATACATAAATATATTAATATTGCAATTACTTTAATTACGTTATTATTGTAGAGAAGTTTAAAACTTTTGAAATATTTTTTTTGTTTTTTTTGTTTTTTGTGTTTTTTCTGTTTTGATTTTTTTTGATAGAGATTTATGATTATATTAGCTTACAAAATATTTACAGAGATATGCAGGTAATATGCATACATGCAGGTAACCTCAAAATCAAGAGCGGCTATAGTCAGTCAGTGTTTCAATTTAGATGAATGGGAAAAGTTTCTTTATGTGAAACATTTAATCGCTGGTAGTGTATTTGGAAATTTTAAATGATATGGATTTACAGTAAAATTTCTGGGATTTTTTGAGACTAAATGATTGCGACTATCCAGAAATCGATTGGATTGCTTTTAGAAATAAGTAAAAACACCATAACAAGAAAATTCGAAACTCAAGTTGCAATTATTATAGAAAGCTAGTCAAGCGGAATAGAGTAGCGCTTGGTTAGAAGTTGATGCCATCAGGAATTAATTAGGATCGGAAACCGCAGATCATATTCTTTACTGTATAGCGTAATTTTGGAAAGTGCACAGAATGAGGAAGTCTTCCAGTCTTCTGCTAATGCTTGTAATAAATTAAAAGACTGCGTCCAAAATTGCATGAAAATTGTTCCCGTCCGTTCTTCTTATTTCTAAGTTTCCAAACCACCATAATATGAATGGGAACAGTCGCTTACAATTCAAAATCTTATTTAACATATGAAAGTCACGTATATATATATATATATATGCTATTCTCAATACATTTTACACCTATTAGGTTAAGGTTGCGCTTATCGAATAAGACGTAAGAACGCATGTGAAGTTCACGATGAGCTTTCCTTTACGATTTTGTCTTCATGGCTAATCATAACGGGGATTGCTAGGGCTCCTACCCTCCCCAATGTAATCGGTGTTATACATTGAAATATATTATGCACACTTTTTGATACTTAAAAGCATTGAGGTTACCCGTGCGATCTTAAGGAGCTACAAAAAATATTTCTTATATGTTCTTTTTTTTTCGTTTTTTTTTTAATTTCATTCATAACACAACTAACTATTTTTTAGCTTTTTTTTCTTTTTCATTATTAACATTGATTAATTATCTTTATTAAACTACTACTATATAGTACAAAATATGTTACAATTTCTTCTTCTTCTATTTTTTTTTTTTTTTTATTTCCCATATATACTTGAAAGAGTATAGAAATAGAAAAAACGAAAAATGATACAACAAAGAACAAAATGATAATTAAAAACAAAACAAAAAGGAAAATGTATATTCGATTTTAATCGAATTTTACGATACCCACCGCTTGCTTGTTCGCTTCTATAGTCTTCTCGCAAAAAGTCTATGGAAACGCAAACATCTTATTATTATAAAACTGTATATTTGCTTGAAAGAAAACACTCAAAACAATCTATTTGAAAAGTAACATATCAAACGTAACACATTCGACGATGTCCGTATTAATAAACCATTTGGTAAGTATATCTGATCTTTGAACGTAAATTGGCGATGGGAAAAAGGAAAAAGAATTGAACATATAGCTGGTTATTGCGATCGTGATTAACGGTGAGAAACATGTTCGGCAACCTCACACAGAGCCCTCTTTAAAGTGCTTGCTGTATTTATAGACGGAGTGTGTTAAGAAAAAAAAAAAGAAAAAAGAAAACAATTCAAGCTTCATGGGCTACGTATATTCGAATTTTTTTTTTTCTTGTTTTTTATGTTGATACACGTATCCCTGACATTTGTTGACATTATCAGGCATTTTGCATTTTTAATCTATTTTTGATAGACTTAAGGGGTAGCTGTAGTTCAACTATGCCCGGCTTAGAAGAAATCTGTTATGGAGACTCATTGAATCGCTATTTGAGAATTTGCTGAGCATTTCAATGTATCGGTTGGCTCATGCCATGCGGATTTTTTCTCGCACGTCATTGCTTGTTCCCAACTTTTTGTGGACGAAAACCACACGGTAATCATGCCGCAGGCACCGTATTCAGCCGATTTTGACTTCAACGACTTTTTCCTGTTATCAAAATTGAAAAGTCTCGTGAAAGAACGGAAATAAAGGCCACATCGCTGGAAGAAGTCAAGGCCATACCAACAAGAGCGTATCACAAGTGTTTCGAGGATTGAAAAAAACCGCAGGCACAAGTGTATTATATCAAAGGGCGATTACTTGGAAGTGGACAAGTTAAATATCGATAAATAAATAAATGTTTTTCGAGACAAAATAAAAAATCACTTTTTTTTTTTTGAACACCCGTCGTATGACTTTAATTTCTTTATCTTTTAACTTTGCTTTTCCCTATAATAAAATACAGCCACACCTATGTGACATATGCAGGCATATTGAGCAAAACTTACCTATAACATAGCGTACGTTCTTATACAAGAGTAATGGCGACTTAAACAACAACAAATAATATTAGACCTAAACTTATAAATATCAGATTATGCCAAAATTGTGGTCAAAATTTTTGAACAGATTTAGCCGGTTTTTGAACTTCATTTCAGTGAAGAGGAGACTGAAGCGATACAAGTGAAAAATTAATTTGTAATTTTAAGTAAAATTTTAAGTATCTCAACGTAATTGAAGCCAGCCATCAAAAAAGCGTAAATTGGTTCCTAGCCTTTGGGGAAATAAATATTTAGTTGAGTCTTGTTGCCTGAGTTTTAAATCTCGTCTAGAGACAGAGAAAGGGAAAAAATCTGCAGACATCTTTCATTCTTAAAGGCTATGTTCAGAGCTTGATATTTCCACGAAAAGGCTGACATACTGACACGAAAACGCTACACATATTGACTTACGTATCTAGCGTAGCTAAATCGCTTTTGTTACTTATGCTAAGTAGAATTTGTTTCTTTTTTTTTTATTTTTATTTCATACTTTTTAAGACCTCTGATGTTTCTATATGTGTTACAAGCATACTTGTCGTATCTATTTATACATCCTGGGAGTGGATACAAAAAAAAAAAAAAAAAAAAAAAAAAAAAAATAAAACGAAATAATAAAAACAATAAAAAATAAATTCCAGTTTTTAATTAGGAACTTATGTAATATGTACATCATTATATTTCATTAATACATTTTTCAAGAAAATTTTTATAAACGAAATAAAAGGAAAATAATTTCAAATATTTTCCCAGCTTTTCCTAAAGCCGTTTTTTTTTTTAAATCAATAATCATTTTTATAAATTCAGAATACAACGTTTTAGCGAAATAATAAAAAAAAAAAAAAAAAAAAAAAACGAACAAAAAGAAAAGAGAAAAATCGAAATGAGTGTAAATACAATAATAAAAATTTAATTAAATTATTTTATATATAGATAAATCATTTTTACAAAAACAACATTAAAAAATATTTATAAATTATGAAATAAAGGCCTACTGACATCATACACAACTTTTTACTGCTTTCCATGTGTAAATACATTTATATAATAAAAAATATGAATTAATGAATCAATCAATCAATCAATCAATCAATCGTTCAATTCTATCTATAATTGCAAAAGTAATATAAAATTTATGTTTCGATAAGAAATCTCTCCGTCTCTCAATCGTTTACTCTTTACAAAATCTTTTTGACTTTCTTATAAATGTTCTAAACACCTGTTACTAGAAAAATATGTATGTAAGCTTAGAGCTGCATTTCTGTTTTTTTTTTTTTATTTTTATTTTTTTTTTTTGTTCATGTTCTTGTTACTGGTTTCCTTTTCTTTTTCATTTTTTTTTCTCTTTTTTTTTTTTTGTTTTTTTTTTTGTGTTTTTTTTTTTTTTGTGTTTTTAATTAGGTACATTTTCTTTTTACACAAATATACAAACGTTCGTTTTCAAGGCGGCTTGATCTTAACTTTCTTTAAATATTTACCTTTAACTTTATGTCGTTCTATTATTTTCACTATTTTGCGTATTCTTCTCCGTTTGATGTATTGCGCTATTTAAGATCTTTTTATTTGGCACTCTAATAACAGTTTGCAGTTCTGGCGTATCTCTTTTTCGTAGTGTCTTCAGTTTCGTTTTTCTTACATTCGTATCATTCTTTTTATTATTACGATTGTAATATTCGATATCGGAGTCATGTTGATCCTTCTCATCGTAGGCGATATTGAATCTCGATTCATAATCAATTTCATAATTATGCCCCTCTTCTATATCATCATTTTCATCATCTTCCTCTTCTTCCTCATCTTCAACATAATTCTCGCCATCTATTTTAAGCAACGTACTAGAAGACGTAATACGGTTACGTCTTTTGCCAGCTGTGGTTGGTATTTTATTGTAACGTATCATTTTACGGGGAGGTTGATTACTAGAGCGCTAAAGAATTAAAAATAAATACATTTAAGCAATACATATACATATACATAATAAAATGAGAGAAGAGGACTCAAATTTTTTATAAAAAAAAAAATAAAAATAAAAAAAAATGTATGAAACTAAAGCAAAAAATATTTGAATGTAAGTCAAACAGATTTTTGAATTAAAAAAAAAATGAAATCACTTAAAGGCAATTAACGAAGCTCTTCGCTACCCAATATTTATACCCTACACTGCTTATGGTACAAGGTATAATAATCTTATACGAACGTACGTCGCATCCAGAAGGATTCAAGATAGATTCACTTTTTATTAAACCGATACACATGTCTGTCCTTCTGCCCATGTAAATTTGTCATTAAATCAAGCTATAGATGATCCGGATGAAATTCGGTACAATTCGAACGTGCTTCAAGCCAACGTTATTGAAAATGGTTCGGCTCAGTACAATTTATCAACAAATTCCCCTATATAACGTTTTATTTTGAAAATTCGTTATATGAAAAAAAAATCTGCAATTTTGCTGAATTGTCCTCGTATTTCGATATTTTATGTTTATATGAAAAATTTGCTTTAGTTGGAGATATTGTTTTGAAACCACTCTCACACAACCGTTTATACGAAAACTGAATTTTTTTGTGGCAAAAAGGCTTAATTTTCAATATTTCCGCAATACTAATTTGATACAGAAATCAATTTTACGCAATTTGGGTCCGATTTTAGAGATAGTAATGGTATATTAAGAGTGTCAATCACTTTCTGAATCGATTGAAGCTTGCCTGTTCGTCTGTCCATTTTGTTTTCTTGCGTTCAATCTCCAAGTCGAAATTTTTGAGATATTTGGGTGAAATTTTGATAAATCAACCTGCTTTGGCCCAAGTCCGAACTCTATTGAAAATAGTTTGATTTGGTCCACTTTGTCGACCACTCCCCATAAAATACCCTATGCCGAATTAGCAGATCCTTTCCTCACATTCCTATGTTTCGACGGTGTCAGAAGATCGGGAAAGGCCCTAAACATGACAAATCGTTCAGTTAAGTTCATTGATTTATAGAAGTACATCTGGTCGATGAATCATTTCATTTCACTTCATTTCACTTCGTTGACTGCCGGTATTGTATGCGACGAGCACTGTTCTATTAAAAACTTTGTTTATATAAAGCCGGTCGGAAGCAGTTTATTATGTTATATCGGAAAATTTTACGCTCTCGCGCCATTATATCTGGTTGGGAAAATCAGAAAGAAAATATCGAGTTAAGATTTTAGGTATCCAAGTCTATTTATGTACGTCAGTTATCACGGTAAGTAAGTTGCTCTTTGGCCATTACAAGCTTTATTGCTTATTAGACACTACATTGAACGTATACCCCTATGCGACTGCTTCATTCGCGGTGTAGATATTATGAATTTCTAGTGTAAATATATTTCCGGATTCGTTGCAAATATTTCGGATTGTG
Source organism: Glossina fuscipes (assembly GCF_014805625.2). Taxonomy (NCBI): domain Eukaryota; kingdom Metazoa; phylum Arthropoda; class Insecta; order Diptera; family Glossinidae; genus Glossina; species Glossina fuscipes. The sequence goes on along the minus strand of NW_023998414.1, from coordinate 29,865,147 downwards.
AACTTAACAATTGAACACGCGTTGAAGAATGATTGTATCCATGTCGACATATTTTTCATGCATTTAATCAAAAAAAAAAATATATATATATATATATATATATATATATATTCATGTAAGCAACTGAAAAGCTCGAGTACAGTGGCCAAAGATCGAAATGAGTATGTAAGGTCAAGATCTAAGAAATATGTCGAAAGAGTAATGTTTTTCTGAGCAAAATCCAAGTATTTATCCTAAAGAAGGTAAGTAAATAAAACACGTAAAAGCGTTTCAGCCGGGAAAGGCCGGATTGCGATAACATATAAACCCCACACCATTTCGTTTAATTCGATACTTTATTTATTTCTGTCAAAAATGTTAAATATCATTCTCACCTATCTCGTCACCCTGTAGCGGATGCGTACTCTTCATGGGCATCCCGATATAAGAAGGACGCCAAAGCCTTAACTGCCGTCATAAGATTAAATTCTTTTTGTCAAGAACATATTACTCTTTATCCATTTTCTTTATAAAGTATTGAAAATTAGACATTGCTGTCAATATAAAGGCTTAATTTTTAGAAGACCTTTACATGGCAAGCAAATACAAAAATGGATCTATGTGGTCCAAATATGGCAAAACAATATTGTATGCCAAAGCAGTATTTGAGACCAATTGCAGCCGTAAAACTCTAGAGGAAAAAACAAAAGAAAATTTTATATGGGAGCGGCGGATGTTCCAGAAAATTGCCCCAAAGCGTGATTTTCTATCGATCATTTTTTTTATATATATATGTGTAACTGTTTTTAGTGAAATCCGCCAATTGGACGAATAAACTAAAGATAAGAAGCTGAAATTTGTCACGCACACTCGTTCATCAATAAGGAATATATGGCTAATGCATACGTATGTTATGTTCACATACATACTCACAATGTAGAAAAAACTAAAACAAGGTCTAAAAACTCCGACAATTTTTTTCACAATTTTTGTCCGTAGCTTTCGAGTTCGTGAATATAATTTTCACAAAATTCGTACACAAACATTTGCCAGAACCAAGAGCGTGTTCAGTGCACAAATTGTCCCAATCGGTTTACCAATTGAATATGTGAGTTAACATGTGTACCATGCACCAATGCATTTCGCACTTATTGAGTTCTTTTTGATATCATTTCCTATTATTGTTGATTTTTATGTGACCAAATATGAATTATAATATTTTATGAATGGGGAAATTAAATCATATATATATATATATGCAGATATGATCGCATCAATAAATGCATAAATTCATTAAGTTTTCTTTCTTCAAAGAGCCTTGGTTTGTTGATGTGAACGTTAGTGGCATTAGTAAAAAGAGAAATTCTATTGACATTTTTTTTTTTTTTTTTTTTTTTTTTTTTTTTACCAAAGGATGAACAAGCAATGTATTCGAGCAATACATTGGATTATTACATCATAAATTGTAATTTTTTATTAAAATCTATATTCTTTAAGTAATTATAATTAATATTTGATGATAACATAAAACAAATTATTTCTTACTAGTTGTCTATGCAAATCTTTTCTTTCTATTGTGCATTTATTTATTTATTTTTTTTAAATTCCCTTGTCGAGATTATCTAATAAAAAAAAAAAAAAAAAAAAAAAAACTCAGGTCTATTTAATGATAAGATAGCATCCAATTTTCTTTGTTTACACATGGACACATTGATAAGTAGCGGCAAGTCCATATATTTTCATACGAATGCATATATGTGTGCATTTATATAATATATATATACATATACATATACATAATTTTCATTTCTATAACGTATCTTTTTCTTTTTTAGACAAGTGAATGCATTGGATGAGTTTTTATACTTCGTAAATTCTCTTATTTTCATCCTCCCAAGCCCTCGGTCCGTCCGTCTCTTGACTATATTTTCATAACTTTACTGTTGATGACATCAAGTGTTTCACAAATGACAAAAACGGTTCGTAGGCAATTTGTCAAATATGCAAAAATATATTCACACACGCATAGAGTCATGCAGGCATATAAATATGTATACATCTATATGCATATACATGCTTGAGTATAAGTTTAATCCTTCTTTTGCTCTTGCTTTCGGTATTCTTTTTAGTCAGCATATCTAATGAGTTTTTGTAGGGTCTTTAAGAGCACAGATCATATGACTTTAAATGTATTTCACATATACATACGCACGCTTTCGAATCGACCAAAATGAAATGGATAAGGGCAGGAAGAGAGAAAAACGATGACGATTATGCTTAACATGGATGCGTTCTAAACGTTTAAACGAGCACTCATTGTTAAACAGTAACACACACATATGAACATTTTTACATGTATACTTTTATATATATGTATGTATGTATTAATATATTTGATTTCTAGACGTTGTTATTTTAACCATTTTGTTGTTGTTGTTGTTATGTTTACCGTTTTCTTTGCGTTATATATATATTGTGCGTTTGTGTGCATGGGAGCCATTAAAAAAAACCGACTATACGTCATTTATTTAAATGACTTTAAATACGTGTTCCTTCCCTTCATGACTTTCGAAACGGTTTGCAAGCAACAGCATATACATATATTTGTATATGCTTATATAATATTATACATATGGAAATACGTAATTTAAAAAATATTGAGCCTTCTTGTTACAAACAAACAAATTAATTTGACAAGTACGGGATTTCAGCTTGTTGTAGTTGTATATTTGATAGTATTACAAGAGCATTGTGTATTAAGTACTACTACCACTAGGCAGGCAGGTGACTCGATTTAGCAGGCAAGGCAAGCTCAAAAAAAAAAAAATTTAATAACTCGAAGACTTGAGGATTTCTCGCTATTACGTTGTTTGTATTATATAACTTTACAATATGTCAGGTGAGTTTCAAAAGGGTCTTCTGAGAGATCTCAGAAACGGAATTATTGTGTTACTAAAAGCAGCTATCGCCAAGCCATGAAAGAAAATGATCTGAATATATGAGAGATGTTGTTAATAAAAAATCCAAATCGATCTGTCGAAAGGTATAAAACAATTAATATAAATAAATTAGTCTTAAAGCACTAGAATCTAGATCTAAGGTTATCGGCCTTATTGAAAGCTCTACCGCACTTGAGATTTGAAGCCATTGAAGACCAATGAGCTATTAGGTGCAATCCTTTGCCTACTCGTCCGCTCAGATGTACGTACCTGTTTGATGATATTCTAAATGTGTTAGGCGGTAGGGCCATGTCATAAATGAAGATAAAGACGCGAATTCTTTAATGCAAACTAACCTTTCAGATATTAATTACAACCCACCGTCAAAGTAACCAAATAATCGCAGCACCTCTTGTACAGATATATTATCCTCATGATTTGTTATTCGAAATTCGCCGTCAATTAAATTGATCAAAGACAGTCATCTCATTTTGACCGATACCCATCAAATATGATCAGATATAGAAATGATATTGATTAGACGGGTACAGTAATTCATAAAATTCGGCTTTGAAGTGCACAAGAAGAACACTTTTCCAACAACAATGAATGAACTGCTTATTAGACAAAGGAACCAAAATTGTTAAAGGATGCTTCTCTTTGCAGATTTTTGATATGACAAAGGTATTTGATTAACTTCCAATCGATACGAACAAACTTTTCGATTAATTTGAAAAATGATTTTCTAAAAATTTGCAGAAATAACGTACACTAGGTCTTGGGCGCGTTCTTGGCACCTTGGCGCTATCAAAGGAACAGCCAACATCCTTTGTAGATTTGATTCAAATTCTTAAGTTTTCACTTATTTTCAAGCATTTTGAATTTCGCATTTAAGGGTCAGAAGAGATGAGTATTTCAGCGATCTTAAGGAAAAATCATTTTAGAGAATTAGAAGAAAACTGGTACCGGGAAAAAACTATTTTTTTGAGCTTACGAAGAAAATCATCGCTTTTTTAAATATTATCGACTTACGAACTGTTTGCAGTTGATTACCTTTACCGAACAACGTAACGTAACATGTAAAGGCTTAATACATTTTAAACTGCATACGTAATTGCTAAACTACTGCGTGTACAAATAATAACAAGAAAATGTAGTTAAAGACATAAATGTATGTGTGTGCGTAAGTGTTATGTCTGACTGTTTGGTTTAAGAATATTCGTTGTTATTGTCTTTATGATGGCTTGTAGTTTGTCGTTATTGTTGATTGTTAGCAGTATTATAAACTTGAGACTGAAGATAGTGATGGATTGGCGCCGACTTAATGTTTCTTCTCTTTCGCAAATTCTCAGTTTTTCCTTTTCCTTTCCCTTTTTACTTTTTGCTGTTTTTTTTTTTTTTGTTTTATTATAAAAACTTTTTGCTATCATTCCTTCAGCAATGGCTTACAAACGATTAAATGTCTTACGCTTTTATTCTCAACACCATATTTTATATATTAAATGAAATGGAAGTCATCGGTTTCGATAGTAACTTCTTCAATTTAAACAATAAAAAAAAAAAAAAAAAAAAGGATTTTATAGAAAATTCTTAAGTATAACCGCAAACGCATTTGTCAGGCAAGAGTTTATAAAATAATCTACGAATATATATATATATGTGTAATGCTTCACCTGTAACACTGAATGGCATTTAGTTAACTTTCATATTTTCCTTGCATTCTTTTTCCGTGTGTGCTTCTTTCTCTGCATGTTTTCGACATTTAAACTTTTACTGACAACACAACACACAAAGCAAAAGCGATTGCTAAGGAATTTTACTCCAGAACTATTCACTCCATTCTCTAAATCTTTAGAATGAATGGGCTAATTTATTTGCGGTATGTTTGCTAGCATTTACACCATCGCCATGACTGCGAAGGAGTTACCAGATTGGCAGTAACATAATTACGGGGTTTTAATTGTGAATCGAATTTCCAAAATGGGGATTAAATTTCAAGGGCCTGATTGTTTACAATGGGATCAGTCAGTTGTGTTTCTAATATGTGAATTTAAACGATCCCATCTTTATTCCAGAACCGAGAACGGGTAAAAGTAATCACTTCGAATGTCAATTAGTACGCTATTATAAATTTACAATTTGGAAGTCGGATTTCTCATGTTCATGAGGTCAGTGCCTTGTAGACGTAGGTTTCGTCCAACGCGAGGACATTGTTCAATAAACCCAGTTGAAGGCGGTGAGGTGCCTCTACGTTGTTCTGTTCGAACAGACGCATTACCCGCTTACATGTGTTCTTAATTACGGTTTTTCTGGACTTGGAGGCTTTGGATGTTAGTGTTGCATGTAGGATAAGCAAGGGTCCGCCAATAATATCAATATCGAGAAATTGGAGCGATTAAAATTTTAGGGCGAATGAAATGCCTCTCAAGGTACGTGATCGAGCAGTGTAGTAATTCCGTTCGAAGTGAAAGATATAGAGCAACATATATAGGCGTCACCCGTGATGTCTCATGTGTGTAGGGCAGCAATGATTTGGGCTTCAGCTTTTATCATCTGCCGCAATTTTCCTATTCAAGACGCCGTTCCGTGAATGAATCTTGCCTTTGTATCAATCCCTTCGAAGATTGGAAGAATGTTTTGTATGAATGCTTCTTGTACTACGATCTTAAAGCTTTGGAAACTGTGGCAGTACGACAGGCAGACAATGATTTTGACATTAGTTTGGCTCTCTCCTCCACGTTTTTGTCAGGCGCCATATGCGAAGCAAAGAATCAGGTCAGAGTCTTATTCCTGGATTGCTTATGTTGACGGTTCTTAAGGCTTTTCTTATTTTTTTGGCAATGCTTGGACAAAAAGTTGCATTTTCTCATTCGTTACGTCTTCGGGCAAGGGGATGTTCAACTTGCACGACGGAAAACCACGCTAAACACCCACAGACATCTGACCAATAAATTATCTCAACTGGCCCCACTCTCATCCTAAATCGATTGAGCATTATAAACTCTTCTTCTTTTCTACCTATAAGATTCGTAACACTTCTGTACAAACATACAGTAGTTGGAGGACTCGCTATTTATCTCAAATCTTTATCACTGGTGACCCACTTGTACCCGCCATTGACCTCTAACATGTTGTTATTTAATTGAAAGAAATGTGATCTTTTTCCAACTATTTTACGGCCCTGAACTTTTTGCCATTCTTAGTAAGTATCACGTCCGATTTCAAGTTATCAGCGTTAGCCTGCAACACGCTTTTACCGGCTTCTAACTAAATGATAAACACATGGCATTCGATAAGAGGTACGCGATTTGCCGCCCAGCCCACCTTTAAAAATTTCATGCGAATCTTGAAAGACTTGAACTAGTTTGCATTATCATATTTAAACGCAATCAGTTCTTGCCAGCCATGCAAAGGTTACAGGAGGGGCGGGGTAAAGAAAGAGAATAGTGTTTGTAAACGTTAATCATCGATTGTGGTTTAAACACATGTCTATGTAATGAAAATCTCTCATAATACTTTTTTGCCAACCTAATATATTTATACATATAAATACGTAAATACAGATTACATGAGTTAAACAGTTGTCATCTTACCTGTAGTATAGCAAAGATAAGAGCAAATACAGTAACAATAAGTAGACAAGCAGCAACCGCAATTGCTGTTATAGTAGTTAAAGGTGAACCGACACGAGAGAAATAACTACCTAAGCTGCCACCAACAGATGTTTTACCATCGACATCATCTGCCAGATTACCGTAGAGGCCGCCGCTGTTGCCATAGGAACTACCAAATTGTTGTTGTTCAGCGGCTGCAGCAATACGTCGTTTGCCAGCAGGCGATGCATTCATACAACCACCTGTTGTCAATAAAATAATAGAATATGAAAGAGATTAAAATATATACATATATATATATATATATATACATAGATGCATACATACGCGCATAAGCAAAATAAATGAGTTTAGAGAATTTAATTAATTTTTATAGTTAGGTTTCATTACCTGTATCTTTGTCACAATGGCAACAGGATTGATCCTCGGGCGATGCATCGTTCGGGCAACAGGGCACACACTGATTATTTAAGCGATCCAAATGTAAAGGAAACGCACACGTTTTACATGAATATTGGCCGGGACCAGTGCAGGAGCGGCACGAGTCATGACATGTCTTACAAGTTTGAGTCGGCGAATCGTAATACTGAGATCCTAAGCATTCCATGCACAGACCACCGTCGAGCATGAAATGCGCTGGACAGGAAGTACAGGCTAAAGGACCGGCACCTTCAAAATATGCAAAATATTTTTTTTTTTTTATTATTTATTTCCTTATTTATTTATTTATTTATTTATTTATTTTTTTTTTTTTTGAAATTTTTATACCACAATTGAATTTAAACGGAGTTTGATAGTTGTGAGCGTAAAAACTTTACGGAATGTATTTTTTTTTTTTTTTTTTAGGATGAAAAGATATGTAGCGAACCGTTACAGTTTTATCAATTTTTTTCCATTTCTCTAATGTTTTGCGATTTCCCTTTAAAAATTATCAATTTCAGTTTTGATGTCGTAGACAACTATCGCTGCTTACGTTAGTGTAGCTGTAAAGACAAAGTTCAAATTATTTAACTTACCATTACAAGTTTTACAGTAATGATGACACTTTTGACAGCCAAACTCTGATTTGTAAAAACCTTCTGGACATTCTGGGTGACATTCGCCGCCAGCCAACTGCCAATCACTGGGACATTGAACACATTGATCACGTCGCGGACCACTGCAAGTGTGACAACTGAGGTAACATTTGGCGCAAGTACCGCGGTCGCTGTAGTAACTGCAGTTAGAGAGCAAAAAAACAAACAAGCAAAAAAACAATGAACAAAAGTAATGAATGAAAAGAGAGCAAACAAAATGAAAAATGTGAACTTTATTTAAAAGTTAATGGCGAAGTTTAGAAAGAACAAAACGATTTTAAAAAAGTTTTCACATTAAGCGAAAGGAAACTTTAATGTAATGCTATGTTAATAAAGAGGTTTATTTTTTCCTCCTATTTTTTTTTTTTTTTTTTTTTTTTTTTTTTTTTTGTTAATTTTTTGCTGTTTGTAATGTTTAGTTTGAAAAGAAATTGCAGACATTTTTCCTATTGTAACGAACTAAGAGAGCCAAAGCTAATGATGTTAATGATGCATATACGTATGTAAATGTTTGTGATAATTACCCATCAGCACAGGTGGTACGGCATTCGCCACTTTGTAATTGCAGACCTTTGGCACAAGCGGTACAATTCATACGTGAAACGCATTGTGTACAAGTGTGCAGACACTTGGCACATACACCAGCCTCCATGTAATAGCCGTCATCACAACTGCTCACACAACGGCTGTTTTGCAACAATAGACTCTGGGGACAGCTTAGACAATTTGATTCGGTGGGCCCATCACAAGTTTCACAAGTACTATGACAGGGATGACAATGACTGTTGTCATAGTATTCAGCTGTTAAAATAAAATGCAATCACGTAAATGGGAAAAGGATTTCAAATTAAGGTGAAAGTAAACGATCGCTTTGATTATAACAAATTTACCAAAAAAAAAAAAAAAAAAAAAAAAAAAAAAACTTTTCCCACGAATGTAACGAATTATGAAAGTAAATACTATGAAAAAAAAAAAACATTATTAAATTAATTAAACATTTTTTTAGTTTAGAAAAGGTAGCCGAAAAATATGCAGCAAATTTTACAATATTTTAACAACCAAAGGTAGACTTCTTTGAAACTATGAAATAAGTCGTTCATTTAATATAGTAGAAGGAAGTAAGGGAAGCTACCTCTCGCGCAGTCAAAACAAAGTGAAATAAAATTGAAAAGTTTTTGTTAACCGTACCGGAAAGGACTTATAGTGTGTGAAACAATGGTTTGTGTTTACACCTTCCATTTTTTTTGATTTTTTTTTTTTTTTTGCTTTTATTTCTAACGTAGGTCTAGCGAAAAGTAATATTTATCTAGCAACCAAACATGAATTTAGGAAGAAAAAATTACAAAAAAGGAAATATTTTATCAAATCAACAAAACTTGTTGTTGCCTTGCATCCTTCAACATGCACGTTTTCCTATTACGGCGGAAAACAAAACACATGCATATATGTATATGTCGCAAATGTGAGTATGCGTGTGCATGCTCGCGTCTGTGGGTGTCTCTCTATTTTTTTTTGTATCTTGTTTTTGTCTCTCTCCCTCCCTGTTTATGTGTGTGTGTGTGTGTGTGTGTGTATGTGTGTGTGTATTTGCGCACTCTCGCTTGTGTTTGCACAATTGTCCTTCTATCACGGAACGCTTGCACGTCACACCATAAACGCATGATATTCATACTTACATTCATCACAATTTTCACTGCCGGTGATAATACATTTTCCTTTTTTGTTGCGTGTCCAATTCTCTTGGCACGTAAGACAAAAACCATTACTACTGCATGTGGCACAACCGGTCGGACACGGTATGCATTCTTGACGTTTTTTATCGGCATAGAAACCATCGGGGCAACTATTTAAGCATTTACCATCGTGGGCAAAACGACCGGAACGGCATGTGATGCATTGTGATTCCGCGGAACCATTGCAAGTGGCACAAGATGAATGACATGAAGCACAGCTGTAAAATGAAATAAAAAAGAAAATGGCAATCTCTTACAAATAAAATACATATACAAAAAGACAAAACGCATTTCATATATGAATATGAGAGCGGCATAAAGAAAAAAACATTCATATATAGCTAAAGAATGAGAGAGCTATGCTCAAGTAAAACGAGGATACTTGGGCCGACTGAATGTTAACCATTTAAACTAACGATACAAAAATCGTACATATCTCATAAGCTCTAAAACGTATCGGTTTAACGCGTATATCTGAAGTAAAGTTTTATTGCTTTTACATCAATATACGCGTTTGGTTTTTCATTACTACTAAGCCAAAAAAAAAAAAAAAAAAATTTGCGTAAAATTTTTCGATATGTTTTCGCTCCTCATGGTTTTATCAACCATCTACACATAGATAATGTTGGTGCTTATAAATAATTCAATGAATGGAAAGTGGTCTTGGAATTGTCTTTCATTTTCAATTTCAAGTGAGCAGGGCAGTCAGAAGATACATACGTACATTTAATATGTTTAACATTAAAAATGGCTAACGATATAATGAATGCAATATGCTTGTTCTTGCTATTGCGGTAATGAAACAATACAAAAAAAAAAAAAACAATGAAAAAAAAGAGGAAAACCAACAAACTGTGCAGACAGCCAAATGGAAAGAAATTTAATGTAGTGTCACAGCCAAATAGTAGGCAACAAAAAATAGAAATTCATAAAAGTACTAGTATATATGGTAATATATATATATGGTAATATATATATATATATATATATATATATATATAGAAAATTCTAACAACAACACCAACACGAATACCATAATAGAATTGCAAAACTGTTTGCCAAATATAACTAAACACATCTTTCGACGAGCATTTATGTATGTACAGGATGGCAAACATTTAAAATTATTTAAAATGTTTAATATCTATTCTCTTGGAAATCAAGTTAGGAGACATTTATTTGCTATCTCATTCACACTCCTCCAATTTTACCTATGCATATGTAAGATTTTATTAAAAAACGAACAAAAAAAAAAAAAGAGAAAAATTTAACATTTGCCAGAAAATATGTCTTTGTGCAAAGCAGCAAAGAGGAGAAAAAGAAAAAAAAAAACGGAATTTTCAAAGCTCAAGTGTCTGCATAATGGAGCGTATATGAGTATGTTTGCGTAGAATGCAAAACTACTACACTAAATATAAAAAATTCTATTTCATTTTATACAAAAATATAACTTTGAATACTCGAAGACTCAAGTATGCTGAAACATGTAAAAAGTTATTCTCTCTTTTTCTATTCTCATTTTCTCTATCTTTTTCGCATTCACTCTCTCGTTCTCTCTCATAATATCTAAACATTGTATAACGCTTTAGCATATACATACATATATACATAATATCTGTACTTTGTGACTACGGTTTCGCAAGATGATCGTTGGCTTTAAATTTCATGTAAACGTACCCTCATGCACTTACAGAAATTCCATTTATTCAATGCAATTTGCATTTGTTATGTTAAAAACTACACGGATAATATAACGAACTATCTCAATATATGCATTTTTGTGCTTTTCCTTTTCCTTTCTTCAAATTAGATGTAATGTAAAGAGTATGCAGAAAAGAGTTCACCTTCAAAAGCATATCTCAACGGCTACAAGAAAAAAAGACAAAATGGCGAAACAAAACAAAAAACAACAACAATTGAAATAGATATTAATAATGTTTGAAAATTATGTGTAATTTGCATACGCCTGGGATGCGACTAAAACTGATGACCACCTTATCGCCTTTTCTTATAAATCGTTCGAAATAAGATGACTTAGCTAAAGTAGCGTGCAAGTCGGTTTCGATCACATTATCTTGGTATTTACTTCATTTTCTTCTACATAATATAATTCATGTTTATTAAAGCTCAATAGAAAAGTCATTTCTAATTCGCTTATCGTACTATGATAACCGAAATATCACATCATTCACAAAATTCCCGAGAAAATGAAAGAAAACACATTTTTTGTTTGCAGGAGTGACACCATCAGCTCAAGATTGCTTTAACAACTCAATGCCTTTTCTATAAAGAACGATTATTCGCTTTAATTTTTTCAATGACCTCACCATTTATTTTAATACCTTTTCTTTGAGGCAAACCCTTAGAAGTACTTGGGTGTTGCCATAGTTGCTGTTATAAGTGTTTGACTGTTCTCTTGCTACTACTACCACTGCGAACATAAAATTTATAAAAATCACAGTAGAGAGGAAGGGAACAAGATGAGTGCCATGGATCCATACAGATACATGTATGCGTAAGAGGTGCGTACATATAAAATTAAAATTTTTGTATCGCTCGGGCAAAGAAAAAATGCTCTATGCGAAAACTCTTTATTTGGCTCAAAACTCGTTATTAGAAAAAATAATTTTTGCCCTTTGATATATGCTGGTATTATGGCAGCTTATTGTTGTCAGAGGTCCAAGCTACAAGCGGCACACAATTTCACGCATGTATGTACTGTACGCGTCGTATTAGACGCCCATCTATGGCCTAATTCCGGTTTCATATTTACTAAAGTGGCAAGCAGGCAAAGAGATTGCCTGCGAAATGTTGCAAACCTATAGATATGCAGGGAGAGGACCAAATTTATTTATTATAATTAGTTGTAGTTGTTTTTCGAAAATGGATTAGCACAATTATACTGTACTGAATTGTAACTTCTCCAACTAAACGGACCATCTTTAAATATGTCGTAACACTCTAAGTAATCACAGTCAAGAGCTGTAAAGAGTAAAGAGTGAAATTATTTTTAATGCTTTGATAGATTGAGTTGAGTATCAAAACAAATTCCAATTTTTAAAAACCATAACACTCTTTTCCCTTAATCCTAAGAATATTGCTGGTGAACCGTGAGGGATCAAGAAGTAGCCAGACGACATCCAAAATGCCCAGTATTCGTGGCAGCTTGGTGGTAAGCCACCTAAGCGTAGTGTATCATGCGTAGTGTATCAAGGTCACCAAACATAAGAATTGGTGCAATTGAGTTGAAAAATCGGGCGCATGCTGCGGCTAAAGACGGACGACGGACAATATTTTGAATAAAATTACTTAGAACTTTTTCCTTATCATAAACTCGCAATTTAAGTGCAAAATATTCTCGCGCCCCTAATATTTGCATATGTAAATGCGTAAAAATTTGTACGTAAGTATATGTAAGTATATGTACATAACTACATTATTTATATATTATATTAACATCGTTTAATTGGCCGAAATACATAGAAAGGCCTGAATACGCTTATAATCGAAAATTTCTCATTAACATCATAAATTATTTGATTACATATGCTGAGATTATATAATTCAATCCCTTTCTGGGAATTATTTACACTCCAAATTAGATCAATGCTACAACACTACAGGAACGAGAGAGAGAGAGAAAATCTACAGAAATAAATATTGTAAAGTACATACATATAGACTACGCATAAGGTAAAAAAAATAAATTAAAAAAAAAAATTAGTTTATATTTCAGTTGCTGTTAATGTGATTCATTTTATACATACGCTAAGGAACTTTTACTGCTACGCAGTTTATATATCTATATATGGAGCTTGTATATAATTTGTTTTATTAATTTTACATTTATGTACTAACACAACTACGGCTATTAATTATTGATTATACGTTACTCCAAAATTAAGGATATTCTAGAAGCAGAGGAACATGGACATGAGTAACGTGATAGTGAAACGCAGAAAGGTTTATCAAAACCTTCCAAAAACCTCAGAGAACCTAAACTTGACGAATTCAGTATTAGAGCGACCAGTTACAAGCTAGAAGCATATGAGCATTGATAAATTTGTTTGCTTGTCTTGTTAAGCATTCAAGACGTCACGTAATGATTTTTTGCATATTTTTTCTTATCCACTTGTCAACATAGTCGAGCTTGGGAGAAATCTTTTAGAGCCAACTTTTGGGTATTTTGATAACACGTTTTGGGGCATCCTGTGTTATTTCAATTATACGATTTCCGCTTCCTTACTGCGCTTGTTTTGCTTAAGCACTAAATTTTATTTACAAGCGGCGAATGTCTTTTCCTCGTAGAAGTAATCGAGCATATGAAAATAATATATATATATATATATACTATATCTATATATATACCATATTTGTATATATATATGTATTCTTAATTTTTTATATATCGTATCATTGTGCTTTTTATATACTATACTATATATATATACAATATTGAGAGTAATAAAGCCATTACGGTCCATATGTGCATCTCTTGCAAATTTTTTCCTATTTAAAATAACATTCTAATGCAATAAATAACTTATAATTTAATTACATAATTCTCTGCTTTCAAGGAGAAATTTTCTAATTAAATTTGCTATCGAACCGTACTGTATATAACTACTAAGTACAACAACATATATTGTACACATGTATATATGCATATATATACATATAAACAACAACGCGCGCATATATATATATATATATATATATATATATATATATATATATGTATGTATGTCTACACACACTACTGCTTTCGGTTTGAACATTAATATCCGATTCAATTAACGTTTGAAATTACAACGAGTAACATGAAAGCGAACAATCGTAAATACTTCAAGTGTCAATTGCCCTCCTATCTTTAACATGGCAGTGATGTTAATATATATCGATATACATATAACATGTAAATGCCCCCAAGGCATGAGCGCTTTAAAGTCGAGATACATTTCCCTAACCCACAAAGTCAATAGGAAACTGTACGATGAAATTAAATTGCACTGTGAATTTTCTCTGCCGTCGTATTGGTTTAAGTTGAAGCCACCATTAAGTGCATAAGTGCATAACAGATATGCAGTGAATGCATCAGTGTTGGCGAGCATGCATAACTGGAATGCTAGAGCCTTCGAAGATATAAAAGACGATAATAAGATACGAGATAATGATGAAGGGTACTATCTGCACGGTCGTATACACACATACACACAGACACACACACACACACATACACACACACACACACTCAATATCAAATATATTAATCAATACAAATTAACTTTGAAACATTTTTTTATCAATTATTTATCCGCAATGTCTTTCTAGGCATGTTTTGACGTTTTTACACATCTCCAGTTAATTTGAAAAATGTCACGTAATCATAAGCAATATAAGTTAATCAAGCATCAATTAATCAAAAATAAATTTCAATCGAATCGATTTTATTCATAAGTATTTCTGAGGATATTGTCAAATGCGAAACCAGTTGTTTTTTTTTTTTTGGTTTTTTTGTTTTTTTTACGAAAGAGATATTCTTCGAATATTTAATTAAATCATCATCATTATCATTAGAGAGAGAGACGATTTTTCAAAAAATACTTATCATAAAAATTAAGCTTAATATGGAATAAATTCAAATCAAACACAGAACACGGAAGCTGAAGTTGTGGGAGAAAACAAGATGCCTGCGATGCAAATCGCATAGAACGTTTTATCTTTTCGTTTAAACAAGAAGCTCTCGGAACGAAACGTTCCATGTATGTATGTATACGCTTGATTTTGTTGATGAGATTTTCGAAAGGCGAAAAAAAAGTTTGTTTCGTCATCTAAAATTCTCTTGATGAGTAACCTGCAGCTTACATGAACTAAATGAGTTTGAAAAGTGTAAGCTTATAAGCTTATATTAGCGCGTAGAATCAATTAATATATAGATATTCATCATTTCGTCAACTGCATCTGCCTCTACAGTTAGTGAAGATTTCGTATTCATTTTTCATTGCCATACTTGTCTTCAAGAGTTGATTGATTTCGATAATTGTCAGCGGAATTTTGCTTCTAATCAAACTAAACGACAAAACGCCATTTGCTGTACGTTAAGGTCAACATAGGACAAAGCGATATCGTCCGATGTCGCTTGTAATTTTAAAAGTACATGTTCTTCGAAACTTTTTTCGCGCCACATTTCCAATCATGATATTTCAAACTGTCTGAGCATCGCGTTTCTATTGCTTGCCAGGCAAGAAAAGAAGTGTTTTCTACGGCGTATTGTGACTGACGATGAAAAGTAGATCTATTACGACAGTCTTAAGCGTAATAAGTCATTGGTTAGTCTAGAAGAGACATTCATATCGACACCGAAGTGAAATATTCATGGTCGCAGAGTTTTCCTGTGCATATGCATATGAGATCAGCAAAGTGTAGTGTATGACGAGCTGCTAAAGCCGAATTAAATCGACGTGAAGTGAATAAAATAAACGATATATTGTTGCAAGAACGACCAGCAATACAGATTAACAGATACAAAGTTATCCTCCGCCATGACAACGCTCGGCCACACCGAGTTGTCAAGGATGTATTGTTTCAGCTCGGAGGGGAAACTTTTACCTCACCCACCCTGCTCAACCAGACATAGCGCCTTCTTCTTCTTCTCCTTATGCCTATTAACCTTCTCAAATATTACTAATCTATTACCTTCCCTCCTAACCTAAAAAAAAATCATCGAAAAAACCGCTTATTTTATACTCTTTCCAAAAAGTTGCTGGAACTGGTAAGGAAATTTTTTAAATAATTATTGAAAAAAAAAAGAAGCAGAATATCAACTCGCACCAAAAACAAAACTTGTTACTTTTTAGAAAAGGATTTCTTGGCCGGGCATTTGCAGAACACAATTTTGCACATAGGGAAGAATAAAAAAAATGCAGGAAACATTGTATTGCTAGGGCTTCTGATTGACAATACACAGATTTACGTCCGAAATGAAAAGAACAATGTCGTAAGTAAAGCATTCGGGCAAGACATTTTCTGATTAGGGAAAACCGCTTACGAAAAGTAGATACCGCTGAAGCAGTGTCGGGCCTATTGTGACAGTTCAGTATTAATACGAGTATCGCTTTAGCGTCCCTGGTTCCATCACCTTCTTTGGGTTACAAATCAGCGATATTTTAGCCAAGACCGCATAAGCTTGCCGTATGCAGTCCGCCAGACACCATCCGAAATTTTGCGACATAGGTCGATCGGTGCTCGTGCCGCATCCTAGGAGCAAACTTTGATTTTAGCGTAAACCATTTATTCTCGGGTTATATTGCATCAAGTTTCTCAGAAGCAAGGATGCAAGGCCATTCTAAAGCATTGATAGCGAGCTTATAGGTTGGTATATATATATATATATATATAAATATATATATGTATATATATATCAATCAAGGGATATTGCCCTATATATGCAAGACGTTGATGATCGGAAAGAAGTGAGTAGCCGTAGCCTGGTGGGAGATGTGTCGGATGGGTAAATGCTACGGCTTTGCTGGCAGATTTTCGAGTTCATTTATTCGATCAATGATGGACGGCCCTAATGAAAAATAGTTGATTTGCTTATCTATGCCTGATGAAATTGCGCAAATATTATTTCGTTATTGCGTTTTGATAACTGGTAACCGGTTTTTGAAAATTTATTTTACATTTCCGCTATTATTCGCTTATTTGTTTTGTTAGAGCTAAAGGTTATCAATACTTGCGTAGAGCATTTACTTATTTGCGTTTTTACAATGCAACTACAAAATGTGTGTATTCAGGCTAATTAATTATATTAAAATATAATTTAAATGCAAATAAAGTTTTAAAAAAAACAAACTGAAATTGATGTTCGACACATGCATAAATGATTTTATAATTGATTTAAATGTATGTGTTTATGTTTACGTATGATTATGCTTTATGCGTACGCATACACTTACATAAAAACTAATTGTAAAACTATATAAATATTATAATAATAAATACATAAAATTTCAATACACGACCGGGCCATACGCTTAACGCAGAACGCGCATAAACATTCAAGTACGCATTTACTTACACTTTTGCTAAAATTTAGAAATTCAAATTAATGGCTATTCAATTATCTATAATTAGGAGATTATAGTGGCCGGGCATTGTGTGTTAGCTAAACAAATAACATAACCTAACACGTTCGTGTAAATACAAATTGTAGTAAAATTAAAAAGCTATTTTCGATTTTGTGGCCAAACAAACAAATGCAATTAACTTTGACATTGATGATAACTCGGACCTCATAATAATTTCTAGATAAATCACAAAAACAAAACAAAAAAAACAAACAAAAAGAAAAACAAAAAAAAAAAAAAAAAACAAAAATAATGGAAGAAAAACAATATCGAACGTAAGCCGTTGTTGACCATCCCCAACGCATTCACAACCCATATAACGATGATACACTGGTAGTGATATGCCACAAGAGCCGGTCAAAAATTATGGAAAAGCATGTCAATCAATTGCACTCATCGGGGATGTACGTCTTTGTGCGTGCATCTACCGCCGCATAGAATGTGCTGATAAATGAAGAAGAGCAACCTTTGAACACAACAGAATGCAAATAATAGCAGCAATAGCAATATCAGCAGCAGTAACAGTAACTGCACACCATACAATACCAGCATATAGGTAAACATGCCGGCAAACATGCTTTTGTCTCGGCTTCACATACATTTTCCTATCTAGATGATGGTTATCTTAGGAAAATTTTTAAACTAACAGACTACGAAATGCATGGCCACGTTTTCATCAGGGCACAGGTAACAAAAAGCTTTCGCATTTGCTTACAGGATTGTTCGATATTCTCTTACAATAAATCGTTTAATAGACAGCTAACGATGAAAACCATCTAAATGCTCTAAACTCTCATAGCTCTCAAGGTTTAACTTACATATTTTATTTCTAACCGTTGCTGATTCTATCCTCTCGCTTATAGCACGAGTGATTAATAAATGAAAATTGATTCCATTAACTGAATAAAAACAAGTAAGTAAAATATATACGATCGTGACCCTAATCTATCCTTCCCCGTTACCCCGAAAAAACACAAAAGTTGATAAAAGAACTAAATTTTCATGCTCATCACTGAAGGATGTTGAACATGTTCATTTTGTTAAAACGTTTGTAACATTCAGAAGAAAGGTTCAGAAACCCCACAATTTATATATTAATCAGCATCAAGTTCTGAATCGATTTAAACTTTTCTATCTGTCCGCCTGTCCGTTCGTCTGTGCATTGTCTGTTGTAAATATTCTCCTGACCGCCAAAAATGAAATTAGCAACTTCAAGTTTGGTAGCAAGATTGGAACCTCTTGCACGCAGTTTGATATTGAAAATGAGTCAATTCGGTCAAAGGACATGCCTACAGTACAGTAGAAAGACAGAGAATACCCTTGCTTTTCGAAACGAGTACAAAATTGTTTCTTTAATTATTACGCATCAACTGCAGCAGATAAATCTATAAAAATTTTAACGCACATTCTATGGGCGAAGCCCGGTAGTACCTGTACAAACCTATTATAATGGATCAAGACTTAATTATCTTCCAATAGTACAGTTCAAAACCCCCATCAAATGCTGAATGCGCCTAAATATGTTCATCTGTTTATCTGTGACTCTGTTAGCCCATTAAGCTGTTCATCTGTCCCTCTGTTAGTCCATTAAGCTATTCAGCTGCCAAACTGTATTGTAGCTGCGGTACACATGCCCCGGTGCGCAAAAAGAAAGAAATTTGAGAAAGAAATTTACAAAAGATCTTGAAAATGTCGTAAGCAGATCAAAAAACACGCTTACTACGTAGCACATGTGTGTACAAGCAACACTGCGAACACCTTTGCTTTCCATGTCTTTTGCTTGTTATTCATAAGCTAAAACACGATACATGATCTGAATTTCCACAAAATTATTCTAACAGAATATCAAATATTAGCCACGCCCACCCAATATTGTGGAATATGAAAATTTCTATAATTAGTTTGTTTCAATCGTTCATAGGACAACGACGATGGGTATCGAAGATTTGGTCTTCTTACTTTTTAGATGTTGCGCCAACGTTTCAACGAAATGTGCGAAAATTTCTCATGGCATTCTGTTACTATTACTTTACAAGGTACAGTTATTTTTGCGACACTACTTTTATCATTTTCAAAACAATAAAAAAAACCGTTCAAGCAAAGCAAAGCAATGGCTTGAGAGCTCAGCTCCATCGAGAAAAATGGTAGAGAAATGATTTGCGGTCGTACAAGCACCGATGATATTGAAAATTCTGTTCGGCCGAATACGGTAGAATACATACCAAAATCGTTTTGGCGGACTGAACGATGAAGTTGCGTGATATAGTTGACTTTTCTCTTAATGGTAGCAGTGAACAGGATGTTTACGCGATATATATATATATCAACGGATATATATTATGGATATCGTAAGGGTAACCGAGCTAATAATGGCAAAATTGCACGAACAGCGACTATTACGTGTTCACGAGTCTCCAAAAGATATTCGATGTTAAGAGAAATGGTTTGACGGCCGAAATTGAAGCGTACTTTTAAGGCTTGCGCAGATCGTTGCATAGGAAAAGCGGGGAAATTTTGGACTAGTGTTGAAACGAATGTTTTACGCCCGAAGGAGATTATGTTATTAAATAAAGTCTGATTTTGCTTAAAAATTGTTACTTTATTAATCATCCTATCAACTTATTGAACAAATGTGGCATGTCGGTATTGGTGGTAGGTCGTGTATTTAATACAAGTGCTCATATATGTTTAAGCAAAATTCTTATGAAACTTTCTTTTCTGTAATTTTGACAGCCGTAATAATATTAAATTTTTGTTGTTTTCTGTTCAATTGAACACCACACACACAAACACACACACACACACACACGCACGTAAGCATGAACATTCATTTATGTAAGTTCGATAAATTAAATTCCATTTTAGTCTTTCCATGAGACTAAAGAAATTTCTTGTTCGTGCTTGTGATCTCGAAGAAGAACATAGATATTATATTAGTAAAGTGTTTTTTAATATGTTTGATATTTACACATTTGTGCAAATTTATAAAATTGAACAATCTGTCAATTTATTATTTATCATCTTTACAAATTTATTATAGACTTATGCAATTTATTTGAAAAGAATAAAATCAATTTTTTTTTGAAATGCAATTAAAATTCTTTTTTGATAATAAAATTCGTATTGAAACATTTCACTTTTAATTACGCTTTAATATTGAAATTATTGTTTTAATCAATTTTATCAAATTTTACAAAGTCGCAGCGTATTTTAATAAATGATCCAGAAATGTGAACTGAGTAATTTTTTTTTTTTCTTTTTCTTTACGCTCTCATAAGCAGATTTTATGCTATTCCGAAAATGTAATTTGGTGATCAAACTATTAGGTAATTCGGAAATTTCTTCCCGGCTTTTATCGACACAACTGATTAAAATAACTTTTCTCAGGTAGTTCGACGATTAATTGGCGTATAAAAAACGCTGGATATTTCGATTCCACATCACGTGATATGCTACCAAAACAACCCACTTTTGACGAGAACTGCATTTGGAGCAACGGAATAGATTACGATCAAAACGTGGTTAGCCACCTCAAACAACACCAAAACCGTTTATCGGATGTGGGATCATAAAGGAATTGTGTTTTAGGAATTTCTGCCGCGTAACGAAACGATTAATTCCGAAGCATACTCCGAACTATTCATCAAATTAAATGAAGCCTTGCGGCAGAAACGTCCAGCATTGGTCAATCGAACAAGTATAGTGTTTCATCGCGACGATGCAAGATCCCATGCTTTTTCTCTCATCCACCAAAAATTATTAAAACTTATCTGGGATGTATTACCATATATGCCATATAGTCTTGACATATTCTTGCACTATCAGATTACAATCACTTTGGATCTCTGCAAAATTCTTTATCTAGCAAAACTTTCAATCCAGATGACTATGTAAATTGACATATACACAACAATTTTTTACTGCAAAAGATCAGAAATATTATAAAGAGGGGAAAATGGTAGATATACAACATAATAAAGTTTACTCCTTCTATAAAAAAAAAATTATTTTATTTCATACCGGAAGACCTTAAGAAATTTCCTAACTCTCTAATAGATCAGACGAGATCGATTAAATGCTATATAAGTGTATGCGAATATTATTGATAATAGTTTTATAAAGGCCTTAAGAAGTCTTCATTTTTTAGTGAATAAAATCTGCGTTTTCATACCCTACCTTGTGGACCTCTACCGAGAAAAACTTAAGGGTAAGTCCACCTCTTATTATGCTAATCGTGTCAGACTCATCTTGTAAATGGATTTAAGCTCGTCTGTCTGCCTGCCTATCTGTCCGTCTTTTATGCTTGCTTTTGGCCCTAGGCTAAACGCCATTGAAAATGACTCGGATCAGACCAGTTTTTCTAAATAAATAGTAAATGTATTTAGTCAGATCTTTTGCTTTATCTTTCTTTACATTAGTCCAAGGAACACAAAGACTAAATGAGTATTTACGTCAATAGTTAGAACACTTCGGGAGAAGGAATGAGACCTATCGGGAAACTGTGTCGTGCTAACAGAAAAAATCCACTTGCGGCTGTTCATGAACATTACGTGATGAACGTTAAGTATTTGTTGCCCATAGTTCGCCGACTGACAGTTAGAAACATTTCCGATATCAGGTAAACATCGTTTGAATATATGCAATCGATTTTGAAAGACGACATGGGCCTCATAGTTGGACCACGTTAATGCATGTGCATAGACTGTATTCGATCTTAGGAATTTGTCGAAAATTAACTTAATTGTTTTCATAATCACTCTTACTCACACTTTCATCTCGCTTAAGACCATCTGACTTTTGCTCTTGTGGGATATTGAGGACAAAGTCGAATCAAAAAAACCATTTTTTAAGATTAAATGAAAAAAAAAAAAAAATAAAAAAAATTAATTAAAAAAATCTTAATGCTCTATATGTACGTGTAATATTGTTTTGATATTGAACTATTTTTTTTTAACTTTAACTTTAATGAACATTTTGTGACCGCTCTTCCGTAGAAAAGTAAATTTTGTGGAAACCGCGAGTTATTTGGTTAGTAAGAAAAAAAAACAACCAAAATTCAAGTCAAAGTTAATGACAATAGCGCAAACTAAAACTAAAAATTTTAATATATACATACATACATATACATATATACATATGTATATATATATATATATATATATATATATATAAACTACCGTTCGTTCATTGACTAACTTTTTCTATTTGGAACCATAATGGTCTCATGTAAATAGTGGGGATAGTGGGGAGTTCACACAAAAACGCCTTTGAAAGTTAAACACATTTTCGAGAACTAATTAAAAAAGAAATTTTAAAACATTAAAAAATGAATTTTAAGAGGATTGTTGTAGTTCATGAGCACTCTAAGTAAACTTTAGAGAGTCTTTACAAAAAAAAAAAAAAAAAAAAAAAAAAAAAAAATTTTTTTTTTTTTTTTTTTTTTAAACACATATATGTATATAATCACTGAAAATTTTATTTATTCTCTCATATTTTTTTATTTCGAGAAATATTTGAATTCCTTTCGTGTGCTGTCTTTTAAACTCATAAATTGTTTATAAGTTCATATATGTCCGCATGTATGCTTGCATGGAAGTAGAATATTTATTTAACTTTTACTACCACTTCTACTACCGCCACTACTACCTACTACTACTACTACTACTACTACTACTACTACTATTACCTACTACTACTACTACTACTATTTTTGCTACATCTTCCACGACTGGTACTGTTAACATATAACCTGCAGTTATACTTAATGAGTTTTTGCATATCACGTTCTACTCTGCTGGTTATATGCATGATAGTAACATTATATACCCAACAGACGCCGCAACGTCATCTCATGTATCAAAATGCACATAAGAACACGCATATGTTGTTCTCATATATTTAAGTGTTTGTAGTTGTAGTGGTTTAGTGTGAAAATGTTTGTAATTATAGCGTGTTGATAGCTTAACAGCAACGGCAATAGCTATAGCAATTGCAACGGCACCAACGACAACAACAGCGTCATAGGAAATACAAGTGTAGAATGACTTGGAATTTCAAGCATGAAATAAGCTTAGCACTAATGAGGTACTTGTTGTTGTTATTGTTATTACTTCACTCTGACCCTTTATGCCATGGTGTAAGAGTGCAGTAAGAGGGAAGGCAAAAAAAAAAAAAATAAAAATAAAAAATAAAAAAAATAAATAAATAAATAAAAAAGAAATAAAACTTAAGTTGCTCGCCTATTCTCCTATACACAAATATATAAACACTCGGAGAAAGTTTGTTGATCTCTCGTCCCGTGCGCTAGGTGTACTGATGTCTTCGTATAAAAAGTCTTTGCATATATTTGAAATTAAAGAACAACTTACTTGTAATCTTCGGTTTCGTAGGTGTGTAAGGGGCATGATGAGAAACACTTGTGTTCGTGCATAACCAAATGATGTTCGCAACTGGTACAATAATCAGGACGATCCTGACATGAGGCACAGTTCGCTTCGCACGGTACACAAGTTTTATTATCATAATCTGCAAGCAAAATAAAAATCAAGTACAGAATGAGGATAAGTTTTGGAATAATTATTAAGAAAAATAAATAAATAAATAAATAAATAAAAATTAAGGAAAATTGCCAAAATGTATGTTAGTAAAATTTTTGGCATATTTGCGCTTACTTTCGTAATAACCTTCCGGGCAGACTTGCAAACAAACCGCCAAATCGGTGACATGCAAATGAGCTGGAGCACAAGTTAAGCAACTGTCTTGACCGGCACCGGCACAAGTTTCACAAGATTCATGGCAAGGCCAACAAACACCCCCTTGATTGGGGAAAGACCGCGGTGGACAACGACTTACACAAGTGCTATAGGAATAAACGGAAAGAATTGAAAAAAACAAAAAAAAAAAATTTATTTTTGATTTCTACTTCGTCCTGACTTACTTGTCCAAACGATAATGTTTACAAGCCACGCACTGTGTCGGTCCTCGACCATAACAGCCCTGTGAATCGCACTCAGGATCGCAGTCATGTAAAACCAATTTATTATTCGAATCAGCCATAACATTTTGCCGCTGCGGTGTCGGAATATTGTGACCATCGACAGTAGCTATAGCTTTTTCTGGATTCGAAGCAGCGCCGGTGAACAGATTTTGAAAACTTAATACCCCATTAATGGGATCCATATTAAAGTATCCACCATCACCCGCCGATTGAGTTAAATCCGATTCGGTAGGAAAAGCATAAGGATTAGCCGAACCCCGCAATTGCTGATTAATTAAATCATTTTTCAAACGTAATGGCTGTATGGCGGTGCCATAGAATATTAACTGCCATTTGGATAGAATACCGGGTTGATTAACTCGCCTGCGACCGCCATTAATGATCTGTAAAGTCCATCTTCCTTCAGCCTTCTCGCCCCAGAAATGTACACTTAAGAAAGGCCAATCGTCGAAATTTGACTTCACAATGTCTCGAGGCCTCTCAAACAACAAAGTACTAGTAGTACCCATTGGAGAGGTTAAGAGAATTCTTAGATTGCCGCGTGGAAAGAATCGCAATGTGATTCTACACTGCACATGCTCAAGATAACGGACCTCGTTTATAGTCCCTGCGCAGCCGTTCACATCCATATGCGTCGCTAAGGTATAACCATATGTGCCCTCGATTTTGCGATCTTCGTTATTTTCACGCGATTTGCATATATGCTGAGGTGGTACCGATGTCCATTGTTCGGCCAATGAAACCATAGCTCCAGCATCCATAAGGCCATAACCAAATTTATGACTGTATTTGCGTTTAACACCGTTCAACATCCAACCACTTTCCTTTTCCAAAGGAGTTGGCCGCGACGTATAAACGACAAGATATTGCATATCACGCCATGTCAGATTAGGATTGGCTTCCAAAGCCAAAGCACAAATACCTGCAGCCAATGGGGCCGATGCCGAAGTGCCTGTATGCTCTACCGTGCAGATATGATCCGGCCTTAATCGACCATCCATGTCAACTGTAGCCACGCTTTTATCATGCCCAGGTGTACCCGAACTATAAGTGGTAGCTAATGTTGAAGAACATTCCTCCAAATACCACGGTTTAAATCTGCAAAAGTAATAAAATAAAAAAAAGCAAAAAAGAAAAAAAACAAAAAAAAGAAATTGTAATAATAATAATAATAATAATAACAATAAACAAAACTTTAAATATAATATAATAAATATTAAAATTTATTGAAAATTTATTATTATATTTCATGGTTAATAACATTTTCATTCAATTAAAATCATTTTAATTCCGGGTTTGGTGTTTTAATTTGCATAAATTGTCTCGTACGCGCGCTTCTGGTGTTTTTTCTGCATTTTTATTTAAAAATTTTTAATGTATATTTATTGGTTTTAACAAATTAAAAAGCTTATAATTGCCAATTAGGTCAATTGGTTGACCGTTTGGCTAACTAAATGTTTGTCTGGTTAGCTGAGCATGCTTGTGTTTGGCTCGGTCATGTTTTCCATATAATGTTTAAGTTTAATAAATTTTTAATGGTATGTATGTTTTTTATTCAAAATAAAAATAAAAAAATTTAATAATAAAAAAAAAATAAAAATAAAACAGATTATTTTCGCATCGGTTTTCGCTTTATTACTGGCCAAATACCGATAATTGTTCATTAAAACTTTAAACAAAAGCAAATGATTTAAAATGCTTACGTGAAGTATTAATGAACGCTGAATTAAAAATAACAAAAAAAAAAAAAAAAAAAAAAAAACAACAACAAAAAACAAAAAAACAAAACATACAACTAATTTAAAAAATTGACTTTTTAAAAAACATTTGTTAAAAATTACATTGAAAACTTTAAAGTCGTAAAATAAATTTTAACAAATGATAGCAAGCAATACACAAAAGGAGAGAGCGAGACTCTGAAAGCTTTAATAATGAATGACGTTCACAATTTCGACCAGATTGAGGAGAAATTTCATCAGAGTGCTTTGTAGAAAGCATATATCATATGCCTATATATGTATTTATTTATTTATTTTTATTTATTTTTTTGCTTTTTTTTTTTGTTGCTCACAACAAAGGTGTAAGGAAATAAAAAATAAATATAAAGAAAAATCATTAAACAAAAAAAAAAAGAGTAAATTCTTGACACATTTGGTATTTGCTTTCCACATACAATAATCTCCGCAGCACTTACCCGCCTTGTGTTGCACTTGATATGGATAGAGTAAATATAGAGTTTGTGTAGCCATCGCAATTGCATGAGTCTGTATAACGACCGCCATTGCCGGATGCCCAAACAAATATTGAACCTTTACCCTGCCGACCGCTCGTTACACCATAAATAAAGGCGCGACGTGCCAAAGGGCCAGGACCATCGACCGTTGAACCATCATCCTCGGGACCCCATGAAGCACTGTAGATGTCAATGTGTGAAGGATTTAAGCTTAAAGCTTGCGCTTCAACCACATCATTCACTTTACCATCCAACATTCGTACACCTGAAAAACAACAAGAGTTGGCATAAATAAATACAAGTACTTGCCCGCCTGTAAATAAATATCAACGAAAACAAAAGTTACGAAAATAAAATTCACAATAAAAGGTTATGCCATCGTTGCGGCGCGTATTGCGCCAATCTTTATTTCGGGGGTAAATGAAAACCCAATAATAATCGAATGTAGCAAAGAGCAAAAAAAAAAAAAACAAAAAAACAAAACAAAGAGTAAATGTATCTTTGTTTCCTCTGATGCGTTGCTGCATAATCTCTGCATGCACATACGAGGTCAGATTGATATGCAAAAAGTACAAAAACAATTCTTTCACTTACTTACTTACTTTTTCTTTTCTTTTCTTTTTTTTTTTTTTTTTTTGGTTTTCGAAAAAATGCACTTAACAGTAAATAACCGTTCACCGACAGTACTATGTAAGATCGGACAGCCCTGAGAGCGTGTTATGCGATCGAAATTGCGGCAATCGTCGCGACGACTACTTAGGAACGTTGAGAAAGCAGATACTGTTGTACTGTTAAAGCAATTAATTGGCGAGCATGTGTCTTTCGTTTGGCCAATAAATAGTTACATAATCGATAAACAAAGCGCTTCAATAGGCCTGTTAACGTTACGCTGTCTCAGGCGACCGTCTGAATAATAGCGTTTAATAGCTTTGCCATATCTGATCGAAATTGCGAGTGATTTTTCAAAAATTGCTACAACAAGTCTCTTGTTTCTCTGTTCCATGTGTGCAGCATTCTAATGAGTAAATTTTCGACTTGTCTTGACCCTGTTTTATACATAAGAATGCTTAAATCTCCCGATATATATATGTATATATATACATATATTTGCGTGTAGGCTTCACTAATTTAACTACCTATAGAGTAATTCGGTACGAGGCTCGATCACTTGAATACACGCTATATATTTGTGTCAGCAGCACTCTTGAGCAAAATATATTTCGTAAGCTTTGTGCTGAATTCATAAATTTTGTCTATAATTCCTTATACGATATTACAAATTGATTAACAAGGACGCAAAATTCATTTCCATTTATTTTCTTTTGCTTTTCTTATATTAATGATTTGAGTTTTGTAGTTCTTTGTTTTATCGCCTATAAAACATCATTGAAGAATACTGTACCAAAGCATTTTTATATTTTGTTTATTGTCATATGAAATTAAAGAAAATTGATTTCAGTTATATAAAATTTAATGCAATCCAACTTTGACGCTTGATAAACTTACTTACTAGAAAAGTGATTATACCAAAAAAAAAAAAAAAAATGTCATCAACTTCGCATACGCTTACGACTAGTATTATATTATGTCGCCTACACCGATAAGGTTTTATGTATAATGAAATATTGAAAAAAAAAAAAAGAAAAAAAAGAAAAGAAATTAACCCAAAGGCTTACATAGCATGAATGCGGTTATTATCTCTCATACCTAAGTGTCGCTATATGGGTATATATAGAGCGAATGATAACTTTGTAAACACTGTGTACACCTTGTTTTTAAAGGGAGGAAAAGCAAAAAAAAAAAAAAAAAAAAAAAAAAAAGCTTTCAATTTCATCATGACGCCTTAAGTTGATCGTTTTGATTACAAAAGAGCCTAAGGGTTTAACGAACGCCATTACCTATCCACAAAGTGTACTAAAAAGCAACGAACACTTTTACCACCCAAAACAGAACTTTCTATTACTACTTAAGTCTTTGTATGCATAAAGTTTACACAAGGGTGAAAGTTTTAAAAGTTTACATTTTATTCCTCTCTCCCTTCTTTTCGCTTTCCTCACACACCCACATATATATTTGATGCTTACGTTACGTGGTAAACATTGAAAGTACAAAGTAAGCGTTTCTTAGAAGCTTTCACAGACAAGAAGTTGAATCCATTTTTATTTGATTTTTTTTCTTTTTTTTTGCTCTTCGTCAAACACATGAACGTATTTGTGTATGTGTGCAGAAATAATTGAAAATTTTTCGTTTCATCCGTTGAGATCCGCACAAAGTGTCGCTGACACTTTGTAAAAATATTGACAAAACATCTTAAATATGCATACACGCAGTCACCGAACCGTATCAATGTATGTGTGATATATATATATATATATATGCATGTGTTGCTTTCATTTTTTCTTTCATTTACTTTCAAAAAAACATCATAATATGTGTACAATTTTCATATACGTTAAATCGCTCAAATAAAATGCATCATTTGGTTTGTGTAAAATTGAATAGAGTACATTTAAAAAGCTACTAACACACGTACACACATATTTAATTAATGTATTGATTGCCATTTTTGAACAATCTGTGTCAGTTATCTTACGTTTCCGGAGGAAAAAATTGGCAAAGAATATTGAAACTCTGGTCGATGGAGGAGGAGGAGATGCAGGAAGGCATCTTGTGCTTTTTTTTTTTTTTTTAATGAACGATCATTAATATCGTATTGTAATTGAAATATGTTATCCATGTTTCGATGATACTTTTTTCAATAATTATTTAAAAAGACAATTTAAGGTCGAGGCTACTCTTGCCAAAACAAAGGGTTTTTTTTTTTTTTTTTTTAATTAAAGCTCTCGGATCTTATTTCGACCTTTCATAGTTTTTCATATAAAGTTGAGAAAATTTTTGAAAAGAAAAAAGAAAGAAAAAAAGAAACAAATTCGGTTAAGAGCGGCTTCAAGTCAAATGATGAAAACAACTTTCAAAGAAACAATTTCATCAATACCTTGCAAACTAAAACAGTTCTTATGAACGAACCATTGAATGGAATTTAACTTGGGGTTCTAATAAGAAGAAATTTAAGAGTAATTAACAAGCAAAGCTCCTTCAGGTTTAATGAAGTGTACGGTTACAGTTTATCCTATAAAATATTTACTGTTCTTGATAAAGTTTCACGATTGTAAACATGATTTAAAGGTAGGAAAGATTATCGAATGTCATTAAACTCGTTTTGCTTGCTCGTTTTGAATTCACTTGTCTCGTCTGTAAATTACATTTTCAACACGGGAAGAGGAGACCAAAATATGATGCACTTCCTTGCCGATGCATTTACTGCCTTCATTGTCGAACAAGCGTAGCGAGATTATATCGAAAAATTTGTGAAGACACAAAAAGGTACCTAGCACCCATGGAGAAGCTATGTATTTGAATTTCTTTATACAAAGTTGTGATTTCATATTTACTTGATACTGATGCCGTCTCAATCAAGGTCAAGATGAGTTAAGCCTTTGAAGATAAGTAAAAGTATGTCGCAATAATTTACTCTTGAAATTTCGGTCGATTGATTTTATGACCTTGAATTCATTTCATTCAATTTGTCGACATTCGAAATAAACTAAAATATTTATCTCGATTAGATTTCATTTTTGAAATTTATCTTAGCTCCCAAGTATCCAAAAGTCGTGTTCACCGAACATAATTTTCTTATTTAATGTTTTTGCTCGTATTTTTTTTTTTTTTTCTTTTCTTTTTATTATATTATTTTACAAGAGGTTTGTTGTCTGAGTAGATGTCTTGATATTCCGCATTGTAGACATTAACACGATACAAGCAATCGTCAATGTTGTTGCTTGATATTTGAAAAATTTTTATTCAGTTTTTATTGAGGGGGCTGAAGGAAACAGTTTTGATGCAATGTTGTTTGCCTTAGAGTTTTCTTCGAACTAAAATTATCATTGAGTTTTCTTTATGACATTCAAAGCTTGTTAACAAAATGGAAACTGTTAAAGTTGTTTTTTTTTTCTTTGTTTTTTTAAATTCTTTGAGATCTTTGTTATTTTTTTCTTTTATAGTTGAAAGTACTTTTAGTTAATCGACGCATTTCTAAAGTAAAAATTTTCAATTGATATATGTATGACACTCGACTCGACTCTAACGATAGCTGCACAAAATTAACATTGGAATTTGATTTTAAAGATTTTAAAGTTATGCGATTTCGCGGGATCCATGACGCAAGCTTTTCGTACACTTTGGAAATATTCAGAAGTCTGAGATCGATCTATTTTTTCGTCAGTCAATTAAACTTGACTACACTTGCATTCCCGGTGGCGGAAACCCACAAAGGCGAAGTCATTGAAAGTATCAGAAGTCGTCTGCTTGCAGACTTCTTTAGTAAGAAATCGATCACTATGCAGCCTCAAGATTTAACACAAGTGTGAGATATTATATGAGAGCAGCCAAAGAAGTAGTAGTTTGACTTGATGCTTGGCAATGCTGGGTTGATACTATTCCCTGTAAATTTTGAAAACATTATAGTTGAAAGCATTATAGTGCGAAGTATAGAAGACAGTGGGATTGAGTCCGCTCCATCCACAAAGAATGTCCTTACAAATTTTTAAATGCGCATGGAAAGCGATAAAGTTATTGACTGCTGGGTACGAGGCTTCGGGGAGCGTTATGGTTTCTTCAGACAACATGACGCGGAGGCACTAAATAACTAGACGTGCGAGATAGGCCTTACCTTGCCCAGAGAAGAAAGTTCGGACCATACCTAATCTTTCATATTTAATCTTGGCATAGGCCCCTACTGCTAAGGAAGGATAATGCAGGAATGTACAAAAACTTAAAGGCATATATATATATATATAAAAGTGAAAAGAAATGACCACGCCTATCCAATATTATAACGTATCAAAACAACTTTCAAAACCCCCCCGTAAATGATATAAATTCGTGTCCAGTTTCAAATTTGGAATACAGCAAAATATCTCCGTCTGTTCATTTGTCCAGCTGTCTGTCTGCGCAATTATGTAGTATCTGTGGTAAAAATTCATTAGCGAAAATGAAGATATCGTCTACAAATTTACGAAATAGTTTGGAAGTGACTTAAGCTTTTCCAAGGACAACTCAACAACACCCATGCAAACTCTATGCGACGAAAACATGCGTGAACAAGTTAACGCCTTTATGGAGTAAATCTGCACATAATCTAAATGACACAAATAAGAAGAACGTTGTATATCCTTGTATATGTTAAATGTGTGTATGTGTGTATGTGTGTGTATGTATGTATGTGTGTGTGTGTGCGTGTGTGTGTGACACAAACATTTATGGCAGGTCATGTTTATGAACAATAGCTATCTTAACTGGTTCTACGACTCCAGCTGAGAAAAAACATACATGAAATTCCAGAGAAAGTGCAGGCGGACAGATTAGGCTAAATCGGCTCAAAATTCTTTACTTATCATTATGGAATTTTTCATGTTCTGCTATAAACTACAGACGATAAACGAAAGTAGCTTTCGAATATATTTCTCTGCATGTAAGTACCAGAGGTTATGTTGCTCATAATAATGTTGTTACGAAAAACGTATATTTGAGAGTTTAGTAGGATGGGTAATGGAAAACTAGTCGATTTTCCAAGAAACTAAATATCAAAGAAAAGAAAAATTAAAGACAGAATCATGAGGCCTTAGGTGCATCTATCCCATGCAGCTGGCGATTCGCGAAAAGATTAACAACAATTAGGCGCAACAATGACGTATACAAGATCGAAATTAAGGAGAGGTACACCGATTGCAAAATTTTTTTTCTTTTTATAATTTGCTCCGGATCATAACACACGCACACAAATCACATTTACTTGGGAGCACAAACCTAGGTAGAAAACACGACAAAACGAATTGGCTCCAGTTGTCCATGTTTCGCTAGAGAAGGCAAAAATCGTGCCTTTTGCTTTTTCCTATCTATTTATATTTCTATTATATAAATCTTAAGTGACGAAATGTTGATTTATTGGGCCGATTTAAAAAGTCTAGCCACTATTGACAAACACATCAGAGTCATTTCAATTTTCCATAACCTTAGCAGTGTAAATCCATTGCACTTCAAATTACTGCAACTTTCTAGTTTTTATTCCACAACGAGTTTAGTGTGGGTAAAATACGTCAAACTGCTTGTCAAGAACATTCTAATTGACTTCAGCTATAAAATATTAAGGCATTCTGTGAACGGAATGTTATACGATGAACGGCAGTCAATTATTGTTGAAACAACAAAAACATTATGAAGAGACGCTATGTAAAAAAATGTTTTAAGCCTGGTCAGTTAAGTGCCGGAAGATGAAGTCATGTCATGAAGTCTTAAAAAAAAAAAAAAAAAAAAAAAAACCAAGTCTTTAAAGTGATGCTGAGGAAAGAGCCTCTCTGCCTATCTAGTAAGCTTGCCTTACGCCAAGTAGACAATCGTATACAGTCTGGCTGATCAAAAACAGTCTATGACTTGTCTCGGACACAATATATACGCACTTAGCGTTTAAGAGATGTGAGAGATGTGATTCGCTGCAAAGCGAATATACTTGCCTTGCTATCTCGATTAATTAATATGCGTTTTCCGCATTGGGAACGGAAAGCTCAATATTGTTCGATATTGTGACAAAAAAAAAAAAAAAAAAAACAGAAGAAAGTCGCACACTCTTCGATGATTTGGGAAGTGTGTGTTCACTTAGCTGAAGCGAAAGTTTGTGATTTTTGTCTTTATTTTGCTTGAAAATTTTAAATTATTTGAAAATTGATAGGGACCGACCGACCGACCACCACCTTCTTGCATAGACTGCAAACAGTATAATGGCATTCCCGTGTGTGTCGTACTTATATATGCATATATATGATGCCAGTATTTACACAACATTATGTTTATATGCTGGAATACAGCTGTGCTGGCGATAATCATTTTTGCAAATAACAAAATAAGCGGTTGTTTGCATGTGTGAACGTATGTTTGTTTAGAACGATGTTCACAACTATACAAATTTATGCTGCCACTGGAATGTTCAATATGTTTTTTGTTTACGAGTTTATATATATATATGTACATGTGTTTACACGTCTATCTACTCTTTTATTTTTCTTGTTTTTGTTTTTTTTTTTGTTTTTTTTTTTTTTTTTTTACTTTACTAAAGTCAAAGTACAAACAAAAAGATTTGTTTTTTTCTTTTTTTTTTGCAAGAGTAGAAGCGGTTGTTACATATAATGATGATAACAGTTGGAAGGCTTTACAAACAATTGTTTATCGTAGTAACAAGAAAATAAGAAAAGAACGAAAGGAATGCTGTAACAACGTGTACGAAAAGTGGAGATAATGGATCGGTTAAACATAATAGGTTAGCATAAATTAACATAAGGCTTATGTATGTATGTTGCTATGTAGACAAATTGTATTATAGTTATTGCTTTATTTCGGGGAACTACACTTCCTTCGCATAGCTTGGAAAATCATTGAAAATCTCTGACCGATCGGCTGTCTATTCGCGTTTGAAATTAAAATCAAGAGCTGCAAACCGTTTAACTTAAATCTATAGCAAAAAAAAAAAAAAATAAATAAATAAATAAATAAATAAATAATAATAATAACATTCTTTCACTTTACGTTTAATCACACATTTCAGTTTCAGTCAGATGCTATCGAAGTTGACGCTGAGTTAAGAATTCTTTTCTTTCATATGCTCGTTTCTTGTATAATTAATATTTTGTTTTTTTTTTTTTCAATTTGAAAGCAAAACGGTAAATATGAAAAAAAAAAAAAGGAAAAAACGAAATGCTTATTACTTACCCCCAACGCTGGCATTGTAAGCCACACCGACGCCGCAGTAATTATTGAAAGCCACGGCTGCCACTTCACCGGCACATCGGGTACCATGCTTATTATCACCATTATCCTGCGGCGTTGGATCCGAGTCGTTACCGTTAATATCGAACGAAGCATCAGGGTCCTGTCGAAAAAAGGAAATATACAAACAGTTTGTTAAGTAGTAGTAGTAGTAGTCGTCACCTTCTCTTCTAAGTTGTTTTTATTAAAAATTGAAAAAAATTTTTCAATTTTAAAAACAAATACAAATATCCCGAGAGACGCACCTTATGATGTATGTCAACTAAAATAATTAAGAAAAAAAAATATTTTTTTTTTGTTTTAGTTCATCTTTCCTTAGGCCAGTCAGACCGTCGACCGAACAATGACATTTGCAATGGGACTCGTATATAAGTTCGAAATATTGCCGGCATTAGCACGTTTTTGAGAGATTCGCAAGCTTTAATAAAGAGCGCGTGTGTTACATCAACTAAGGTCCATGTTATGTTCTCCACGGCAGGTAAGATTTCCAGCAACGTACGAAACGAACGAATGACGAGGCGAACAACATTTTGTCTGAAAGTGATTCGTGGATGCGTACGAATGTTCTAAGCGAACTCATTTTTGGGAAAGATGTTCTCTCTTAAAAACTGTAAGTTCATGTCGTTCAAACTTACGCTTAGGCTTAGTCAAGTATAGTTAAGGGTCAATTGCCTCTCTGTCAGGTAATGCATTAAATTAGTCATTATTTCTTCTTCAACTTCAACAAATTGTCGCATTGAACTTGAATTACAATTCGTCGGTGAACAATCATGCTAAAGCCCGACCGTTTAATCAGAAACCGTTAATTCGGAAAAGACAGATAGATACCTTTAATAAATTTACCTATCGTATCACTTGTTGTTGGAAGAATTTGTTTAAATTTATTCAACAATTTGTTTAAATTTATTCCATATTATATATTAATACCGACGGCTATGTTGGCAGAATGATGGAAGACACAAAAATTGGATATATCGTAGATTATATGATTGATTTTTTTATTTTTTTTTTTTATTATTCTTTTATTATTGTTTTTTCGACGAATTTCATATAATGAAGGCACGATTGGAAAAGGAAGGAGATCGCGCTTATTTGTACGTAAAATGATTGGAACCGAAGAGGATTAGAAATTTTCTTTACATACGACGACAATAATCAGATAGGTAAACGTAACAAACGAACACTTTTTTTTGTTGTTTTAAATTATGTTTCGATCATTAGATCGAGTCAGGAACAGTTTTGCATCCAATATTTCGAATAAAGTAGAGTAACAACTAGTGAAGATCGTTCTCAGCGGACAATATACACTGAATATTTTTTTGCAATTTGTAGTTTTAAGCGAAAATTTTCAGGTGCCATTGGCGAATAGTTTATTAAAAAAAATAATTTAATGTAAGTTAGAGTGCATTTTTTATACCCATCCACGCATTATGAATTGCAATGTGTATAAACCGAGATCAAATTGCGTCCTTTGTTTGTTTCATAAAATTTTACATACTTTGTGCATAAGTTTGAAATCGATTTGTGTTGTAAATGGAAAGTTATTCACAAATACATTTCTAGTTAGACTGAAAGTTTTTGAAATTTGTTTGTTCAGTTCGCATATTTAAAACAATGCATGTCATGATCAAAAAGTAACAAGAGTTTCCGATGAGTTTTTTCTTCGTTTGCTTTACTTGATTAGTTGGTATTGCTATTAACGACAGTTTTCAATACCGACGATCAATTTATGTTTGATCAGTGAATGACCAAAGACTTTATTACATATATGCAGGGAAGGCTTAATGAATTGTATCAACGCTGCCGGTAGAGAAGATGTTATGACGGCTTCCCAAATGATATTATAGTGTGGTTGCATTTGTCCGATAGCTTTAAATGTGTCCTTCAAATACTGGCCTTACCTTCTGTAGTTATATCTCTAAAATATTCTATAATGCACTTTTACACTTATTACATTATATGTGTAGAAAAAAACCGGGAAGAAAATGAATGCCAGAATTAGAGATGATTTAAAGGATCTACGGCTTGAGCTTTAAATTTACTTTTAATCCTTTGCTTTTTTGCAATTTATTCCTCAGGTTATTCAAACATTAAAAGTTTGCTACGTAGGAGAGGTAACGAACAATCTTCTAATCAAATTAAGTATGAAGTTGAAGATGAAGGTATTAGGACTTACTTCAAAATACCATATTTGTATTCCTTTTCTTATGCAGTCACCGAAACTCGTTCATCTTTATGCGAGTCGATTGATCTATTTATCGCGTTTTTTTTTTTTTTTGTTAAGTTTTGATTCACGTCAAAAGTGTATTTCGAATTTTTTGTTCTTCTTCTTTTTTGTCAGCTGCATAGAAGGGTTATTCTCATGCTTTTATTTTATTATTACTTATATATATATATTTCTTTTTGCACTTTAGTATAACAGCATAAGATTTATATACAATGGTATCCAGGGAATAAAATGCATCATTGTCATAAACATTGACATTGTTATGATGCATTACGATGTATATGTGTAGATAGAAGGATGTGTTGATTTATATATATTCTTGAGGATTTAGTAAATTTTATATATACATTTTTTTTTTCTTCTCACTTTGTGATATGCTATTAAATCATTGAATTGCTTCTTTATCTTATGAAGAATGCTTTAGCTTATTAAAAAAAAAAAAAAAAAAACAAAAAAAAAATCACAATAAAGTCAACATATATGAAAAAAAGACAGAAGAGGAAAGAAGTGAATGAAACTTTATTATAAATGCCATAGAGAAAAAGAAAAGTCCATATATGGGAAATCATATCTTTACATCCGGTTTTTATCCACAATGGTTCATGACTTGATATGTGAAGTAATTTCTTAATATAATAATGGAGTTTATTTTTTGCACAATTTTTATGTACATATATAATACATATTTTGTTTTTTATTGTTGTGCTGACTCGAAAAACACTTTTACGAGCTTGTAATGAAATTTTTGAGATTGAAGAACAACTAACTCTCTCCTCTTTAAAGTTTTTATATATAGATTTTAATAGACTTTCTTTCTTTTTGTTTTGTTTTCTTGTTTTTTTTTTTTTTTTTTTTTTGCTTTTTCTTCTTCGTCTAGTTTTCGTAAGAGTTTTTTGCTTTAATGTCATAAAATTGACGATTAGTGCCACGAAAGGAAACAGATCGTAAAATATTGCATTTATTTAGTTTTTTGTTTTTTTGTTTTTTTTTCTTTACATTTATTTACGTTATGTATATTAAATTAATTTTGCTTTCATTTCTTTAAAAAAAAAAAAAAAAGAAAGAAGAAAAACATTGCAAGATAAGCAGTACTAGTTTTCACGTAACTTGACGACGTATGGTTAACGATCGGACAGAAAAACCATCAGTTAATTAAGAGGAATATTTGTCTATTAATTCGTCTTAATCACGCGATTGGAAACGAAATATTATTTGCAAGATAGACAATCGAGTGTTAATCGAGATTTAATTCGAATTAGAATCACGTTCACCCGAAAAGTTTTATCTCCTAATGAAACGAACGAAACACGAAAAACACGACTTAAGGAATTAAGCTAAATAGCTAAGTCCACGCGTAACAGTAAAAAGTGAATTTCTTTCGTTGCTCACGCATTGAAAAGAAAAAGAAAAACGACTTTTACGATTGCTCCAAATTGCAACGCTTTATGAAATAACTTTGGCGGTTGCATATAAGGGGAGGAATACTCCTCTTGACAAAGAAATTATAAGCGATGACTTCATTCTTTAATGGAAAATGGCAACGAAGACTGATTGATGATATGAAAACAACTAAATCGAAATCAAAAGGTCACACACAAGACTTAACGCAATAAGCTGAAAAGTTGCGAGCGAAAGGATATGCTGCTGCCGAGAGACTGTATTTATGAAACTACTACTACTCCGTCTTGTACGATTCTTGTAATAAACGAGCCTTTTAATACTTTAAATTAAATTTCCGGAGACATGAACTTCACAACAACGAAAGCGTTGTATTTGTATATCGCTTTTGACTCCGACTAACCGAATGCATGCAAAGAGAAAAACTAATAAGTATCGTATGTGGCGGAGACTCAAGCCTACGATGCCCGATGGTACACGGAGTGAGAAAGCATTTCTCACGCAACACACGGAGCAGGGGATACTCGCTCCTAGTTCCGGAATGAGGATGGGTGTATAGCATGTCCTTCCCTCTGACGGAGACGAGGTCCATCCAACACCTTAAATATTTAATATTCCCACGATTATGGGAGCAACACGATAGCCGCCACCCATTTCCCTGAACAGTTGTTCTCAGCAGTTAGGAAAAAGATGCTCAATTCGCTATAGCAAAAACTGTAGCCAGCAATTCCACGCAAGGATGACCGTCTGGACAACCTGATCGCCGCGCTGCTTTAATCACTTTAAGAGCCCAAAGTACTACTTTGGTTAGCATATGACTATATACCAGATGGATTCATATATCGGGAACTGGTGATCTATGTGCCAATATCAAACCTAACTGGGGAAAAGCTGAAGGGTTCCCATTCAGTGCGATACGAACAATTTCTTGGGAAGAGTTCGTTTTCGATTAAATTATTCAATCTGTATGATAGACGTGTTTACTTGCAAGCACAAGCACACAATTGATGTAAGCGTAGGGGTTTTTAGTTCGAACATATTATTGTTTAGGGGCTCTGGACACGCACTTCTTTTACAGCTTGTATGCACAACAATGATAATTGACTTAATAAAAATTCGTTAACTTGGCCGATTACATCCAGGTATCGTAACGAGGAACCCTGTTTGGATTTTTTTCTATTTATTCGTAAGCTTATGGCTGTTCAATTATCGCAACTTAATGCTTAAAGGTGAGAAAAAGATTTTTAATTCCAGTCCAGTCTTTGGAAAACTTTTGAGATTCTATTTAGCCCATTATGTCAAAATTAAAGATTTAACTGTGTATAGGTTTCAACAAGAACGTAAAAGATCGATATATGTAGTAAAAATCATTAAATTAAGTGAGAATGCCACGTACTTTTATATACTGGGCGGGATGTGACAAAATTATTGCTAACTTATCTCCTGATAGTATTATGTATATATATATGTATTTCTATTTGTACATGTGCAGTGGACGCGTTTAGCCTCGATTCTTAACCGAACCTAGACGCGTGGTGCTAATAAGTAAAGGTCATATCTTTAATTCTTTTAGGTCTTGAGTCTAGGTGATGAGTCCATACTAAAATATTAGGCGAACTAATCCAGATTATTTCAGATAGATCGGGCCCATTCGCGAAGTTAGCTTATAGACCTAAGCTTATATTAAATAGAAGCAAGTAAAAGCATTTTAGTTGGGTAAGGCCGTCTATTAAACGTCGTACACAAGTTCGCTTAATACAATTTTCCCTCCATATTTACGTGATAAAATATCAAAGGTTGAAAGTTATACTTTACTTTTCGTAGGATTGATTATCGACGAAAAGCGTCGCACGGTTGGTTCATATATTATATATATATATATATATTGGGTCAGCTATTACGAAAAACGCAATTTTTTGTTTCATTTCATTTAACTAATTTTTCAAGATCGGACTTAAATGTGGGGAGTGTTCGTAAACATATTGCAATCCATTTTTAATGGTCTCCATTAATATGGTAGTAGGGTTTTTCTTGTAATGTTTGAGCCAAACATTAATCAAATATTTGCGATCACAAATTTGGTTGGCAGGAAATCGGCAGACATGCGCAAATCTCAATCTTAAGTCTCAATATACCTTATATTACAGGCGGTGAAGGGTATAAGGAATGCCATTAAACGAACAAACCTATCAAAAAAAAAAAAAAAAAGGTAATATATCTCGTCTTCTGACGCAGTGAACAATTGATTAATCTTAAGAGTGAATTAAATGTTAATGCGGAATGAATGCCCAGCCTCGTTAGCGGGACGGTCATGGATGCGTGAATGCTAACATACGGCAAATAAGAGACAGTCACAAATCTGTTGAGAACCTCTCACACGAATCACATGCATTTAATGTGCATTTGCTCTATTTGATATCTGATACGACAAATTTAGTCGTCAAGCCATCCTGGC
The DNA here is from genome assembly GCF_014805625.2 of Glossina fuscipes. NCBI lineage: Eukaryota > Metazoa > Arthropoda > Insecta > Diptera > Glossinidae > Glossina > Glossina fuscipes. The sequence goes on along the minus strand of NW_023998414.1, from coordinate 29,824,492 downwards.
TACACGACCGTAATTTCAAAAGAGAGAAATATTTCGCTGAATATATTTTATGCCCTCACTTAGCCAAAATACTATCAGAACATGTACATGCATATATTAAAATCAGTTTATTGAAAGCTTTTTTTGCTTAGGATTATGAAGGCCTTTTTTGGACTCGTAGGGAAGATATGGAATTAAAAAAAAAATTAAAAAAAAAAATTAAAAAAAAAAAAATAGAAAACCATTTTCTAAACTAATAACGAAAACTGAAGAATTTTTTTTATTTTTTCAAACTTGAAGAGTTCGTATTTTTATGGCTGTGTTTTCGCATACATTTACATATAATTTATGCAAACAAATTACACTGCCAAGTAATGTAATAACGTAAATGGTATTTTCATGCTGCTTTATCTGCATGATAAATAATAATAGGAAAGAAATATTTGAAAGAAAGCAATGAGACAGACAAAGGAAAAAATAATTTTTACAGTTTACGAATTTCCGTTTGAGAGGCGTATAGGAAGGCGGATTCAGTAATAAAATGAAAACTTATAAAGTAAATAAATCAAATTTTTTGTTTTTGTTTCTTGGTTTTTGAGATATATGAATTTTTGATGAAAAACACAAAAACAAAAGCAAAAAAAAAAAAACAAATAGTAACATGTAACCTAACATAAGAAAATTATGCTGACCGCAAAACGCATTTTTAATGAATATCTTCTCTCTCCTCAAGCAAATAACATAATAATCATAAATATTTGATAATTCAGTGTAGTATGAGGAGTATAGCAGATAAGAACATTCGGGTGGAGCATTTTCACACGAAAGTCTCGAACGGTTTTAGCAAATCTTTGCTACAGATTTAAAATCCACAGCATCAGGTATTTGTGCAACAAACTCAAACAATTCAAATTGAGATGAGGTTCTTATCGTTTTCATTTTTATTTTCGTTTCTTCTTTTTTCCTTTTTTAGTATTATGTAAATCTATAGAAATGAAAAGCATAGGCGGCAAGTGTCAGTCATTTGTCCCCATTTTGAAGACAATGCGAATGCCCACAACAAACGGACGGATAGACGTATGATCGCCTCCTTGCTAAAAAATATGCTTTCTAAGCAAACGTTAAAATAATTTTCAAGTCTTTTGTTAGCTGCAAGCGCCTAACACTTGAAAAAGGCGTTTATAAAAAAAAATTGATCCAACATATCTTAGTCAATATATTTCCATCTTCTTCGAGAATTTGGTCCCATCTTTCTGGCAATGTGGCGGCGATACGGCGTAGAAAGAATAGTAATAGTCCAGCAGTTACCCAATCATCGATCCATTTTCGCACTTCTTCAGCATTTTGAAATCGCGTGCCTGCCAAGTCATGCGGCAGCGATCGGAACAAGTGGCAATCAGAAGTCCTTATACCTTGGTGAGTACGCTGGGTGCAACAGAACTTCCCATTCGAGTAGTAACAACGTATCCTCGAGAGTTCTTCCAACCGGTGCCCGAGCGTTGTCATGCAAAAGGATGATTTTACATAAGTTAAGATCTTTTGTTCGCAACAATAAATCGTTCATGTTAATGAATTGACGTCGGTAGACATTGTTCGTTGTGTTTTAGTACCTAGTAATACAGTAAGACTTGCTAATATCATCGTATGCACAACGAAATTTTACGACAATGAATGAATTCCGCTGCAATATCGGTGTGGATAGCTCTCCTGGACTAACCGATGACTTCTTGCGCTTAAGACTGTCGTTTGCGATACGCCGCAGAGGACTGTTGTTTTTTTGCCTGTTAGGGAATACTACCGCGATATTGAAACGTTTCGAAATGACGGTTTCAGTCAGTTCAACTTGCATGGTAGCCATTTTCCCGCCTTTCAGATCTCTTCTCATCGGATGTGAATGTCCAGAGACAGTTGAAGCTGTTTGAAAACTCTTTGAAAATTCGACCTGGGATTTTGTCCAATAAGTTTTGCAATCTATTGTTATTGAACTTTTCTGACCCTTCAGGTCGTTTTTTAACAGTGACATCAAAGTCACCATTTCTAAGCAAATGTAAAAGATAAGCTAGGAGCGTTCCACGGTTATCGTCCTTATACACCGAAATACTCAATAATACTAAACGGAAAAACGGTTATTCTATATATAGAGAAATGTGCAAATTACGAAATTTACCCCTTGTGTGCAATAATACTTTGCATTACTTTATCATTTTCAACAATAGATTTCACTGATCAAAATAGATGCAAGCATCTATTAAAACAACTTTTGCAAATTCAAACTCTTTGAAATTATGAAAGTTACATAAACATTTTTTAAGGAGTTCTTAGTGTACTTGAAAATCAACGAGCGCAACCACATAGGCGAGAAAAAACTAGGCATATATAGTATGAACTACACAACAGACAACACGTGGACAGATCTAAAAAACAAAAAAAAAAAAAAAAAAAAAAATGGGCAGGCAAGCGTACTTGGATTACTCAACGTAAGATATTTCGTTAATCAAGGGTATATTTACACCATCACGCGCCCTCATATCGCATTTGTGGTTAAAAAAATAAGCAATATATCTAAGAGACAATATTAATTGATCGGATATGCGTCATAAGCTGATTAAAACCAGATTTAATGCAATTGTAATAGTTTCAAGTTTTTATTGAATTTATTAAAACGTTGGACAGGAGGGGAAAAAACACAAATGTATAAAATGTATTCACACATATATATATATATAAAATACAATAAATTGTACGTTATATTGTTTACTTACATAGTTTTGAGCAAGGTCAGGATGATTTGTTTGTATGCCATCGTCCAATATTGAAACAACGACACCCTTGCCCGTGTAACCTTTCTGCCAAGCCGGTTCAATATTCATATCCAAACCATCTTTGGCGCCACCGTTCTGTTGTTATTATAAAATTGTACAATTGTTGTTTGTTGTTGTTGTTGTTGTTGTTGTTGTTGTTGTTGTTTTTGTTATTGTTATTGTTATTATTATTATTGTTGATGTTGCGAAGAAAAAAAAAAAAATCCAGGACATTCGGATACCCAATACAAGGACGCAGCGTCAGTGTTGAGAGCCAAACGGATATAAAAATAGAAAGAGAAACAGAGAGAAAGAGAGTGAGAGAGGGAGAGAGAAGCGAGAGAGAAAGAAAGAGAAAAAAAAAAGAGAAAGAGAAGCAGAAAAAACAACGAAATCAGATACAGTGTTGGTGTACATTAATAAAGTAAATTGATTATAAAAAAAGGGAAGAATAAAATAATAATAATAATAATAATAATAATAACGAAACAAAAAAAAAAAAAAAAAAAAAGAAAAGAAAAAACAATGCCAAAGAGTAATGCAAAGGAAAACGGAAAATTACTGAAGAAAGGAAAGTAGCAAAAAAGAAAGAAAGTGAGAGATAAAGCCAAAGAGCATAAATAAATTAAAAACTAGTTTATTTGTTAAGTCATTACGTGTCTCGTACACGTTGTGGTATATATGCATATACATATACTTGCATATATATATATATATATATATATGTACATATATATAAGAGTGTTGGCATATATCCTTGTTTTCTTTCTCTAGTATTCTCCACTCTCCAGTCACTAATAACATTTTAATTGAAAAAAAATCAAAACGGGAAATATACAAATGGAAGTAACTGGACAGCATAATAATATATTGTTTCGCTTTAAAGGAAATTTGCTACAAATTGTGTGGAAAAGAGAAAAACAAATTAGTAGAATTAGCACTTGAAGCAGATTAATGCAGATACGGCAGATACAGCAGACGAAAACTACTGGTAACTTTTTATTAACAACGCAAGATTATTGTAAATATTATCTGCGTAAGATGACTTTTTTCCTTCTTTGGCTTATTGCTGACTCTCTGTTATAAAGACACTTGCAGGTCAATAAAATTAATCAAAGATAAAGGCTTTCTTCCTGACCTCAATCAATTTTAATTCATTTTTTTTTTTTTTTTTTTTTTTTTTTTTTTGTTTTCTCAACCGATCTAAAGATTCGTTTGCTCTTTCTTGGATATTGAAGCGTTTGCAATACATATATGTAAGAGTGATTATTGCTCAGATTGCTATTAGCTCAAAAACTTGCGTTGCGTGTTTCTCTTCATTTCTGATATACGCGTTTGGGCGACAATTAGGTTAACCTTTACAAAGCTTTACATGACTCGGCTTAATTTAAATTTAAAGTAACACTTCTGTGATCGGCGATTAATTATTTTGAAAATTGTATTAAAATTATATTGAAAATATGTATAAAAATCTTACGTAATATTCGGATTTTTCGTGTTTGGTTTCAATTCAAATCCAATATTTTGAAATTGTACCTCTGCGCCAAAAGAGAAAGCATTAAGATTCCAGCTTTCTTTCTTTATATATGTACAGTTGAAACAGAAGACAGACAAATATAGAAGGATGGACAAGTAAATGAGCCTCCATCAACTTGAAATGAGAGTCTAACCAAAAAATATACGCAGTTTATGAACTCTCTTAGGTTACAAAGACTAGGCTCAATTAGAGTAAGCATTTGCTGTTTACGCCTAAGAAATTTTCTCTAGGCTTTAAAAATAATTGGAATAAATACCCAATGTATATATATATGTAGAGAGAGAGAGAGAGAGAGAGAGAGAGAGAGAGAGAGAGAGGGGTTTACTTTAGGGTTTAGGTTCCTGCCTTAGCAGCTTAATCCTACGATGCCGATCGCACACAAGTTATTTAAGCGTAACCTCCAGCGCCCTCCAGAGAGTTAGACAATCCCTATAATGCTTTACAAAAGCTAAAAAGTTAAAAATTCGGACATAGCAATGCGATTCGATTCAATGGATTTTCTTAAGCTGTTCGTTGGCGCATGTTAAGATTCTTTACATACCACGAACATGTCAGTCTCTTTCAATGCTTTTTATTGCCAATTAAAGCGGGAAGACACTTAATATCCTTCGCTCGTTTTTCGATTAAAAGCAACATGAGTTTTATGAAACTTTGATCAAAGCGAAGCTTTGAAATTTTTATAGGTTACTTTCTCATCCTCATGGGGTAATGTTTTATGATCTTTCCCTAGGACTCTTGGCGCATGCATTAGGAGTTATGCTCTATGCTCTATAAAACCGCGCATCACATATTAAATATTCTCATATAGCAAAGCTTAGCGAAGGAGGAGAGAATAGTCCATTGAAATTATGTTCTCGATATTTCTTACCTTAGGGAAGACTTTATTTAGATTATGGTTACTATTTAAATATTTTCTAAGAAATTCTCGCCCGCTCTCTCATTATCTCTCTCTGTCTTATGAAATATATTGGTTAAATGAAATGAATTAAGTGCGCGACGGAAAGTACATTTTATATTCTTGTCATTAACCGTGTGTTCTATCGACTTTAAATGAATCATTATGTACGGTAAACAAAGTCGACTACTAAAGTAAAGAAGCAAAAGTTATTTACCAAACTTTTCACTTCCCAAGAAAGAACAAAAGATGACAATAACGGCAATAGTGGCAACAATAATATATATATATTTATATATATATATATATATATAAATTATAAATATATTATATACATATATATATATACATATACATTTATATGTACATATATATATATATATGTGCGGATATGTGTGCATATGCGTAAGTTTGTTGTTAATGTTTACATGATCTATTTATATAATGTTTGTCTTTGTGCATGCAGCTCGAAAATGCTTAAGGAAATAACAACACATTAGAAATTTCTAAGAAAAATGAAGAAATTGTTCATATTTTCTGTAAACGACGGTAAAGAATATATTTTATGCTTTTCTATAGAGTTTCCTCAAATATGTATATATACATATATAGTGCTATACATATAGTTACGTAATTGTAATTGTAAGCATGTGTGCAATATAATCAGCCAACAGAACTTACATATATTATCATATATATATATATATGATATAACCGTAAGATGTACAATAACAACTTGAAAATAGTAGAGAAATACACGCACATAACAACACATAAACGAAGCCCGGTCTACATAGTTAGTCTAACCATATACAGTTTTAAATGTGTGTTCTGTGGTCTTGTTTCTGGTGCAATATTCTGTGGTCTTTAAGGAATCATGTGTAAGACGTCAAGGAAACACCAAACATTTTGTGTTAACTGTAACAATATTCCATATTTGTATGATTGTCCGTCTGTCCTATCGTTTCTTTACTCGTTCTACTTTCTTATTTTCGCTCCCACCTCTCCTTCGTTCTCGTCTCAGTCACTCTGCATTTTCTTATTATTTTCATTATCACTATCTGGCTGCTAGCTGTATAGGAGCTTATATACGAATTGTATGATATTCTAAGTTGGTGTGGCGTTGCTCTTTTCGTTTTTGTTGTTATTTGTTTCAAAACAAAATAAATTACAGTTGGAAAATTGTGAACATAAATATCCATGTGTGCTATAAAAGCAAGAATATAAAGGCTTGCACACACACACAAACACACACACGCATATATATATATATATATATATAAATGTAACCATAAATATATTACTCGTTTTCGTATTCTTCTGTCTCTTATTTTTATTTTATTAAAAAGCAAAAAAATTAGAAGAAAGCGAATAAATTCAAAAGTCGGGGATATATAAATTTATAAAAATATATAGAAATATATATATATATATATATATATTTTAATAATAAACTTTTGCTATCATATTTTCTTATTCTCTTTTTCCTTAATAATTAAATCAAAAGTAAATCCGCATACATTTTCATAATTTCTTTGTTGCAAAAATTTGCCCCAAAAGGATCTCTAAACACTAAGCTAAAAAAACTTTCCTTATATGAAAGCAGTCGTGCGGAATGTGAAAAGTGCAAACAAATACAAATTTTTGAATTACAGTTAAATGAAAATTTACGAAATTTTTTTGTTTTTTTTATTTTTTTCTTGTTTCTAATTATTTTCAATATGAAGAAAAGTAAAGAAGAAAGTTTAGTTTAGTGTAAGAGAGCAAATTTGTTTTCTTCTTCTTCTTTAAAAGGATACGAAAGAGTTTTTTTTTTCTCTAATTTCGTTTACTGTGCTTGGAGAAAGTAGAGCTCGTGAGAGCATGTGTGTACCAGCATGTATTTTATAGACGTTATTTACATTTTTTTTTTTCTTTTTTTTTTTTTTTTTAAAACATTTTATCTGCATTCATTTTATTTCTTTCTTGTCTACGATTTCTCTCTGGTGTATCATAAATATACCCAAACTCCCTGGTTATATGAAATTTACCTCTTTTGGGATAGGTTAGCTTTTAAGCATTATGGTTAGCGATTAGATTGAAGATTTGCCCATATCCATAAATAGGAAACAACGAACGAACGAAATAATAAACATTGCTCACATACATACATTACTCACCAAGTACCACTGCTCTTTGAACAAAGGATCCGGGAATATGCTGCGCGTGCCAGCATCACGATATTGTATGCGGGGTGCGCGCGGTACCAGGGGATGATAAACTGCGCTAGGTGTATAGGCTAAGCGAGGTGATGTTAAACTAACACCAAACCCTGTTGATGAGCGTATAACATCATACGGCGCATAGCCAGGTAAAGCGCTAAAAGGACCATCACGTTTGCGTCGTATTTTCTCATGCAGTTGTTGCAGCCATCGTACCTAAAAGATTAAATTACAAGTTTTAACAAGTTAAAGTTTAATCTACGACACAAATACCACTGAAGGGCAGACATCTAACTGAATATCTATTAAAATAAAATTTTGATTGTTATTCGTTTTATTAGATTTGCAATAAAGTAAACACGTCACATAGGGTTTAGGTGAACAACTGCGGTCCCTATATGAAAGCTTTTTTATGAAAATCAATTCAATTAACTGCATAAGTATAAGAGTGAGAGAAAGAGATAGCATAAGAGTGTATAGTATAATATATTATATTTCATCCTGTTTGCAGCACCCAGAAGAATGCATTAAAAACATCACAACGTAGATGTGATTATGTCTCCATCCTTTTTGCCATCTATGCATATGTGTATCCTTTCAACTGTCTGTCCATTTTCTGCAAGAGACGAAAAACCTATACAGCCTATACGCTATAGGAGATGTTCATTTACCAATATTTCTTAAGGTTAGGTGAAGTCACGATGTCTGATCTCGATCGGCTAACTGACGCTCGCACTTTATATACCTTTGTTCCAATCGATATCTAACATTATCATGTTTTAAATAACGAATCATTGTTAAGATCATTAGTTTCGGTCAGGCACTCAGGCCATAGCCATTCCGAAGGGAAACGTTGATGGTGTTGTAAGAAGATCGCATCTGGTGGCGGCATAGGACACTGTCAACTTATAAAGCACGAAAGATCTCAGGCTTCGAACCGCACAACTGTTTCAAGATGATCTGTTGGTTGTAAATATGCTGTAGTCCTACTGTCTTGTAGACAGCAACAAGCTTGAAGATCGCAGTTCACGTTTAGGCAGATCGCAATCGATCTCTGCGAGTAGTAAACGACGTTTAGACAAATTGAAAGCAATAGAATTCTGCTTACGCTGCTAAATTTCCGGCTACAATTATAAGGCTACAATACATTTTCCAATATCTGAGTGAAAAAATTCAAGGACAATTTCTTATAGGCAGCCAATTAATCGAAAGCGAGTGTAACTGAGATGTGCTTTGCACAAAACTCCGAATCCTTTAAAAGCAAGGTGCTCAGAATATAGGAATGAAAGGACCATTAATATCGTTTTTTTTTTTTTTTTTTTTTTTTTTTGAACTTTAATTCATCATTAACTCGCAAAAGAGTAGAAGGGATTAAAGTATCATAGTTTGTTAGTAGTGTAGGATATAAAATAAATAATATAAGTAATTACCTCGGGTTCTGATTTTAAGGCGCTATGGTGTTCGTTATTAAATCTCAAAGAACGCTTTGTTATACGTTTATTATGAAAGAGATAATAATCCTTTAAAGAACCAACCTGTAAATAACAGAATGAAGCAAAAAAGGAAAACAAAATTACAAACATATTAAAAGCACTTTAGTTTCAATAAATTTTTTCTTTTACTTCACAAAAAAAATAAAAAAATAAAAAAAATACAATCTTAACCTAAGCATTTTAATTGCAATTAAATATAATCTCTCAGAAATGGACTTTACATAAGTAGACAAATATCAAAGCGACTGAAAATGAGTTAGTTACACATGCATTCCAATTTTTAATAAATAAATTGTCAAAAGAGAAGTGAAATTAATGAACTCCTATAGAGCTATGTAAACTGTATTCATTCAGTTTAATTAAATTCTAGAACGAAGGTAGCAATTGTGTAAAAAGTGTGTTTCAGGTGCTCGCTGTTGTATGCATTATTATACCCCCCCTCACCGAACGATGACGGGTATGTTCATTCTGCCGAAACGTCTACAACGTCCATAAGGATGCATCAGAAACACCACAATATATATATTTATATATATATATATTATTGATATATATATATGTTTATATATTGATATTAGTGATCAGTGTGTCTGTCCGTCTGTCTAATGTCCGTTGTAAACATTGTCCTGGCCGCAAAAATGCATCTATCGATTTCAAATTTGCCAGAAACATTAGAAATTCTTGCATGTAAATTTGCATTATAAATGGGTCAAATCGATTAAGGCGTACGCCCACAGCTCCGTTCTTCAAATGGAATAAAAAATTGGTTTTTTGCTCATTACTTTACGTTAACTTTAGCAGATAAATGTACAAAAACTTGTACACAAAAATGTTGTAGTATCTGTGTAAAGGCGGAAAAAAGTGACCACGCCTACCCAGTATTATAGTGTATCGAAATTTAATTTTTTTTAATGCCTTTATAAGGCGCAAAAACAAGCTTCAGAAACGCCGTATCAGTTTTTGGTTAATTTTAAATTTCTTGTGCACCTAAGTATGTCCGTCTGTCCTTATGTCTAACTGCGTAGTATCTATGGTAATAGAAAAAACAGCTGCGCCCACTCCATATTATAGAGCATGAAAATTTAGTTATTCTACTCTTTTTTTTTTTTTTTTTGTCTTTAGGTTGACGCTGATGGGCGGGTATAAAAGATTCGGTCTCCACCGAATATTATTTTCAAACTTGTTTTTATTTTTATTTGTTTCTTGCTTTGCTGTTGACGGCAACGATTTCAATTACCACAAGAAACCAAAATGCATTTCTAAAGATTTAAAAAAAAAAAAAAAAAAAAAAAAAAAAAAAAAAAACATATCCTCGTATCCCGGGGAGTAGGAAATAACAGCAAATAAAACAAGATTTATTTACAATTGTCGGTATCGGTATTTTAATCAATTTTAAGAGATGATGTATTGCCACTCAGAACACGTATAAACTGCAACATATATATAGATATATACAAACGCGCACTTAGGATTTGTAAGGAAAATCAAACACAACAAATAAAAAAAACTATATTTGCCTTAAAGCGAATAATTGATATCCATCGCGCGGGCATAAGGTTTCGTGATTAAGCATAAGAAGCGTAAGCTAACTGTAAGCGGTTCTCGAAGTTTTGAAATCACTCCTGCTCAAAAATTTGTATACCAAATTTCAGAAAAGAGCTGCAAATTGCTTGAGTATTACTTGAGTCGAAATGTGCATAAGTAATTTCAAATCTTAACCTCTAGTTAGCAGTGCATTTATGTATTGAAATGCGTACATATTTTGATTACAGTTATTTTAAACAATCATGATTGCATTTATTGAAGTTTCATTTAGCACTTAAATCTGATTTGATACATTGATCGCGTATGTCTCCACTTTCCCTAGAATTTAAGTACGCATGTCTATGCATTACGTTTAAAATTTTCCATATCTTGGAGTAGTAAGTGTTCGCATAACGCATAGTGCGGACTGACATGTTTGCCTAAATCGGCAAAACATGCATACATATATACATACATATATTAAATTTGTGACTTTTACAAGCAGTTTCACAAAATCATTATATATAAGTATAAGGTGTATGGGTGGTGAAAACTTGAAGTAAACAATAATTGTGGGTAGGAAGAACTACGGACTTGATTCGGCAACGAACCACGCCACACATAAAAGAAATCTTACTTTTGACTGACAGTTTCTTAGTCAGCCACGACAGCCGAAATTCGAAGGTATCAAAGTGATATTGGTTGGAGGTTATCGTCGACTTGTTCTGCAATGAAGCGATGACTGTGCAGTTATTTTTACTTTTTGTCCCCAAAAAGTTCAAAAATGTATTGCACGGTTTAATCTACGCATATATGGCCTTGCCATTTAACCTGTGCATTCCGATAATAAACAATAAATCATAAATTGAAATTGGCGGAGAAAAAAGTTTTGTAAATTGTGAAGAAAAACCCGCAATAAAGTCACTCGAAAGTGGCTTTTATTGATGCAAGGAAAATCAACAAATTCACACATGAGAGACACAAATAGTAACAGAAAACTTTCTTCTTTTTTTTTTTGCAAACAAAAAAGCAAAGAAACATAAATTGAAAATCAACTCATGTTGCAGTTTTAAAAAGGGATTTCCGTGATTTTTTTTTTTTTTCTTGTTTGTTTTTAAATTGTTGTTGCAGCCTTCTTCATATTCCCACATTACCGTTCTGACGGTTGAGATCCGAAGTTAATTCACTGCATTGACCCTTAAATTGATGTTTTTATTCTCATGTCATGTTCGTTGTTGTTCGCTTACTGTTATTGTTGTTGTGTTTTTTTATATAAAGCATTAAATGAAAACTTTTCACTTAACATTCGTTCACTTACTGCATTTTCCTTCTTTTTTTTCTCTCTTTTTTGTTTTTTTTTTTTGTTTTTTTGAATATTGTTGAGAGTATTTGTAGTTAAACTTTACTGAAGTGTATATGCGTTAGTTGTTTAGGGATTTTTTTTTGTTTCTTTTTCTAGCTTTTTATTCCCTTTTCTATGCAATCAATAAGATTTTTGATTTTTTTTTTATGCTTTTTCTCTCTTCCTTAACGTTAGATAAAATTTAAAAATATATATATATATATATAATTTTTTTTTTTTTTTTATTGCAAGTGTTTTTCAAGTTAAGGAATGTTTTGAACAAATCCTTCATCGTATGTATATATATTTATATATATCTATATGTATGTATATATATATATATATATATATATTTCCCGAAATCTCTTTTCAATTATTTTAAGGAAACCCTCAAAAACTATTCAATAATTATTTCGATTAAATTGCTTTACACCCTATTGCTCATCAAGCTTAATTAGCATTCATTATTGATCGAGGCGAAAAGAAAAAATTACGCTTGCGGAAGTCTGAAGAAGAAAGTATATCTAAATACATACTTGTGATACTCTACTTTAAGGATACATAAAGATTTCCTTCAAAGTCTGGCACTTTTTAAAGTAAAGTTTATCAAACTATGTACGACGAGAACAGCTACCACCTCAAGATTGCTTAGCTGGCTACTTGGTGCCTACTGTTGACCTTCTAATAAGTTAAGTCGTGATTGTTTAATTGTCCTGATCTTCGTTTATGGATCTAGAAGGTTTTCGCTTTTAGTGCAAAACTAAAGAAAGTTCAAATAGTTTCTTCTAATCTATATAAACTGGGTCCTCTACATCCTCTGACTTGAAGAAACAGCAACTAACCGCACTTTTAAATTTTAATGATCGGCTATCCTTCGCCAAAAGTAACGTATTTTAATATGTTTTTTTTTTTCTTCGGATGAAAGGAAAACTAATAGAAGAAAAATACTCGAGAAGATATATTTAAAGAAGAAAAGCATTAAAAAATGCCACCATCGCAGTTATCTTCCAATTTTAAAAGGCTTTGGGGCAAGCTATTCAATCAGTTCAGTTTTGGATAAAAAAAAAAGGAAACCTCTTAATCCATGTCTAGGGAAATACGTAGGATATTATATATATATATATATGTCTTCTGTCTGACATATACATAGCATCACTATTGATAGATTTGTATCATTTCTGGAAAGTAGAAATATTGCGTGTGTTTGTGTGCGTGTGGAAAAATGTCATGGTATTCTAGCAATCAGCTTTACGATATCTTTACAATTTTGAAATCAATAAAAAATGTGATTTTGAGTGTCGAGAGAGAGGATGAATAGGATCAATATAATAAGTGCGCTTGAAAGATGAAACTACGACAAGTTGAAATGGAGATTTATTGAGCAAAGTGATAACTCGGTAGAATACCATTTCAATGTAAAGTCAAATTATTTGCTTTATTAACTTCAATGAATATGTCGCGGACACTTTCATGTTAATATGAAGTAATCCAGACAAATCCTCAAACGATTATACCTAGAACCAGGTTATCGCAGGTTATTATATTTCGCGCCCATTTACTTAAGAGCCCCTGAAACCATATACTTTTTCAACTTGTTACCACATGTAAGTCCATAAACCTTATTTTGCTAAGCACTAGAAAGACAAAGAGAATAATTAATCGAAAATGAAACCATAGTCGTTCTTGATAGCCAAGCAGATCTTAAATCCCAACTATACAGTTGGCCTTTGGGAAACTATAGTTGCCGCTTGCCTAATCCTATCTACTACACCTATGATATTTAATCCCATCGGATGCGCACAACTTTATGATTGCAAGGCATTGCTTGTATGAGTGAGACATAAAGAACTTTGATCGCACTTAAAATTTTCAGGCAAACAAAGTAAATGAAAAAAATCAGCTGTAAGTTCGTTAAGTGTGCCTCTTTACGTTTGTAAAGTGAAAAATTGAATTTAGTTCTATAAAATAACTCGACTTTATTGCACGATAATCAATTTAATACAAATGCGTCAATAATATCGATAAGTAAACGTGAAGAGCGTTTTGACAAAATAATGACTAGAGTTGTATTTTTGGGTAGATTACTCCTCTTCTCAATGTCAATGCTAAGAGAGAGTAACGATTATTGCGATCTGCAATCTAAGCTATGTTTTCTTACCGAATTGAAGACAGCCCACAAATATAGTCTCGCAAACATGCTGTCTTCATATATTTTATACATAAGACACAAAATTAATTATGCAAAACTTTAATGATTTGGACCGGGTGGGACAATTGATGAACCCCCTCTCATATAACAAAAACTGCAGTTTGTACGATGCTTCATGAAGAAAATTGTATCATAATAATAATTTAATATAAAAAAAAAAAAAAAAAAAAATTAACTCTACCAAATATGGACCATCTCAGCCTATATTTTGCATCTTTCCCTAATAAGAATTTTCACGAAAATTGAACGTTAAGTCCAAGTTTTAACTAGAGGTGATGGAAATTGATCCATAATATAATTATTATTACTGATCGATTTGGACTATCGATGACTAGTTTTGGATATTGCCCTATGTAAGGATTAAACTTGTACTACATTGGGTTGCGTTTTGAGTCCGCTTCCTCATAAATCCGCACATGAAAAATATGCCTTTATATAGAAACAAGATATAATTTTTAAGTTCTATAATAAAAATAACAATTGTGTTAGGCAATGTACTGAGTAGGGTATTTAATGGTCGGCGTTGCCCGACTATAATGTTCTTAACAATTTTATTGATGTTTATATTTTCTATTTTGATTTAGTTTTTCTCATTACATTACGTCATTCTGTAAATATGTTTCAATTATGAGTTATCTTAGCAGAGATATGAAGCAAGTCCGCCTTTTAACAAAGACCAAACTATGGGCTCCGCACAATCAAAACTACACCCCGATTGCATTATAAATTATGATAGCATTATAAAAAGTTGAAAATTTCTATATGAAAAGAGCCGATTCATATATCCCATTCGCTGGATATTGTTTTGTGTGATTGCATTCACGTTGCATTAAACAGTCAATGGCTAAACATGTATAAATCATTGTATAAAAAATAAACGATAAGTTAATTAAAATTCTTCCCTAAAATACCGCTCGATACTTGATTAGAAGATGCAAGTTTCAATGATATTAAAAAAAAAAAAAAACATACATATATATATAAAGTTCAGGTCTTGCAATTCGATTAATTAATTAAGTCACAATCATTTAATAAATATAAATAATGACTGTTTCGTCTTTAGCCCGAAATCCGAAGACTTATGGAAAAAAATCATTACTTGACAAAAATAAATTGAATTTTCCGGTATTAAAACTGTTTCAATTTGCTGTCTGTCTTTCTTTTGCAAGTTTTTTTTTTTTTTTTTTTTTTTTTTTTTTTTTTTTTTTTTTTTTTTGTTTAAAATAAAGGAAAGCAAATGGCTACTTTTCAACACTTGAGGGTACTTTCTTTAAGTTTCGACTGAAATCTGCAATCACATAAATTGCTGCCATCAGTGTATGGCATGTCGGTAGATTGCCATGGCTGCTGATGAAGATGCATGTCACGAAAATCGCATCACATTGCACAATCACAAAATCAACAAAGTTCAATCAAGAAATATTTTGCCATCCTGTTGAGTTGAATCTGATGCCAAAAAAAAAAAAAAAAAAAAAAAAAAAAAAAAAATATATGAATGATACACGATAAAGCTAACAAGCACCCCGCGCCTCCCAAAAACAAGTTGCATTCATTTCGTTTTAGCCTCCTCCCCTTTTCTTCTTCTGCTTCTTCTTGCCTTTTATTTTGTAAGTAACTGAAGATTAAGAAAAAAAATAAAAAAAAGGAAATGGCATCGAGTGTGTATGCACGGTATGTAATAACTTTACAAAATTTCTTCATCTTATATATGTTATCGTATAGATAGCTTCGCACATATGCGTTCATAAGTGTAAGCGCATATACGGTGATGCAATTACGAGGAAAGGGAGCTCGAGCGAATATGTGTACATAAATGTATGTGTGTGCATGCACACGCTTGGATATGACACAAATGTTATTACATTTGTTTGATGCATGAGCTTAAGGCTTGAGTAAGAAAAACATTCTGTAAATGCTCTGCTTGTAAATGTATGCTGGTGAAGGTAAATTGAATATGTTTTCCTTTTTTTTTCTGTCTCTTTCATCTCCTGGTTTATTTCTTTTTTTCTGCTTTTTTTTTTTTTTCTTTTCTTTTCTTTTTTTAACGAAATAAAAACTTTGACAATTATTTACTTTTATGTGTTAGATACACATATACACCGCATACGCACATGTCTGCTGTCAAATAAACTTGCATAAGAGCGCGTGATTTATATGAAAGTTTTGTAACTGAAAAAAAAAAAAAAAAAAGAAAAAAGAAAGAGATTTTCACTGAATATATTAAAACTAATAATAGAACGAGACTTTTAAAAGTTAATTTCTGTTTCAAAAGCTTATCTTTTAACATTTAGACAAGACAAGACAAGACAAGACAAGACTTATATTCGTATATGCCGTCTTCTTTTTTATATATTTATTTTGAATTAAATTCGCTTACGTTTTCATTTTCGTTTCTTTCAAACATGATGTATGAGTAAATACTTTGTCCATTAATCCGTCCACGAGCCATTTACGAAGATTAGAATTTTCTAAAGGCAAAAAAGTCATAGTTAAGAAAAATTGTAACTCTAAGCATGAATACGTGTAGCGTAAGTTGACAAAATTTTCACATATGGTCGGCCTGTGTAACGTAAATAATTCATAAATCAGTCAGCGAGATACGGTTCTCTTTACGTCATTTTATAACTTTCTAATGAGTTTCAGGCGCTTTTTGAAGCCTGAAAATCCAATACTGCAAGCTTGTTCTCTACTACACGCCGCCAAGAATTTCGATGAGTTTGTTCCTTAAAGCATTGATTCAAATTTCAATTTTTACTTAATTTGTGACTTTTTTCTGTTCGATACATAATTGACGTATGTGAGCACATTGTTTTGACAACACTGTCAAAATTGTATAAATTGTATAAATTCTGATCGAGTTACGTTCAAATATTTCTCTAGTGTTGTTTTCGTCTCTCCTTTCTCGTCCCTTATTTACGGTTTCTATCCGATGCAAATGTAATCGCAATGTTATGAAATACTTAACAAATCTATTGTAGAATTAATACATGCCGTCCTTTTCATAATTGACGTAACAAGAACAACCCTTTTGTCAGCCACTTTTGCCTTGACTTCAATCTTTGGTTCTTCTCAGTTCGCGTTATATAAACAAAGATTCTTTTCCCATATGTGGCTTTGTCATTAATTGAATCCCGATCAGCACTGAAGAAGATTTCAAATTCTTACTAAATAGATTGAAGTTAAAAGTATGCCATGCCTAGACTGGAAATTTTAATTGAAAGGATTACCATTAGATGGTCCTTATCTGTACAAATGTTAAAACGAACGGATATTATTTTCTTCTCTTCTTCACTTCTATTCGTAAAATACGGAAAATAAAATCTTGAATTCGCCATCATATT
Source organism: Glossina fuscipes (assembly GCF_014805625.2). NCBI lineage: Eukaryota > Metazoa > Arthropoda > Insecta > Diptera > Glossinidae > Glossina > Glossina fuscipes. The sequence goes on along the minus strand of NW_023998414.1, from coordinate 29,807,170 downwards.
ATATATATATATATATGGGACACCTAAGAGTCCATATATTAATTTATTGTATGTAGGATATTGGAAAAATCGCTTCGAAAACGTCTGAGCTGAGAGAATATTTGACTTTAGAAAAAATTGTGCTGCATAGCGTGCGTGAAACGGAAAAATATTAAAATTCATTTTTGCCAACACGTGAAAATTTTCAATTAACCAGTTAGTAAGAAGTTGTATCTTAACTCAATGCTCAACGCAACGCTCACTGGCCTCCAAAGAAAACCTTCAGAAACAAACTCATCTCTTCCGGAGGGAGAGTAATACTTATTTAAATTATATTCGCCAAATTTGTTAAAATTTTTTTTTCCTACCTTTGGGCCAAATATATATACATTTATATATATATATATATATATATATATATATACATTGTTTGTCGCGGGCTATTATTTTTGCTCACCTCTCTCACAACTCTATCCTCAAAGGAATAGATATTTAGTTATCGTCATAATAATCAAAGTCCACAAGTGTTCCGACAAATAATAAGCCATCCATTGAAACCCGGAAGAAATCGGAACAAATACTTGATTACTGATAATGGCGGGCAAGGTAGGACTTTTCCGATTAGAGTGGTAAAGATGTGGTGAACGAGCTTCTCTCCATCATACTGAAAACTCACGAAAGCATGGTTTTTGCTATAACACGCCCATTTATTTCAGTTATTATTCATTTATCGCAATAAACCATAATACGCGATAATCAAATGATTTCCCCTCCAGGGGGCCTCCATGAATATTCAACTTTCTCTCCCGAATTTAGTGGTCCGCCTAACCTGATTCATGACTATTTGGGTTTTGGGTATCGTAATGCACCAACTGTTCAAGGATCACTTTGGTGTGATAACTTATATCATTGAGCTTTAGTCAGCAGATCGCAGTACTACTACAGAAGGAACTGCTCAAGTGAACTTTAGAATTTCTTGAACATTACGTCTCAAAAACTAGCTTGGGCTACAATGAGCCTTACGGTACGTTAGATTAGTCTTTTTTTTTTGGATAAATATTGAGATTTGGAGTAGGGTATAATGTGGTTTGCGTAAACCGGGCTTGCTTGCTAACCATTCCATAGACATTTAGATCTCAAGCAGATAATTTTTGAGATCAGAAATAGACTTTTAAATTAAAAGGAAAGAATGGAAGCCTTAATTGAAGAAAGTAAAAAATTATTAGTTAATTACCTATGGATTGAATTTTTTGCTTGCAAGAATGAAGCACGAGTTAGCGTCAAAAATTGTTCGCTACTCTGCGTATGCCTGTGAAAGCAAAATATAATCTAAATATCCACGATATTGCAGTTGCCTAAAGTTATGCAACGTTTAGCCACCAAAGTACGATGCGTTCCTGATAAGATTTGCTGAGCGTTTTCTCCGATTTTCGCACTGGTATTGTAGCGGAATGGTATTCGATTATCAGTGCTGGTGTGAGGAGTTTATAAAATTGGTAATTGGCCTTCCAAGTCTTTTGCTCGCCTCTTTTGAGGAAAATTTCTTCGTTTTTTTACCAATAGCAAGGAGATGCATATGCAAAAATCCGGGGAATGTCAGATTTAATGCATTGAGTTTTGAGAAATGCTCCCACGTTCTCTAGTCGAGAACAGTTTGTTGGTGGCTTGGTGGTGGTGTGTTAGTAACTGCAGCCAAAAAAATGCGTACAATTTTCTAACGATTTCCCTTTAGAAGTGTATTTGTGCAGAACTTATGGAAAAGTATTTTCTATAAAACTAGCAAAGTATTATAATATATATATATATATATGTATATGTATGTATGTATAGTGTTGTGGAAAGAGAAATTTTGAAAAAAGTGATAAGAAAACGTTAAGCAAGCGCTTTCTAACTGTAATATTTTTGTCGAAATAAGTTTTTAATTAAAAACAAAAAGTAAAACAAAAATAAATATTATAATTTAAGAAAACTATCTATCTGATAACGCAACGTACAAATATACCAGTCGTGGTAATAGTAAATAATAGCCGGGCATTGTCTATAGAGTAGAAGAAGAAGATGTAGAATCTCCCTTAAAGTGCCCCAGCCATAAAGAAAAGATTTTTTTTGTTTTTGTTTTTTTTTTTCATTTTTTTCATTTTCCATTTTTGTGTGTGTGTCTTTATAATTCTATTACTCTCAAGAAACTCTTTACAGAAATATTTCAGACATTTCGTTTGCTTTTACGTACTCACTCACATACATTTTGCGTAAAAATTTTTGTTTTGTTTTGTTTGGTTTTTTTTTTTTTTTTTTTTTTTTTTTTTTTTTTTTTGTCAAAGGCATGAAACAATAACTACAGCTACCAGCAAATAGTGAAAAGAAAAAATAAACAAGGAAAACATACAAACAAACATGTCATGTTCTTTTATTTTTGAGAATGTTGTACAAGAAATTTTTAGTCCGTTCTCGTATTTCCTCATGCAGTACACGTAAACAAATATTGTGTATAAAGAAATTCTTAAATAAATACTCGGTCCATTCCACATTTACACACACCCATCCACACAAACATACTTTTACTTTTATCCTCTATATAACGTGTGCATAACTAAATATTTCTTCATATATGTTTATATTCTATTATATATATATATGTATATGTATATTTCACATATCTGCATATCTGTTTGGTTGAATTGTAAGCATAAATGGAAAAGCAAAACCGAAACTAAAATATTTTCGCATATATCTATCTACGCGCGAAAATGTTTCATATGCGAGAGTGCGTGGAGGAGTGAGACAATATTTCAAAATGTTCACGCGTATGTATGTGTATCCCTTTTTTTTCTTATTCAAATATTTGTTCAGGTATCCGAACAAATACATACGCATTTGCGTAGGAACGCAAAGCAAACAACATGAATGAAATTTTTTTTTTTTTTTGTAAAAAGCCTCATAAGCGCGCTTATACGCATACACGCACATTTATATAAATCACATACAGATTAATTATTTTCTTCGCATTATGTAATAACAGCTGTCCTAAAGATTGCTGGTACATTATGTTTTAAAAAAAAAAAAAAAAAAAAAAAAAACCGCCAAGTCGGTTGCGTTAGCAAACATTCCTCATATTCTTCTTACTCTCTTAGCTTGTTCATATTTCACACATACATATATTTTTATAATAATATTTGCTATCGCATTTAGTTAGCAAAAGTCTTGAAACGAAGCACTTTTACGTGTTTCTCCCGAACTCAGGTTAAAATAACTTTTTTCAGGTAACTAGGCCAATAGTTTGGATCAAACGTAGTTATACATACTTATGTAGAGCAGGCTTTCAATGTCATTGGTTGCGTTATGGAAGGATGAGCGTACGTAAGATGTGCAAGATCAAGGTGAACATATAAGAGATATTTTACTTTACTATTTCATTTCAAAGGGCTGCCTATGGAACTAATTCTGTAGCAGAACGCTGTAGCACTTGCTCAGGTTGCTTGGGCGAAATTTCGTTCTGCAAAATTTTTTAATGAAAACTTTACCGCGTCGACACGTAACAATAATTCGCGCGATTGAAGAAAAACTTAATCCATTCGAAACAATGAGTTTGTACTGTACCGAAAGATATTTCCGGACTACCCAATATTTATAAAACACTAAAACATACTATATATTAGGATAATGTCGCCATATCGATCGCTGCTAAGAAAACAAAGTTACGATAACGAATCGATTCAATTGTTGACAGCCAAACATGTCTCAAATCCAATCTCTTATCGAAGAAGACTGAATGTTTTTTCATTCAGTTGACTTTTGTCTCTCACATATAATGCATAATATTCGTGTATGCGTTTCTTTGAAGGGTGTCTGCGATTCGTTTCTTATTTCATATCATCTTTAATTCAAATAATATGCTAAAATTGGTTCTTTTAGGTTTCAATTAAAAAAAAAAAAAAAAAAAAAAAAAAAAATAAAAACAAAATTTCAATTTCTTAGGAATGCGTACAATTTTGCTCAGTGAACAAATAGAGAGTAATTAAAATAATGTTTATGCGTGAGAACACATTGCAATGCAATTTACAATTTTTAATTAAAATCCATTAAAGTTTTCTTTTCGCCTACGCACACACATGCACGCATACATATAATGAAATTAATGTTTTTTTTTTTTTTTTTTTTCAAAAGTTTCCTACATAAACGGTTGAATGAATCAATTTAAAGATATGTAGCAAATGTTTCTTATTAATAACGCAGCATCTACTTATTTATCTTCCATTCTTCGTACTGTTAATATTTTTAATTGACCACATCTTGATTGGGCGGGCGGCAATCAGTAATCAATCATTTTTGACTCTAACATGCGTAAAATTTCATACGTAAATAGTAAATTCTGCAGTACACAAATATGAATGTTTCAATTGCCAAATCGATTAACTCCATAAAACAAGAAGTTGAGAAAAATGCTAAAATATTATATATTACATGCATACGTACAGTTGGGAGTTAATGAAGTGCTTTGATATTAAAATTAAAATAAATTCCAAAAAATTGATTTAATCGATTTGGCAAGTGAAGCGCATTCATATATGCAATGAGTATACGGCAATTGCTTATGATGTATATTTGTGTAGAGTTGTATGCAATCACATCCTTATGAAATAGAGAAGAAGCGCTCGAGCGATAAATTTAAGCAGCGAAGCCTTACAGAGAGAGAGAGGCAAAGTAAGAAAGTTAGAAAGTTATCATGGTTTACCAGTTGGTTGATAAATAAGAAAAAATGAAAAATGATTGACTTGTACTCCTATTGCTTGTCATCGAAAGCTTGGTATGGCGGGAAAACGATGCAAGCAGAGGACGCTTTAGGCACCTTCCATGCTAAGCCATCGCTTTCTATAATCCAGTAATCCATCGTCTACCGGCGATTACTACATCTTCCCTTGTAAGTCTACTCGCAACATAGCAACAAAAATTGCGTTCTTACTCTGTTGGATTTAATTTCAAATCCTCATCTTGGATATGGTGGCTGGTGGTATTTCTGCATGCAGTTTAAATGAATACCTATTTCTGAATGATGAAAGTTGTTACGATGAAATTGCATTGCATGAGAGAACCGTATGCTTTTTTTTTTTTTTTTTGTTATGCGGATCAAACGTGTCGTTGTGTCGTTGTGTCTGTTATAGAAGCAGCAAAAGAGCAGCATGTTTTAGCAAAAAAACAAGGCAAAGCATTCGATTTTGATGGGAGGAGTTATGTAATGATGGGATCTCTTAATATCCTTGACACATTTGCAAAATCTTAAACCAGTTTTTCTTCAAACTTTTTTTTTTTCCCCCAAATTAATTTTCATTCTTTTCATTTGAACCGATAATGCCACGAGAAAAGGTTCGATCCGATTTTCGATATGCGAATTTCAAATTTATTTAATAATCACGTTATTGCCTTATATTGTAATCAAACGTGGAACTTTTCGCCCATCATAAGAAGAACAATTATTTCGAAAATGCTTTACGCACTCTTCGAACTAAAAACATGTTGTATGAATTCAAATGTGCATCAATGACTTTATGAAATGGTTAAATAATAAGTTCTTCAAATATAGTTAGGCTGCTATCCTCACTTCAATCCAATCATCCAGCTGCAGCTTAATCGCTTTCCAGCTTCTCTACGTTTTTTTGATCAATTAACTTCAGCCGATTACAGGCGATATTGACGAATTTTCTTTTTTCTTTTTATCACGAATTTTTAAAAAAATCTTCTTGTTTCACGAAAAGAACAAAAGCACAAAGCTGTAGCTGAAATTTAAAGAGAATCGTTCCTGAATCGACTTTAATGCTATCGTCAAAGAAGTGCTTTTTCCTTAAAAGAAATTTCAAAAAAAAAAAAAATATAAAAATAATGTTTGCAAATAGTTTAATAAATAAATGCGCAGATGCAGTTTATGAAATTTACGTTCATACATTGACAAGTCATCATTCGTCAATAAATTCGAGAAAATTACCCACAATTACAGGATTACACAGATTAACTTTATTTCTTAAATGATGTGACGGCAATATCCCATATGATGATGAAATGTCAATAAAAATAGTATTAAATAACTTGATGTACAATGAAGACCAGACGGCAAAATAAATATGAAAAATATAAGAGATATGTGACCTTTGTTTTTGCAAGGCTTTTCTTCAGATGAATAAAAACGTAAGCCGTTTCAGTTCAACGTAATGGAAACAATAAAAAATAAATAAAATAAGAATTTAAGGAGCTCGGTGCCTATAACGAAGTTGAGCAACATTGGCATTGGGTTGGCAATGGCGATTTTTTTAACAAAGGAAAAGGCATTCATTATCAACTAAATGAAAATTGAAGGCATATGCATAAAAAGTTCGAAGGATTTGATCGGAAATATTAAGCATGTTTAAGGATCGCGACTGCATATAATGTTTTGATGGAATGAAACAGAAAGAAAAGCTGACGAAGAACGGTTCCATAGTTATACGTTGCGAGTTACCGCAACATTGTGTGGCTTAGACATTATTTATTGAGTTCGTTCAGTTTGCTTCATTCCTTTATTTCGTCCATTTCGAACTACCATATGTGACCGGAAAACCATTTCATACGCAAACGATTTAAGGCAACTTCGTAATTATTTACCAACAACATCGATTTTCGTTATTTGCGTTCGTGTTCGATGCAAGACTTTTATAAACAAAGCCAAGTACAATAGGTTCGAGCGTGACATTACTACAATTTAAGAAGAATTGTCCTTACACAGCTGGACTATGTACACAATTGTTAAGTTCAACTTAAGGTACATTCTGGACGTTATTGCCTACGTAACAAGTAATCGTAGGATATGTTGGCTAAGTTAGGGACAATTGCATGTTCAAATTTGTTTCGTCTCTACCTGATCTGTGTCGTACTTATTTAAGGTATATGGTACGCATTACGATAATATCAGTCAATCTGTCAGTAAATCCCGGGAATAGCATACAGATTTTGTTCTTAACAAAAAATTTATATTATTTATGAAATTTCATATATTGAAGAGAGCTAATAAATTTATTTGAATGCGAGTTGCCTTATAGGTTGGTCAAAAGGAATGCTTAAATATCGAGCACGCTATAAAAAAAGGGACAAGTTGCATAGAATGCAAATTGTAAGGTTCGAGTTCGTATAGAAGTTTCGACGAAATTTCGATATATCCGATGTGTGGATGGACTTATCTAAGCGACAGTCGACTTAATAGTTAAGGGAAGAGAGAGAGATAATAACAGAGTCGCAACATCAGGTAATAAATCTTCAATTTTTTACATTCACGCCTACTGTCAGTCCAACGAATGTTTTTTCTTCTTTACTCTACGCGTGTTCCACGGTGACAATTTGAAGGAAGTGCAGCAAGTGAGAGAGTTAGGACGTGGCCGTAGCCTAATCGTTGCCCTTGCCGGCAAAATGCTCATTACAGCTACGGTCGACTATGCTTAATTGAGATTTGAATCCGCGAACATTGACTTGGTAGCCACACAACTTTTATCAACTCAGCTAGACGGGTGCGGGTGGCGCTTAAGCGTCTTTTCATACTAATCGCTTCATAATGGTAAAGGAAGGTTAAGTTAAATTTTTCGACAAAGGGTTTTGAAGCCATAATCACTGCATCACACTCGAAATGATCAGGTTTATTTAAAGAAGCGCTTATTAAATGGAAAGTACTTTAATTTTTTACAAATTGATTACAATTACATAATATGTACTTGTACGTTGAACACTTCGTTTTTAACGAGCGTAAAAATATTAAAAATAAATTTGCGGTCATTCTCTAAAAGCATAATACTAGACATAGATATAATCGATCTTTTAGGCCTGTTTTTTATAGTTTGCTCTAAATATACCCGGGATCACAACCGACTCATCGAGAACATTTCAATGATCTCTGTCGGAATGGAAATAGAGAGAAAAGAAAGATTTGTATACAAAATAACATTCGTGTGTGGTGATGAGCTTTGAAGAAAGCAACAGACAAAGGAAAGTATTTGCTAATTCCACATTTGCCCTTTGATACACGCATCCATAGTTTGCATGCAAGGAAGGGGGGATTATGCAAAGGGGCAAAAGAAAGATTATAAATGAAAATACGAGAAAAAGTAAAATACGTTAAGAATAAGAAACGTAAAATTTTTACATAATTAAAACTGTCACAATGTTAAGCACTTGCAAATATTTCGTAAAAGTTTTCATTTAAATTTACACCCAAGCCGGATACTTATACATAGCAATACAACACATGACTTGGGTAAGTTTGTGCCTTGCAATCTGTCTAACTGCCTGTCTGTTTGCGTAACAATCTTCACGTATGTGTGAATAAGAAACACTTCCGTAACATTTACTTTTACAAAGAATTTCTTTATGAATATGTTTATGTAAATGAATATGTGGCCATAAGTCAAATGTGTGCGAATATATATATATATATATATACATATATATATATGCATTGGTGTGATTTTTCTCAACAATACTCTATAATTCTTTTATCTGAATTTTGAGTTTGTCAAAATTTTAAGTTTTCTTTTTTTTTTTTTTTTTTTTTTTCATATTTTTTTATTCCTTGTTTTTATTGTTGTTTTTGTTATATGACACAATATTCAAATTTCCTGTAGCAGCAGGACAGACGTTATAGTACATGAGCTTTGTAAACAACATGCATAATATTTAATTACACTTCCGTTACATATGCACATAAAAATCCCATATATGTATATACATACATTTATATATATATACATACATACATACATACATACATAAATACATACATACATACATACATACATACATAAATACATACATA
>NW_023998414.1:29771193-29798267 GCF_014805625.2 Glossina fuscipes | reverse complement strand
CATACATACATACAAATATGCCTACAAACAGAATAGACTAAAATAGCGTTGACTACACAAGCAGGAAGATTGCAGAGGGGAATTTTAATAAAATTTAACTTTCATGTAGATGAAAATCAAAATGAGATATAAAACATTAAGAACGCAGGAAGGGAGACAGAGAGAGAGAGAGAGAGAGAGAGAGAGAGTTTGAGTTTTATTCAAACAAAAAGTGCCGGAGGAAAGAAGTTAGTTAGAATTAAAGGGTTTTTCGATTTATGCATAGATGAATGTTTGTCTATGCACGCACTTATATAAAAACATGTGTGCATGATTGTGTATATGTGTGTTTGTGTGCGGTCATATAAATATTTACAACATGCATTCTGATTATGTAGTATTTTCGGTTTGTATTTGTTTTACATATGGATGGTTGCCTTCTCAACAGACACAGTCACACAGTCACACAGTCACACAGGCACACATGCGAACGCACCCTCACACTCACGCTGTTTAACAGCAGTCTTACGTTGTATTACGAAGTTACTTGAATTAATTTCTTTGGTTTTTCATTTTAAATAATAGCAACAGATTATCTGTTGTTACCATTCACTGTTAGCTGACACAATTCATTGTTGATGCTATTGTCATCAATCAATGAATGTTCTTGGGGATTTTTCTCCCATATTTCAGGTATTTATGACCGCTCGAAAAAGACATAAATTCAAGGTTAAGGCGAATATATTTATAAACAAAGAAATTAAGGTGAAGATCCCTTTCAAACACTTAAGAAACTGAAAAATATTGAAAGGGGATTAAAAAGTTGGAAAGTTGAGCTCTCTGCAAACTAAAACAGGAAAGCAAGTGATGAATACCATTTTGTATTATGTTAATTGAAAGAGGGTGAAATTCTGGTACAATACTGAATAGATTATAAGATGGTCAGACGGACAGAGAAACTTAGCTTAGCAAAAGGTGAGATTATATAAACTCCTCCCCCGTTCTTCTAATTTAATAAACAAGTGGCATAGGGTGCAACTAATAAAGAAGGAGTCTTCACAATGAATTATATAAGTACTATGGACGAAAATTGGATCATTTTCATAATAGTGAATAGCTATCGTCTATGATAAATGACAAATGCGGGATAGTCCTCTTTATCTATGATCGATTATTAGTAAGTAGATCACGGCCACGTTCCTAAACGTTTGACATTCTTTCGATATAGCAGCTTGAGACACACTTGATTTCTAGCGAAGCAATTTGGGCGTGCGAGACTTGAGTTAGATGATACTTAGATCTGACTTGACTCGGAGATGGTTTACACAAAGAAATATGTCCCTTTGAAGAAAAATCTACAGTAAAACTTGCATTTAACTGTAGGCAGTCTTTCAAATACACAGCAATGGAAGTCTCTCCATAATAGAATCCCATAAATGCAATAAAATGTAGCCCACGCTTATATCGTAAATATGAGCGATTGCATATTTTGTCGTCCACAAGACGGCTCTTAATACCAATTACTGGGGCTTTGCCAAATTTTGTAACAGCAAAGTTTATCTGGTAATAGCTCTTCGCTTTAGCTGATTTTCTTATTCGTTTACAAGACCTCTGGAATTGTGCCTATTGCCTTAGTTATTATTCTTTTAGTATTGAAAAAAAAAAAAAAGAAAAAAGAGAACAAACACGATGGGAATTAATTCATTTACTTAATATCTACGTGAAGATAATTTTTCAATTCATCTTCTTATTTGTATAGACAGTTGTAATAATAACTAAAACAACAATAATAACATTCAAAACAACTCTAAAAATATTAAGACAAACATACACATAATACGAGAAAATTTCTATTTTCATTGCTGATTGTTAAGTATGTAAATATGTTGTTTAAATCTTTCTCGCTCGTACGCTTGTTCGCTCGCTTTCATCTTATCATCCTTTCTCTCTCTCTCTCTCTCTCTCTCTCTCTCTCTAATCATCTTTATCTATACATATATATATATATATGTATATATCAATGCATGTTAAGGCTTTCTGCATTCTGAGATGTTTTGAATATGTCAACAATCACATTTTCGTGCTATACAGCAGCTACGTGGCTGGGTGGTACACGTGTAGATATGTAAAATAGCTCAAGTTACTTTAATTTACTAAAAATTCCTTTATGGTTGTATTGCACTTAGTGTTGGTTGTATTTTTCATTCTCTACAATATTTGATAAACACTTTTTCTTTTTCCTTTTCTGTGTTTTTTTTTTTTTTTTTTTTTTGCTTCTTTTTTGCTTATTTTTTTATGCTCAACTATGTTTCCTATATCCTGCATACATATGTTTGTAAAAGAATTTGTACGTGCGTACTATACTATGATATATATGGAAGTATATATGTATATATGGAAAACTGCAAAAGCATTACAGTTTTTTGCTTCATTTCTATTGTCGTATTAATTTTAATGTTTTTGTCATTTGAATTTTAATGTGCATATATTTCTGTAACATTTTATTTCTAATGAATTGTGCATGAATTGTATTTATTTATATGTAAATTTATGTAAAAACTATTTATTCATTTATTTTTTGTTTTTTTTTTTTTTTACCCAAAAAATAATTCTGTGTTAATTAAACATCAAAATTCTCAACACCTGCTCGTTGATAATGCATGCAATAAGTAAATAAATTAAAAAAAAAAAAAAAAAAAATAGAATAAACAAAGCGCTAAAAGCAAAAAAAAAAAACAAAAACAAAAACAAATTCAACACGCATCTTTAAACGAATTTTGGATGCCTTATAACCAGGAATTTTTTGCTTTTTTCCCACATTTATGGCGACCAGGCTTGTGTTACTTTACAATTTTAAATCGCTTTTATAAACATTGGCGTTAAATTTCTAAGCATTTTTCATAGGTTTTCGATAAGAATAAAATCAACTAAGATATGAAGTTTATTTTTTTGGAAATATATATATTCTCGATTTCCTATCTTGACATCTTGACAAGCGACATATATTTATTTATTCCGAAATCATATACAGTTTCCTCTACTTCTCTAGGCTGGCTTTTGCAAATCTCTAACACATTTTTCAATCACAGATGGCATAGATCGGATAAATGTAAATAAATTTCCCTTAAATGAAATCTATGAACACTTATTAAGGTAATATAAGGTCATCCATTGTGCGGTTGCACAAATGTGGTTGAAATTTGGATCGAATATCGACATTGCCCGCATACAACGTACAGATCTAGTTGAAACGTATTGCGAACATAATGAGTCCATGCGTGAATTTTATGCATTCGAAAATTACGATCATTGTCCCTCTATCTAATATTCTTAAACGACTTTTAGGCTTGCAAAAAAAAAAAAAATAAAAAAATAAAAATAAAAAAATAAAAATAAACTTTTTGGTTTGTCTTTCTGGCCTGAGCAAGTCTTTTGTGAACCTGAAAATTGTAATTCCCCTATAGAAACATGAGTACATACATATTGCTTTATCTTGAAACTCTCGTTGCACTGGGCGAGGCACGCCTATTTATAAATTTAATCTGTAACCCTTTAAGTCAAATTGCCGCATTCCAAATCCTCTTTTACTGCCGTGCGATTTTTAACAATAAGCGGACCAATAGTAATAGTTAATAGCTAAGTCGATTATCCTATGCCGCTTATATAATATATAAGTGTACGGTATCTTTAACGCCAGCGCTTAACAGAATTAACTATGAGACTAGTATTAATTATATTTTAATATTATTTAATTATGAGGTGCACTTTGAAAGTGGATTTCTATACCTTTTAAGGTCACTGTACGCGATTCAACAAATTGATCGCGGTTGGCTTAGCGTTTTTTTAGGAAATTTGCAAATCATTCGAAAGTCTAGAGCGTAATACTTTAGTTTTGATATTTTCCCGAGTAACTAAATCACGTGTATTTTTAAACTATGATTTTAGATTTGAAGATAGACAACGACGTACGTTTAGGTTGTCCCGTCCTTCTTGTTTGTATGAGATAATAAGAGGACGGATGGTCGGAGCATAACATAATAGTTGCAGTTGAGGCACATTTTTCTAATTGAAAAAAAAAAAAACTATTTTTACTGAAATGAGACAAGGGTTACATTAAACGACCGGCGTCAATACATTCAATTTAACTGAACCAGAATTTCAATCTAATCAAGAGAATGTATACTCTCCGGATCAGTTTTAGTTATATCTTGATGTTGCAAAGCGATTCACAAACTTTGCATATGTTATTTTTTCTTTTTATTGTATTATATGGTTATAGAAAAGCAGATTTAAATCAAATTCAACTGAATTAATTTCCATTAAATGGGAACTTTTTCTAAACTAAGTGCAACTATGTAAATACGAAATTTTTTGTACCTATCACCCCGAAGGATGAGTGGCATATTCATTTTGACAAAACTTTTGCAACGCCAAGAAGAAGGCATTACAGCTACCCCACCAAGTATATACATTCTTGATCAGCATCAGATTCTAAATCGATTCAAGCATGTCTGTCTGTCCGTCTGTGTAATGTGTGTTGTAAACATTCTCCTGACCGCAAAAAAGAAGCTAAGTACTTGAATTTTGGCAAAACCATGCATGCCGGTTGGTACTGAAAATGGCCGAAATCGGTCGAAGGATGCGCCTTCAATACTACCTAAAGTGAGGACACTTCGACTTTTTAAAAGGAATAAAAAATAGCTTTTTTGCTTACTACTCATAATCTACAGCAGTTAGACCAACAAAAATCTGATCGCATATTCTATGGCCGATTCTCTAGTGGAAACAATCGGCCACGATTACGCAATTTTATCGTTTCAAATATTTTCATGCTTTTTCAAAACCTTAATAACGTATAGAAGCAAGCTTCAAAAACCTTATAAAGTATAAAACCTGTTGGCCAGTTTCAAATTTAGAACGCACCTAGGTATGTCCGTATGATCGTTCGTCCATCTGTCCGTATGCCCAAATGTACAGTAGTTGCGGTAAACGTTCTCCTGTTCACGAAAATGATGATATCGCCTACGAACTAGCAAAGGAATTTGAAAATGATTCAAACCCACATGTCTACATAAAACCAGAAAAAAAAAAAAGCAGTGAACACCTTTGCGTTCCGAGTTTTTTGCTTGTTACGCATAGAGTACAATACGTGCGCATCTTATAAGCTTCCACTTTTATCCTGAAAATAGAAAATCCGCTCCCACCCAATACTAGAATAGAGTGCGAAAATTTAGTTCTTTTTGCCTTTTTTTTATGGTAACAATGATGGGTGTAAAAGATTCGGTCACGAAGAAAAACTTTGGGTTATGGTAAACATTTTTTTAAGGAGGCTCTTCTAGCAGTGACCAGCTTTATTCAATGTATATCACTAACATTAAGTTCGTTGTAGAGTTTTTTCTCTAAGCCCATTTTTAAGATCTAACAACTGGCTTGTCAGAAGAATTAAAATAATTCTTCTTGCCCAACAAGAGGTTGAACTGCATATCTATAATGGTAGAAAGACATAGAGACTTTAGATATATTGATAGACATAAGCTTCCGTTCGCACATTTACAATATGTACAGCAAAAGGTAAAAGAAAAATTTTACAAACGAAGCATAGAGGACGATAGCATTACTTAACTACGTCACTCTTATTTAAAATTTACATTTAACAATAAGAGGTTGTTTGAAAACTTTTTTTTTTTTTTTCATTTTTATCAAGTAATCTTTTTTATTTATTTATTTATTTTTTATTTTAACTCAGTAATGAAATTTGTATAATCATTTGGCACACATCGCATAGGGGTTCTCTCAATCAAATTAATCATTTTTAACATGAATGAAACAATGAAAGACCGCTCTTGTGCGTACATGTGTGCGCAATGATTTACTGCAAATAATAATTGTTTACTAATTGTATGAAATATTACATCAGACGGCTTATATGCTTTATATTACATTCACAAGCGTATATATATATATATATATATATATATATATATGTAATATATAAAAAAAGATTGGCATCGAATAAAGTTTATATTACAAACTACAAACAACCAGTTGACTAATAACAACTAAGAAAATTATAATCGGTCGCGACCGACTCTTTTATACCCATCCCCGTTATCCTAAAAAAAAAAAAACAAAAAGGAAAATAGCTACATTTTCATTGAGTGGACGCGGCTGATTTTTTCTATTTACAAAATAAAAGTTTTTGTCGAATAGCCATCTGGACATTGTAGGCGTGTCCTTTGAAATTTTTAAGTTACTTCCCAAATTTTTTTTTGCAATATTGCAGGTGATATGTCCATTTTCACTAACGAGATAATGTTTACTACAGATACAACGCCGTTGGGCTTGTGGACAGACGGACATACTGAGGTGCATTCAAAATTCGAAACTGCCAAAGAATTAATACGGCGTTTTTAAAGCTTGTTTCCGCACCTTATTAAGGTATTGAAAAAAAAATTACATTTTCATACAGTGTAATATTAAGTAGGCGTTGTCACTGTTTTCCATTTTTGTATAGGTATCATAGGCATCGTCCATAGAATATGCATTTAAATTTTTATACATTTCTCCGCTACAGTTTATGACGAATGAGTCAATAACCAATTTTTTAGAGGTGGTCTTAGTTTACTTAGTACTGTTGGCGTATACTTCAAGCGATTTGGCCTATTTTCAATACCAACTTGAGTGCAAGGGCTTCTCTTAAAAATTTCTAACAAATTTGAAGTCGATAGCCTCATTTTTGCGTCCAGGAGAAAGTTTACAGCCGATAATATACGAATGGACCGCCAGACGGACATGCTTGAATCGATTTAGAATATGATGCTAATCATGAGCATATATATATATATATATACTCTGTGAGGTCGCTTATGTTTCTTTCTGGGGGTTGCAAACATTTTGACAAAATGAGAAAAATCATCCTTCGGTGATGGGTATAACAAAGTTAATTAAGAAAAACACAGGGCCTACAGTCGCCCGATATTTTAAAAAGTTTATAAATTTTTTAGAAAACGGAAACAAATTCAAATCAAAATTGAATAAAATATTCATTTAATTAATTAATTACAGAAATTATATTGTGCTTAAATGTAAAACAATCACAAAATAACAAAAAAAAAAAGAAAAAAGAGAAAAAATTTGGGTTTAGAAAGTATTAACTACATCTAAAACATTTTAAGGTGCAATGAAACCATTTTCAACCATCGACATATAGAGATTAACACTTTAGGATAAGAAAACGCGTTCTTTTTTTCCAGTGCCAGTCTATGCAGCAATTGCTTAAGCGTCTTGCATGAAGTGTAAAAAGTTTAACTAGCATTTATTCTTTATAGGTAACCGCGCCTGAATTTCTTATCGGCATGAATAGCATAGCATGACAACTTTGGTTTTTAAGATCTTGAAATAAGTTATGCTTAGGGCGACGTTTACTTACTGACTTCAAAGATGAAGTTTTTGATAAACATGTAGTTAGCGTTTCTTCATCTTTCCTTATCTTTTATCAATTATTGGCGGATTTCCGGGTGAGTCGCGCTTGTCTTTAAAATTACCTTTGCTCACCAACTACGACAAATTTTAGTTTACTTGCAGCCAACCTAAGAACTTCAATGCACAATGAAACCATACCTGTTTAAATCAGAATTTTGCGCTGATCGGAATATATATATATTTTAGAGTCACTCATTGCATTTACAAAGGGACTGAGGCAACTAGAGTATTTATATCTATTGTCACTGCTTCATTTTTCTTTGGATTCATCATGAAGTTGTGATTTCATTCCTTACTTTCCAGACCCGCTAAAGCCCTTAACCATAGCATAAACAGCATCGGATCGTATTACCTTCAAACGGAATGCACATTTTAGCCCTGAAAACCTTTGCAGGACAACTATTCAATCTAACATATGGCGTAAATTGAATGTAAACGTATTGTAAGTGAAGCGGCTAGAAATAATCAATCATCCGGTTCAGATGATATTCTAACTGTTTTAAAAGGCCAATATCATATACGTTAATAATGAGATAATGTTCTTGTTTTCTGATTTGTAGGCGTTGGTAGCTTTTAAACTTCTAACTTCGAGAGAAATTCAATTTTTCAAAATTTTATAATATTTTTCGTTTGACCAATCCCATACAGGACGTCTGCCATTCTTGTAACACTGTGCCGGTGGCAAAGAAGAAGCAAGGAATAAAAAAAATAAAAAATACGGAACCAGTTGCAACGATCTAGCAGCTGTGTGATCAACGGGAGGACTCAAAGGATTATGCTTTTGCCGACTGAGAACTCAGTATACAGCCAGTAGCCTGAGGAAGACCTTCGAAATTATACATGCGAGGTCTAATCATACACGAATGGATAATTAAAAGTTTTAGCCCGACTTTCTGCAATGGATTGGTGAAAGTGTACTTTGGCCGCCATTTCGAAGAAGAACATTTTTTTTTAGAATTCGTTATAACACTTCTGTATGAATTGTTGCTTTATTTTAGGCTTCTTGTGTGGAGTCTTGTGTGGACTAGCAACACTTCTGTATGAATTGTTGCTTTATTTTAGGCTTCTTGTGTGGAGTCTTGTGTGGACTAGAAACACTTCTGTATGAATTGTTGCTTTATTTTAGGCTTCTTGTGTGGAGTCTTGTGGGGACTAGCAACTCAATGGTCATGGATTCAAATCTCAAGTGCGGTAGAGTTTTTAATAAAACCGAAAAGCTTAGATGCTAATGCTTTAAGTCTTTATTCTTGGAATATATTCTCTAACTAAATTTATAATAATAATAATAATAATCGTAATAATAATATTTACGCTTGTAATGTTCAATTATCAATTACGCATGCTTTAAATATTATACATAAACTTACATAATAGGTTATGTAAGCATAAGCACACTGTTGTATTTTGCAATTGGAAAATAAAGTATAGAGAAGCAGTGCTCACATATGGAAGAAATACGTTGCCGCGTATAGGGCATTTTCATAATAAAATATAACAAATATATTTATAATATATTTTATTATTTCACATACACATATACGCGTGGCATAATATGCTTAAGATATTCTACGCAAAAATTGACAACGTAATTGTAAGATTAATGCGGCAACAACAACGTTAAGAGCAGGCATTTGCCTTTCACACTTAAGGGTGCGTTTCATGAATTTTTAAATATATATATATATATATATATAAAGTGACGTTCTTACAAAAAGGAATTTTTTAAAAGCTAATTTATAATTATTTCACGTAAATATGTATACATATGCAGATGTGGAGAGACAAATGCGGCTTAACTGATTAATCCTCTCACGGTAGTTACGAATATGCATAATTTATTTGACTTCCGGTTGGTGTTTTTACGCTTTACAAACAATTGAAAAATTTAATATAATTTCTGTGGCAGCCAACTTTTTGGCACGTGGAGATTCTGGGTAAAACGATTCGAAACCACACATTTAAATAAATAATTATGAATATGAATAAAAATGTTTTTATTACAGCTACTACACCACTCTTGCTGTAAGGGTATATTAAGTTTGTTCGAATGTACGGAGTACGCAGAAGGAGGACTAGAGAGAGAGATCCATCTTTCATTATACCGACAGATACAGAAGCACTTTTATCTGTATTGATCTTAAGTTGTCTGTCCGTCCATCTGATCCTTCGTATTTGCGACAATTTGTTTAAATTATACGTTTTGCTTCACTACTTTTTCGATCAATGCCTTGTAATGAATAGTCAATCAAATAGCTCTTGATTGATGTAGGGCATGTGATGGCGATCCAGTAGAGTGCTTTTACTTGTTTTTATTAAGAAGAATTTTTTTTTTTTTTCTTGCATTTTTCTTGGCTCGACAGTTCAACGATGTTGATGACGACAACTTCAGAACTTGGACAAAAATGCTCGTATTTTTTATCTTAAGTTGAAAATTTTTTAAATCCTAAAAGTATGCTGCCAATAAATATGCACATGATTGAAATTGTTTTTTTTTTATTACACAAATATTGAAACGTAACATATTGATTATACTGGACGTTCGGAGTTGCAGGCCTTTTATTAGCCTTTAGGCCTCTTCGTTGCGCTAGCAAATCAATATTTATGGTCGTGAATTACAAATGTGGAAAACTATTCGTTCAGCCAACACCCTTAAGCTATAAAAGTAATTTAATTAAAAAGTTTCGAATGAAAACTTATATGTCATCAGATGTCATCAGTCATTGTCGTATCATGAAGAAATTTTACTATTGTTCGAGCACTGAATTTAATATACTTAAGTTGATACCATGCTTAATATTTAAAATTTAAGTTGATGATAAGTTTACGGGAAATTATGAAGAAAACTCTGCAGTTGCATAAGTATTAAAATGAAATAATTTTCGAAATATATTTACATTGTCATATGAATGCTATGAATGAGATGTTACGATTTGTACAACAACAAAAATTGTAAGTTTTGAATCAGAATACTGAACGATGAGATCAGTTATCTAGAAAAACTATAAAAATTATATCGGAATATTTCCTCTCTTTTCGAGACGACTCAAGACTTTTTATAAGATGCGGGGCAAACTCATTTTTCGAAAACGCTTGCAACGCCCAAAAAGAAGCATCAGAGATCCCACAAAGTATATTTATTCTTGATCAGCGTTCTTCTAAACACAGACAACGCCCAAAAGAAAGGTTCAGAAACGCTGCAAGGGATTAACGCGCCTAATCAATTTCAATTTCTTAATCGATTTAAGCATGTCCGTCTGTCCATCTGTGTAATGTCTATTGAACAAATGAAACTAGCAGCTTCAAATTTGGTGGAACGATTGCAAGTTCTTCCATGTAAATTTTTATTGACAATGGGCTAAATCGGTCATAGGACTCGCCTACAGAGTACCATGCAAACCAAGAACACTTGTGTTTTTTTAAAGGAATAAAAAATTTTTTTTTTCTTCATTACTCATAAACCGCACGTCTACGCAAATGTGTAGTGTTTGCGGTAAACATGCTGCTGCTAGCAAAAATGAAGATATCGTTTACGAATTTGTAAAAGAATTTGGAATTGAGTTAGACTTTTCCAGGGCCAAGCTTATGCGACAAACACGTTTACTTTGAAAATAGACAAAATCAGCCGCGACCCATCCATATATATAGAGAATGAAAATTTACTTATTTTCCTCTTTTTGCTTTTTTTTTTTTTTTTTTTTTTTTAAGATAACGGCGATGGGTATAAAGGAGTCGCTCACGACTAAATGCAATTTTCTTTGTTCCCTTTTTTTTTGGTTTGAATTTCAATTTCAACATTTAAAAAAAAAAATATATATATATATATATATATAGTTAATTTAAAAACTCTAGAAAACAAAGTGCAATTATTACTTTTGAAATGAAGGAAAAAAAAAAATAAATATAAAAAAAACACCGAAAAACAAAAACTATTTGCTATTATCGGACACTTTTTTGATTATTATAATTTTTCGTTGAAAGCATTTTAATTAAGTGCTGTCATATGGAACATAATATACAAGCTTACGTGCGAATACAGTTGTGCTGCGTTATATCTGTTTAAATACAATTATAAACAATGACAATTATAAACAATGTGCTGCTGTTCATTCAATACATATCTGTAATATATTTTTGTGCATGCATTGTGCATATGTACACATGTATATATATACATATATATATAAATGAAAAGGAAAAAAGAATCAGAGGAAAAGGTGTTGAAATTTTATGATAACAATACAAGAAGCATGACCCAAACCAATGGTACGGCATTTTTCGACATTATTTAAAATATTTGTTTAATAAATTTATTTGCATAACAAAATTCATTTCTTCATTGCAAATAGAAGAAACTGACAGGCGCGTTAAGATCGCCATCTCGATTTATCAAAGAAATCTATTTTCATACAAATACTAATACATCTCTCTTTCTTAGAAAATCAAGTTGAAATCGGGTATAGCAACCACATAGCAACGAATAACAATGAATGGACAATGTCTGTGTTAAAAATTCCTTTTTCATTACGTGCGACCGCCGGGCTTTCAAAAACCAAATGAACGGCTTCTTTTACTGTGAATCGTAAATACAATCGCAATCGGAGCTTATAGAGCTGATCAATTGGCTTTTGTGACTTGTGAATATAGGCTCACGAAGAAAGTGTTTGCTACTTTTTTAAATTGCATTAAACACTAACTAACTAACTAGCATCAGCATTAATTTTCTTTTCTTTCAGATATGGAAGCATGCAAATTATATTTAGAAATGATTTCATGTTAACGATCATTAGTCTCCAGATTTCTGTATAATCCTTGAGCACTAAATTTTGACATTTTTCCACATAAATCTGTCCTTACTTCACCAATAAGCCAAAGAGTCTTGATGAAGGAGATCACTGAGAATTCGAAAGTGAAAAATTCAATAAAGTCATGTCGCGTGCTCTATGTGACAAGGTCAGGCAGGCATTTTTCTCAATTGCACGATCATTGAACTTGTCTCACGATGAATTGATTTTATCACGAAAGTTATCGTATGTTGAGCCAATTTTTTTTAACCCACATACCGTCTTAGTCGAAATCATCTAACTTTTGCTACAAACAATCCGTTCTGCATGGAGGGTAATTGTAATGCATTTTCAGCCCACAAACCATACTTGGGAATTGATTTTTGCGCACGGAAAGGTCCTTCGGAAATATCAGATGTGCTTTTGTTTTCACCGAAACCATTTCACAAAATATAAGCCCCATCCCATACGCATGACACTTAGCTGTGGGTTCATCGTTTCTGTAATAACTTTTAACAATATATGTACCCCTTATAGCTGTGTATGTATTGTATTCAACGAATAATGGCAAGGTCCAAAGAATTTATATAAAAGAAATTGAATGCAAATCTCAATCAGAAATGTGTTTTATTTACTGTGTTTACTTTTGGTACAACAAAACCGATGAATCCGCTTTGAGGACCTCGGATAATCGTATATAACCTAACCTTTATAATTACGTTTCGTTAAATTCGCGAAAATATTTCTATTATCATGATGTAAGTGTAGGTTTTTAAAGTCTCTATATATGAAAGGGCCTCTTGTAATATATTGAAGGCTTCAATGTTGAAGTCAATCACAAAACGTGGCCGACGTGATCAGGATATCATTACTCAAGTCCTGTCCAATCCTCAATCATGAGTGTTTAGCCATTTGGAGAAAGCTGCAAAAGAACGAAAGAGACAAACATCTACCTTCGTCTGCTATAACTCTTTAAAAAATTTATTCAAATGAATTTCTGTTGTAACCAATGCGAGACTTATTCGAATCAGTTAACAGCGAATGATGAAAATAAATGACGAAAAGCATCGTGTCTTGACAAAAGTCCTATTAAGGCTGAAAGAAACTAATGCCAAATGTTTACTTATGTTCGAAGAGCATCGTGTGCGTGAAGGTCGTAACCACGAAGAATTCCAATGCTCTTTTAATTGCATTGAAGGCATCAAGCCATTTGAAAAAAATGGCTGCAACTTGTCCACTTGTCTGGGAAAACTCTTTTGATGGGGAAAGTGAAAGCGGATCGTACTTAAACGATCATGTCGGCTTCCTGACGCAATGTGCGCAGAAGACGTTCACTTTCATATCCGATCTGATGCAGCACTAACAAGATGGAAGAAGAAAATAACGGATGGAACCGTAAGATTTAGTTTAGTTGAAATATTTTGAGACGTCCTTATAAGAGCTGCTAGGAGTTCATCTGATTGATTGGGATTATTTTTGTAATTGAATATTTCCGTTTTTTTTTTTTTTTTTGATATGAAGGGAGTTGAAAAAGAACAAACAAAAATCATTTACTGAATTTATTTGCGCACTATTCACAAAATAATTAGCTTTAAGTGTAATTTCTAAGTGCACCTGATTGCCGCAAAATTTAATGACCGGCCACTTTTAAATATTATGCCATGCGAAATTCGTCAAACATATGAAGAGCTCACTCACCTGACCCATATTAGTGAAGCCATATTTTTGCGCAATAATATTGGCCATGTCATGGCCGGCTGGTATATGTACGGCAAATTCATTGGTATAGTAGGGCTTGTGCGGTAAACTATGACTGCTACGAAAGCTATCCAGCAGTTCGTCGTGCAAATTAAACTCATCGCCAGCATCATAATTTTTACTAGCGTTGGATTGAGAATTTTGTAAATTGCCGGTATCAGTACCAAATTTTATACTATTGCTGCTACTATAGTTACTCGTTTCGCTGCTGCTACTACTTTTGTTATTATGGTTTACATTGCTGTTTTCATTTTTTTTACTCTTGTTGTTGCTGTTGCTGTTGTTATTGTTGTTGTTGTTGTAGGTTTTTCGTCGTGTTATATTATTATGAAATGATGGTTCATGGGGTTGCTGCTGTTGCAGCAGTTCTAGTTCTTCATTAATGATTTGCGAAAAGGCCTCACTGTAGTCATTTAAAATTAGTTTAACAGCAGTTGTGATATTTTTGCTAGTGCGGCTAACGCCCGTGTTGTTAGTGCTCAAACCATTCCATATATTGTTTGAAATATGCTGATCGTTGTTGCTGTAATTAATGCTAACACTACTACTGTTCTTGCTTGAACTATTTGTACTGCCGTTACGTTTTGCTTCGTTATTATTTACGCTTTGACTAATTGTGGTAGCATTGGTGTTATTATGGATGGCTTTTATAGTGGTAGAACGGTTGGTAGCGATGGTGGTCGTAGTGGTGGTGGTGGTGGTGGTGGTGGTGGTGGTGGTGGTGCTAGTGGTGGTGGTGGCGGCGGCAGTAGCAGCTGTGGTAGGGTTGGTAATGCTGGTGCTGGCTATGGTGGCAGTGTTGGCAGTAGTAGTGGCTTTAGCGGTTTTCTCATACTCCCTCTCTAATGCATTTACGGGCTGGCTTATTCCATCATAATTATTATTATGCAGTATAGCCAGTACACTGGCCAACGGACAGCAGCTTAAAATGACTAACGTTACTAGGAAATATGTACAAAAATTTTTGCTATTTATTCTGGTATATTTAACTACATTTTGTAAACTCTCACAATCTATTGTGGAGTTGAGGAGGTGTTGACGGCCGCTTACTTGGTCACAGGCGTACCATTTTTGTGATTTTCGTTTATAGGATTTCTTTATTAGGCAGGTGCCACTATCGCTAATTCTAGGACTGACACTAACCAAATAACAACTATTTGCTATCGTTGCTGACAACGATGTTAGTGATGTTTTAATTTTCATTTGCGTCTGTTGCGGTAATGCTGATGATATACCGTTGTTGCCTCTGCTGCCACCAGCAGTAGCGTATATCTCGGAATGCAATGCATTTTGTGATGATATTGAATTGTCACATTCATCATCGTTATGCCCGTTAAAACGTAAATTCATAGTTAGTTAGATTTTGAGGTTTAAAAATATATGACGTTCTCCTCTACTCCTCTTCTTCCTCTTCCTTTTTCTTTGATATATCCACGGATACTTTTATTTTTAATTTTTCAATTTATACTTTTGCCCTTGAAATTGATTAAGAAATTGTAAAAATATTTTTTTTTTTATTTTTTTTTATTTTAATAATGATTTACAATTTTTGACGTCGAGCGTGGGTAGAGCCAATAATGGTCAACAGGCCAACATGTGCACACGTTCCAGTTCTTTAAACAATCATTTGGCGATAATTTAGGATTTTACTTAAAATTGTCCGTGTGATGGATAAATTTTACGTTGATACAGTCAATTTTATATCATTATGCTCTAAAGATGACACACTGAAAAGAGAATTGAAAAGACATACGTTCACATACGTTGAGATAAAAGTGCGATGAAGCAATGTTTAAAATCAAAAGCAAGAAAAGTTAAAAGAAACGTAAATATAAAAATATATAGAAAGAAAAAGAGAAATAGTGTACATACAATCACACAAACACACATGCACACATTCAAGCCGAATTTAATTATATCACAATCATTAATATGTAGTCGGCCGTCATTGCATTTATTGCGAGGAGCATATTTAACCGCTTGCTTGACAAGCATTAAGCTTGTCTCATGAATGGAGTACGAAAATCCTTGAAAACCACATGAAGTCAGATTTGGTGACGATGTCTCAATAACTCCTAAATTAACTCTATCGTTTCGAACACAATCAGAATACCTCTATTAAATCGAGCGTTGTTTAAAGTAAAAAAATAATAAAAAGTCTTAAGCTAAAAAGACTTTAATTTTAATGTCTCTCGCATTCTGTTAAATTCATAACCAATCGAACTTGGATTACTTTGGGAAAGTTAGAAAAAGTTATTTTTCATATAAATATTCAATCATTGCATGATTTGTCAAACATGAACTGCCTTTAAGCGAAAATAAGCGAACTTAAGATGAATTCAAAAGAGATATGAAAATTGTCAAATGGCATATACTACCAGTGTACTACCAGCAATGCGATCCATCAGTCCAGGTAGTGAGAGTTCCAAGTAATGCACACGGAGAGTTGGGTTATTAATCTGATAAAACCCAAGACGGTTATACTTTGGTAACAGAAGGCCTTGCTCCGGTTTTAGGGTCAATTATATCGCAATGTCAGGTAAATCAATTTCCACTAATCTTCTGGAATTTTTGTAGCCCAATCTACAAAGCATTTTCCGATCGCAAACAAACCGACGTTATCTTAACGGACTTTTCCGAAACTTTCGACAGAGCTGATCATAGGCTGTTACTCTATTAATTGAATTGCTTGGTTCGGTAGCTATCCCTTTTGGTGCACTCAACCGATGTTGGCGCATTTCTGCCCATCCAGAGTAATTGTCCTCACTTCCGGCATTCCTCAGAGCAGTCATCTTGGCTCGCTTTTATTTATTTTATATGTGAATAATTTTTCTTTTCAATGTTTGCAAATTATGTTAAACTTTCCCTCTCCTCGGACCCAATAGATGGTACTAAACTTCTTTAGTCTGATATTGAGAACCTGTCTGCGTTCATGGTGTCCAATTAATCGGACGGTGCTGAATTCAAACAAATGTAAGAAGATGTCTTTTGCGTCGTCTATTATGTTGATTTGATTGGTTATCGTAGTGACAATCACATCTTGGAAATTGTGTGTACTTATAAAGGCTCTGGAGTTGTCTTCGACTCAAAGTTTAATTTTAATAGTCATATAAAAGTTTCAGTTAGTAGAGCTATACCCGAGAAGAAGAACTTAAGTCTTATCGCCGGCTTTATTAGAGCTTAATAATATTCACATCCCCATCAGAGGGATTTCATGGTACTTTGTGCTCTTGCATCTACCACAATGGCGAACCAATTATGAGTTGCTCAATCCGGTTCGGGTAATGTGTAGAATGTTCAACAATTCTTACCACTTACTTGATCTGTCCCTTTTGTCCGTTAATAATATTAAAAGCATAATTAACTGATATACATTTCCGAGTGTTGTACAATACGCGTAAATTGAACCAAAATATTGCTTTGTATTTGGTTTTGTTTCTCATTTGTCACCTACTAATAACGTATAAATAAGGATATATTCATTCATCAATATATTATCCTTGTATCTTCATTCAGGGCTTAGTTGAACGCCGGTATATATTACAAGTTGATCTTACGTTTAGCTTTATTTACATTTCTTTCTCCTCTGTACTAACACATCTTAAGTTATTTTGTAGCTAACATTCGGTTAATGATTTGTTTTGTAGCCGCATTTAATTAATTAAATAAATAGATAAATAGATGTTTCCAGAAACCTGTATCCTGTATGAAAAAGAAAATAAAAACTTTTGGATATTGAGGGCGCAGAACCCTCAACGATGCCCAGGACGAAGCGTAACATGTAATAGGGCGAAGCGATTTCATTGCTAGAGAGAATTATAAAATCACTCAGTGTCTGTCTCCCTTCCTAAAGAATCTCTGCTTAAGTGTAAAAAGTTATATTTACGGGACAAGAAAGAGACAAAAAAGAGACAAAAAAAAAAAAAAAAACACGGACAGAGAATATATTAACTACAATTACGCTTACATTTTTTGAATTTGAATTTCAGCTCCAAAATTTTTGTGCAGAAAACCGGTCACTAACACTTTGCTTAACAACTCTGGCAACTGGGATGAGACGACAATCCCTAACGAAAAAATTCATATCATCTTTACGAAGTTTGATGTCATTTCGGCCATTTATATACAATATCCAGTTATGTTCAGTGACGTTTTAGTTTTGCGAAGAGATGTGAATTTCGTCGTCTGACTAAACATTGCTTTTTGAAGGAGAAGAATATTATTCGTTGCACGTTCTCTTGGTCGGCGGTTTGCTAAACACGTTTGTATACAAACCTAAAATGCTACTGGACAAGGTGGGACGCCAAAAAACATGGACAACAAATTCTTCAAATTATTCTCGATAATCGAAAAGCGAAACTGTCTGTCCGGCAAACTTGGCAAAGATATCTTGTAACGATATCAAGAAGCGATGCCAGTTACACTTTTGCGTAAAACTATCGACATTAGAAAGCAAGTCAATGGTTTCAGTAGCAAATAGAATTTGAACTGCTGCTCCACCCGGCGCTATCCCCAGCGGCCATTATGAGAAGATGCTCCAAGCAAAGACGCTTCGATTACATTTTTTTGGTATATGATTGTGGGAAAGGTTTTAAGTGTACGTCGTTGCATCTAAATTGAATTGGGAAAGTTAGAGGAGCGTTTAACTAATCGCATCATTTTTGAAGGAAACTTAAACTGAAGTGATGAACAAGGATGCATTTTAAGTAAAAATATTTTTTTTCTTTCTCTCATTTGATCTCAGAACTTGGTAGTATGTGTATACGCTGTAGTGTTAGCAGGTTTGAGTCTTGAAAGTTGTAAGCTCTTGATAAATGCCTGCGTTTGAAGTTTTAAGTCGAATCTTAGTTACCAATGCAGTTAAGCAGGCATATAATAATTGTATGATTCTTATATAGAATGCTAGCTAGTCTTTCGTTTTCCACAAGACTAGAGGACTTTCATGATTCAAATGCATTTCATGATAAACATGCAAACGTGGTTAGAGTGAAAAGCTTAAAAGCTAAAATTATATGGTATACAACCTTTAGATATGGGAAATGTATCGGAAAATCCTGCACCTTACAGTTATGAAATCTCATCGCAATGACAGTTGTCTGCTGACAGCTCAGGAACAGGAGGACAGCTCAGTCTTACTTTACGAAGAACTAACCCAATCGTTGGTGCAACGTATCCTAGCCGAAGTTGTAAACGCTCGCACCTCGTTCGCAAGCCTTTGTATTGCTTATTTTCATTTGTGAGTGTACGCCGTATTTTGATTTAAACGGAATTATCATATAATTTAATAATTCACGCATATCCTGTTATTGTTTTTGTGGTTGTTATTGCTATTGTCATTGCTAAGTAAGGCATGCACAACTGCTTAACTATCATTTATGCATCATTTAGCACCTACAGCCATAAACTCTGAACATATGCTTTGAACATACCATCAACTCCTTTTCATGGCTATTGTTGTTCTAAGAGCATCAGGGACAGAAAAAAAAAGAACAAAAACAAAAAGAAAAGAAATTATCACTTTGCTTCCCTTTACTTCCATATGCTGCTGCTGCTGCTGCTGCTGCTGCTGCTGAACACTTTAAACATTTAAGAAGCTGTTGTGTCGTGATTGTTGTTAAGCCTTACGGCTAAACGCAACCATATGTGTGCGTGTAAGAACGAGAAAAAAGGTCTCAACTTAAAATTTAAATTGTAAATTTTATTAAATGCCTGCTGGCGATATCAACATTTGCCTTTGCCTTTTTTTGTTTGTTCTCTGTAATGGTGTTTTGTTTTTATACATATCACTACAGTTGCTCTTTTGCTTTGGGTGTAAAAAAAAAAAAAAACTCTTTGAAGTGTTCTTAAATTTCAATTAAAATTTTAAATAATAAAAAAAAATTTTTTTTTTTTTCATTTTTAGTGTCAAATATTGCTTTAAAAACCTGTTGTATTTTTGAATTTATTTCCTCTCTCATATAAATTATATCTCACTTCACACTCTTAACCTGTTGTGTATTTGCAATTTGTTTTCCGCCTTTTTGCCCCTACGACTACGACTACTGCTGCTACTGTTGCTGTTGATGTTGCTGTTGCTGTTGTTGCTGCTGCTGCTGCTGCTGCTGCTAAGCGTATACACTTATTGTTTTGTTAGTGTATAAAAGACTCTCGAGATTGTTATTATGCACTTAAATGTATGTAAATGTTATATATGATATATGTATATATGAGTTTTATATATGCATATACCAGAAGTAATATTATAAATTATAAAAAAAATAAAAATAAAAACAAAAAAACTTAGCCTTCAACATACTTCAACGTGCGCTTACTCACACAAAAACCCATTTATGTGCGAATGCGTAACGAAAGGTGAACGCACTCCGGATTACCTACATAAGTATTGTATTATTGTGTTGTTTTTTTTTTTTTTTTTTTTTTTACACTGCTACTATGCATTAGCAGGAAACTGGTCTCAAAAGCGAGCTTTCTTACATTTAGTGAAAATGTTTTATTTGAACACAAACACAAACACACACACACACACACACACACACATACACACACACACACATACACACACACACACACACCCATAAACATATGCATGCTTTTCCTCGAAGAAAGATACATTTATCAGTTCAGCGATTTCGTGTTTATAACTCCGCAAAACGCGTTACAGATCCTATCAAGTTTATGAATTTTCAATTAATACAAGATTTTGTTTCGCATAACCGTGACCGTCAATTTGTCCGCGTACGGTTGAAGGCATGAAAGTCGCAAAAAAAAAAAGCAAAAAAAATGTAAAACATTTTGAACATTGAAAAATGTAAAACCCGCGACTTTTTTGTGTTCGGTTCGTTTGAATGGATCAATCTTTCCAATTATCGCGATTCTCCCGTGAATTCGTTAACAAAAGCTAAAATAAAAAATAGCGAAGAAAACACAGAGAAGAAAAATCAAAATGGCGAAGTATGCGGATTTTTAAAAACGAAGCATAAAATATTAACGGCGAGACAAACAGATATGCACGGACACACCACAGGTACTCGCATGGCATTTATAAAAGCATAGGTTTCACGAGAAGTTAACAATGCAATCGCACGCTAACATATGAACCGACAATGGGCGACGTAGCAATGTGCAGTTGTGGCTGCAAAGTGCTTGCAAGAAGTGCAGGAGTCACCTGCCGAGGCAGTCACGCGAGAGAAGGCGGGCTTAGAGTTGACGGAGCACAAATCAAACGCAGTGCTAGTAAGCAGCTGGCAAGTGTTCGAAGCGTGTAAAATACGAGTCGAGGAGCATACCATACACTCATTCCCCCTTGCTCCAATATCAGGGGGTCATGATAGATCATCTACTAAACTTTGAAGACCACGTCGACTACATTGCTCGGAAAGTTTCAGGTAATCAGACAGCAGCAGCGAGAATTATGCCGAATCCGACAGAAAGTACATTACAGCGACGTATGGGTGGACGCAGTCAACATTAAAGCGCGGTATTGTCCGTTGGCGACAACATACAGCCTCAGCGTTCCACCGCAGATATGTGCACTCCTCACAGTCTCAGGTAAACCAGCCATCGTACTGGCAGGCGTCATCCCTATCGACATATTAGCAGATGAGATGAGGCACACCCATGAACGGCATTAGGCGTATAGTCAGTCCTTACAAGCCATAAAGCGATTTGTGTCAATGAGATTGCATTCATATTATGAAAAGGTTTGCAACGCCCAGAAATAAGTTTCAGAACCACCATAAAGTCTACATAAATCTTGGTCATTTTCATATTCGGAATGCAGCTGGGTATGTCCATCTGTCCGTCTGGGCAATTGTGTAGGCTTTATGGTAAATCTTCTCATCCTCGCAAAAATGAACAAATCACCTTCAAACTAGGAAGAGATTTAAAAAAAACACCCAAATTTTTTAGAGAACACGTCTGAAATGTCCGCCGTTACGTCCATCCGTACATATAATGAAAATTGTGAACACTTTTGATTTTCGTATTTTTTGCTTCCTACAATGCATAGATGACGTAGAAAAAAGTCAGCCGCGCCCTACTGATATTATAAAATATGAAAATGTAGTTTTTTTTACCTTTAGTTTTGGAAGACGATGATTGGAATGAAAGATTCGGTTACGACCGAGTATAACATTCTTATCTGTTATAACTAAAACTATTCATAGTATCAAAGTTAAATAGGGTGCTTCAAGCTACCTACTGTTTGCAATAAATAGAAAAATAAATTTATCATCTTTTCCTTGAACAATATTCGTGCCCTTCCTACCTGCTATCAAGCAGCGCTTGCAAGAACAGTTATTTTAGAAATGGAAAATAACAGTGTACTTGTATCCATTACGTGATCATAATAATTTTGTTGAATAATGTAGAAAAGAATGCAAGCTTGATAGAATATCTTATTTATAAAAAATGTGCAAAAAAGATTTCTTCATTAATGTGAACGCGGCCTGCCATTAAAGAAGACTCATTAGGGGGCTTATCGAAGAAAAAATTATAAAGAGAACATTACAGATGTGCGAAATATAAATGAAAGAAGACGAGCATTTTTTTCTCTGGGTTTTTTGATTAAATTTTCACAAAGATAATGAATACTTTTTCTTTTGTGTTTCTCTTGTTTTTTTGTTTTTTGGTTTAATAGAATTAAACAGTATATAGAATTAAAATTTATGTAAGTTTACAAGCAAATAAAGGAATATAAGTGTACAATGGTTTCCAAAAATGAACTGATAAGGGTTAGTGGACTTTGATTGTAGTAAACATCTTTTCTATTCTAACATGAATATAGGAAGATATTCACAAGATGGGACCGGGTATGGTCCGCATTTTTGTTTTCGTAGTACGATTTACAGCAGTTTTCACTTAACGTTCTTTACTCGTGATCGCGGCAAATCTCTTTGCTATTGTTTGTAGTGAAGTAGATCCCTTTAAAACATAAAATAACGTTTAAGCGACCACTACATGTGGTTACATATTAAAGTCTAAAACAATAGAAGAATTAAATCATATTAAAGAGAATATAAGTTTGCGAATAGAAGACATAAAAAAAACACACGAATTTATATATAGAAAAAACAAAAGGGAATGGTGGGTGCCTTTCTTTTTCTCAGGCTACCAATACCCAAGATAACATATTTGCCAAACCTCATAAACAGAGAGATGCGTTTGTTTGCTTTGATTTATTGCTTTTGTGTCACATACTTCTTGTTTGAAATTGAAAACTATGTCCCTATGTCCCATCCTTGAGTTTGGCGAATAGCCCTTGGTTAGACGGAGCAAAAAGGAAGATTACCGATGGGTAGATCAATCAATAGAAAGCCGAGTCTACTAGGACTTTTGGATAAAGGCAGTATCTATGTCATGGTATTGCCATCGGGCAAAACGTTTTATACTACTTACTCCTATTTATCTGAAGGCTTGTACAAACAATTAGCTCTTGATTGAATTTTTTTATTATCTTTCAAAGCGACTCCAGTTTTTTGAAAGTAGAAGCAAGCCTTTAAAAGGTCAAAATTATCGATCTTGGGTGTCGAATCATTGAAAGTATTGTAAGTGCTTCTAAAAGAACGCAACTGAAGTTACATCAATCATTTGCATAAAATTGATGTATTTAGTTTTTAGAAAAGGGACAAGCATCAGAGAGAGAGAGAGAGAGAGAAAGTCAGCATTTTTCATTCCGTAGCATTCCGTAGAGGAAAACTCTGTTAATCATAGTGATGCGTAAGAAAGCTTACATTTTTCTTCTTCACACTCACTCTTAGTTAAACAAAATTCATTGTACTTTTATTCGTAGAATTTATCTCATTTGCCTAAATAAATCATAATAATATTAATGATAATAATAATAATGTTTGTGAATTTAGGGCGTTTACCTAACAAGTTCAATCTACTTGATGGGAAGTTTAATCATTAAAAGTTCCATTGCTTACCAGTGCCATGAATATATTAACATTTTATGGTTCGAGATGAAAATTTGAATGCAATAAACCTAAGATAAATAGTATTCATGTGATGAGGTTTTCCAACTACGTATTTCATACAAAATATAAGTCCTATCCTTAACAATATCACACTGTGTCCTTTAAAAGCTTTAAGTACTGAACTATTGATCCTATTATCTTATATAAATTAAGTAAATAATATTGGATATGGTCAGGAAAGATTATACACACATACATCCGCACACACATATAGTTTGATATTGAAGTGTCTTCTCATTGTTACCCATGCAAGATGAATACGAATTTTGCCTTTAAACGAATTCTAGTTTGAGTAACGTGATTACTACTCGTTAAAAAAAAAAAAAAAAAAAAAAAAACTAAAATGCTCTCGGATGGATTCAACAAACTTTTGTTAGATATAGAAATAAACTCTTATCAATATTCAGTGAAAAATAATTTGAAAATTAAATGACCAGAATTTGTCTTGCAACTATTTAGAGCGTCTTGCTTGCTTATAATTGTCCATGACGTTCAAAATTAGTTACCCGAAAGCGCTTCTCTCTAATGATTAAAGTTAACCCATATCATATAAAATGACATTTAATGTAATATGCAAAATTACAAAAATACGTGTTGCCTTGGGTTTGAGTTTCAAGTTCTTAAACTAATAAAACACTAACGACATTGTGTATATAATAGTTAAACATGAATTTTCTTCCCCTCTGTTCAGGACAAAAAAAAAAAAAAAAAAAACAAAAAAAAGCATCTAAACGGCGAAGGAATATAAGAAATCTAGTTATAAAATACCAATGATGCAGAAAAAGGAATTTCTCTCCACCCACTTATGGATGCAAATAAGCTGAGATTTCCTTAGTACAAAAAAAGAGAACAACAGAAAGAATATAAGAGAAAAACAGAAAAATTTCTTTATAAAAAAAAAAAAAAATAAAAATCAAGCGGAAAGAAGGGCATGCAGAGTAAGTAGATGGCAAACTAATGTAAGGGCATGTGTCAAATACTGCTTCTGCTTCTGTTGCTTGACATGTTACTGATGATGAGCAGATTTGTGAGCTCAAGTCCCTATAACTTGCTGCTAATATCCGTAACATGCATAAAAAGAAGATATGTATGCTTTGAAGAAATCTAGCGAATAGAAGAAGAATGAATGCGACGCGAAGGGAGACGGAGGAGGAGAGAAAAAAAGAAAAGAAAGCCCTCCAAGGTGTTCAATTATGAAAAATATTGTCTGAAAAAAAAAAAAACGTGTGACATTAATGTAACAGCTTAACACTTCAAACTTGATAATGTATGTACGTATGTATGTATATATGTATATATAAATGTATATGTAAATATAAATGCATACGCGTATGCTCTTTCTTGAGCATGTTTAACATCAGTGGAAAAAATGTTAATAACGATAACGACGAAGAAAGTATGCATTTATTCGTTATGCCTGTTTAGCTTGCGACGGTTGTGCACAACGTGAGACATAAGCCAGCATTAGATAAGCCATAATTGTGAATTTTGTAGTTTTCATATATCACGAGCCTTATGAGAATATTTGAGAGGTTGTTAAACATTGCACTCTACATACATATTATGAATTAATATGCATAAATTACATATATCATTTTTATGCACTAAATTTAAGCATAATTAATATAAAAATTTACCAAATATTTTATTAATTAAATCAATTCAGTTTGCATGATATGTGTTTAGGAAAATTTTTCATTTCATTTTTTTATATAATTAAATTTTATGATTTTTAAATATGCAAAACATGCAAAGTGAGACTTGTTTTTCTCTTCTCGTTTTTGTTTTTCAGTCCAATTATATACATATATATATATATGAGTAGAGAGTGTTATTTATCGAGGACTTTCAAATATAAATTATACAACATTTCTATTTATTTTTTTCATATTTGGAGTTAGGATGTTAAGTGCACTTCAGGTGGAGTGATGCCCTTTGCCAAACTCCAAGTTCATCGTGAATCATTTTTATACATATATATATATATACTCTGCTTGATGTTAGGCTGGCACTAAAATTATATTACATTTTAAGGCAAATGGTTGAAGCATCTAAAAAAAAAAAAAAAACAAGGCAAAGAGACTTTTTGCCAAAGTCAACTTTGGATATTTCTAATCTCGAGTATATATAGGATTAGTAATGATTTTATGTAAAGGCAATCCACCATATATTTGTACTACGGTTTTTTGTCCCAACCGGGACAAGGGAAATAATTAAGGGAAATAAAATTTCGAATTTTTCCCTTTCTTAAAATTTCCTGAGCTCGGCTCCGCCGGCGAATCAATTTCATTTTAAACCTCGACCGATGCTCGTAGACCTCATCGATCATAGAGAATTCTAAGTTAAGTTTCTTAATTTAATTTATATTTCCATTAATAAATGAAAATTCAATGGACGCAATAGCTTCGGTTATAGCGCATAAATTATTGACTAAATTGATAAGTTCTTGCATGAATTATGATCAACGATATTAACGATATCAGCGAAAATGATAAAATAACAGTTATCCGTTTAGTATTATTAAGCTATTCAGCGTATACAGACGTTAATTAGGGAACGCTCAAAATGGCACAGTGGGCATCCATTATTTTTGTTGTTGTTTGATTTGAAGAATCAAACTGCTGCCGAAGTTCTTCCAAACAATTTTAGAAACTTAGGTTTATGCTTCGCCATCATATCCCAATTGTCGAGGTCGGTTTTAAGGCTTCAAAAATGGTAATTTTGATCTCAAAAATGGCACAGGAACGATCTGGAGGATCAAAAAAGTTCGGAGACAAAGAATTGCAAGATTTAATGACGGAAAAACCAGCTTGTATTCTCAAAGAACTTTCGAATAGCTCAGCAGCTGATGAACTGTTGATGACTGTTCTTCCGCTGGGAAAGATACCAAAGAATGTAAAATGGCTACCACACGAATTGAGTGAAAATGCAATTTCCAATTGGTAACATTGCTTATCAGGTAAAAAGTATTAGTTTTCTGCGACGTGTTTCGACCGATGATGAAAACTGGATCTACTACGACAATCTCAAGCGCAAGAACGCATCGGTTTGTCCAAAAGAACCATTCACACCGGCACCGAAACGGAATGTTCATGGC
>NW_023998414.1:29756193-29766193 GCF_014805625.2 Glossina fuscipes | reverse complement strand
TGCATCCATACAACGTGTCATCGTTTATAGGGAATTTTTAGCTGGAAGCTTCACCGGACCGGGCCATTCGCTTTAGATAGCGCGGCCGTCTAGCAACAACAGCTGATGGCAGCCGCTGTTGCGATATTGTAATTAAATTTTTTGCACCTAAATTACAAGGTACGGATATAGACGGCTTGTGGTTTCAACAAGACGATGATGAGCGATTTCCCCCTTGGTGTGTGAAAGTGGTTTTTTTCGTAACTATCCTCTTACCCTCTCGACTTTGCGATGTAAAAATAGTTGTCGTCATTCACTTCGAAAGTATGAGAAGTCGAATAATATCTGTAAGACTGTCTTCAGTTTTTTATCACTTTACCTGTTTGAGATAACTAACACCAAACTTCGCTGAGAACTAAACGAGAAGAAAAGAAACTTCAGTGAAGACTGCTCAAAAAAAAAAAGGTTCGTATTGATGTGTAAGGGGATAATGGAATGAGCGTTTGAATCTGAACTATCGACTTTTAAAGCGCTGGTGCTTAGCAACTCAAAATAAATCGCCACGAACTTTTCAAAAACGTAAAAAAAAAAAAAAACGAAAGAGAAAGAGAAAAGAAGAGAAGGAAATTTTTACGATCTATTAAATGACTGCATCGTTATGCCGTAAAGTATGCATGTATATGTTATAATTAAAACGTATGAATATAAAATATATATATATATATATATGAATTCTTTGGTTTTTTTATTTTTTATTTATTTATTTATTTTTTTTTTTTTTTGTTGTAACAATTATTTATCAGTGAGCGATCTGCTAACTAACTAGCTTGTAACCTAATTTAATAATTGTACGCTTCGTGTGTCAAACGTAACCCATTATAAACGTAACGTGCACAATCATATGCGTTTTAAATGGGACCACGAAAGGGAATGGAAAAAAGTTTTCAAATAAAAATAAAACAAAAATATCATCAGCAAAAAGGAAACAGAAAAAATGATAATAGTAATAATAGATGAAAAATGTGACATGAACGGAATTTAATTTCAAAAGAAATAATATATTTAAAAAACAATAAATTTTTTTTTTTTTTTTTTTTTTTTTACTACACGGGCAAATGATCAATTTTCGTTATGAACAAAAAATAATAGTTATGTTATGGAAATATATGATACTTGAACCTTAACGTATGACAGGCGTTGTGTTCAACTGCTTTTAAGGGTTATAAAAAAAAAAAAATAATAATAATAAAAACCAAAAAATTAACAAAATTGAGGGGAGATAGTTGTCTGCCTGTAGAGCGAAAGTTGAAATTTAAGCTTTTCTAATGGGAAGAGAAATTGGGAATTTAGGTAAACGCTTTAGGAAATCCAATTTGGTATCCAACAATCACGCATCGATGATAGCGATTATTAGACTGAACATTTCATAAAGCTTCATAACATGTCCTTGTGAAAGCGCCTCTGATTCTTCTCAAGGTTCGCTTACTACTCATATAAATAAATAATAATATTCGACGTTTCGCCACGAACTACTCAATAACCTTCTTTTGGTGTCCGCGAGCTAATCCCTACTATTTACCCAGCCAATAAAAAAAAATAAAAAATATTATTTCTTTTTATATGTGGGCGTATACTTTACGTAATTTGCTAATACACTTGAACTTATCAATGATTCTTGCCAGTTTAAAGTGAATCCTGTTGAAATGTCTAAATTCGCAATTCCTTCGATAATACTTTAGCTCTACTCTTTAGCTTAAGCTATTTCTTTGGTCAAAATATTTTCACACATAATTTCGTAGAGGATTTTTTGTACGCACAACCTTTGCAAGCCCATACTTTCGATAAGGATCAAATTCTGAACTAATTAGAATTGATTGTCGATCTATCCTTCGGCATATTTGTCTGCCCCGCTGTCTGTCTGTCTATCTGTTCGTTTGGTAGACAAAATGTGGATATTGTCTTCAAATATTGGCGAAAACGTTCGTGGCACGGAGATTGGTATTGGAAATGCGCCAAAGCGTTTAAAGGTTATGCGAACAGTACCACGTCATTACTCATAAATTCGACACACATTGCCGTATCCTCAACACATATTGGCGTATCTTATTTTAGTATAAAGGTGGTGGATATAATATAATCGACCATAGCCGAATATAATTTCCATATTTTTTTTTTTTTAAATAACTTACAGGCATTTGGGAAACTCTGCATTCTTTCACATGCATATACCACAATTTTAATTTACAATTTCATTAAGTCTCAAGTTTAGCCTTAACCGAGATCGGTATGAAGGAATCGTGTACAATATGGCATTAAAATGTAGAAGACTTCTAGAAGTCTTCTTCATATACTTAATATGAAGAGAATATTTGAAAAGGAATACTCAAGTATGATATTACGCACTTCTTACGCTCATCGAGAGCTATTTCCTCGATGGTAAACTAGCTTTTTCATTATCTCAATTCTCGCCGAACAAGTCAGCTAATAATTGCCGATTTTTATCAAATCATTTACAGCAATCTGCCCATAAGTGTCTAGAAAAAGCCAAGATTACTATTGAATACAAACGAAGAGAATGCTCGGGATAGCTGAAGAATAACTTTTTGAAATCTTTTTTACTTTTCATTAATTTTATGCGCCCGTATTTATCACCTGAAAAGCCTAAATCCATTAAATAGATTGCGATATCCGTAAAAGGACATAGTTCCCACAATTTCCGGAGCTGTCCATCAAAGGCATAACCCATTAGGCGAAATTCTTAAATCTTAAAAGGTATATACATATATATATATATATGGAGAAAGTCCAAATCTGCGAAAGTCATGTTAAGAACTTTCTACGATGCGCCTTCGCACTCTCCCTTGTTGGGGGCTCACCTATGTACACGAAGCATAGTCCAACGCTGGTTCATATCATACGTTCAAAATTGAATAATCCATGTCTAAAATATTGCAGCTACAATCCATTGCGCTACAGTATGTATTCGTACTGTTAAGCATGCCTTCTTTCTGCACTTCATGCCTTTTTGTACAGAAAAAAATGATAAAAAAAAAAAAAAAAAACATCTTCTGATAACAATAATGAAACCGTCGTCTTTCCGTTGCTAAGACGTTATATGTAAAATATAATAAAAAATAATAAAAATCCAATTTAACTCTAAAAGCACTTTTGTGTCATTTTTAATAGCATTCGCATTTTTTATAAGGATTAAGAAAAAAAGCAAAAAAAAAAAAAAAACAAAAGAGAAAAGACACGACAATTGCTTACATACGTGTATTGCATGTATTGTATGTTGTATATAATGTTAAATGTAAATGTATGTACGGACGTAAGAAGATATGGTGATGACTGGGTGTCACATACACGCACGTATTCATACGCACAAACGCGCGCATATATATATATATATATATATATAGGTGTATGGCAGGGATCTCTATAAAAATTTTTAGTTGGCTGGGTTGACTGGTTGTCTGGCTTGTATATCAGTCTTGCTGAATGTTACTAAAAGCAGGCGTCTGCTTGTATGCATGTTTCTTGCATACTTTACATTAAACCTGTTGGTTGGAGACGACTGTAAATCTTTTCATTGGTGTATGTATATATATATATATATATATATATATATATATGTGTGTGTGTGTGTGTGTTTTTTATTTTTTTTTATTTTAGTCTTTTTCTTAGCTTTTTGCGTCAGCAAACTGCAGCATGTGTCTGACTCAGATATATTGTATTGTATTGTATCGCAACTCTTACTAACGTCAACACCACATCATGAGTATTTTCAACAATGGCAACAATACCAGCAATGCTGGATTGTATCTTAGGTTTTTTATCCATAATTTCTGTTTTTCTTCTTTTTTAAGCATAAAATGCTTTACTGGCGCGTATAAATTGGTGTAAGCATAAGATTTTTTTTTTTTTTTTTTTTTTTTTTTTTTTTTTTTAATATACTTTTAAAACGAACATTTTTCTAAATATTTTCGTTTTTATTTTTTATTTTTTATATACAGTGACAAAAATGAATAAATCAAATATTATAAATATTTGAAAATGTATGGTTTGCAGCTGAACATCAATTTAGATAAAGATTAGGAAAACAAAAAAAAAAAAAAAAATAAAAATAAAAATAAACAAGTGATTTATAAATGTCAAGTGTATAGAAATGATTGATTTGTTAGTAGCTTAGAGATAAATAAAGCAAACAATACGATACGATTTGAAAATATATTTTCGATTATTTTTCAAAAATATATTAAAATTTTTGCTTTATATATGACTAGAGACGATTTTTGAATGCTTGTCACACGTAAGCTTGGTGACTTTCGTGCAGGAGTGTTTTCTATATTTAGTTTTCCGTTAATGAGACATTAATGAATCCTGAGAGACTTGTATTTTAATATGATTTAGCTAAACATGTCCATCTATCGATCTCTTCCGACTTTTTGTTTTCAAATTCAGAACGAACAAGCACATTGTAAAGACAAGAGGCAAAGATGACCGAAAACAAATTTTAATTTTTTTTTTTTTTTTATAATAAAATACCAAAAATTATAACTCATTTCCATGCGAAAAGTAGTTTTTATAGGAGCTCGCATAGGGGTAGGGATGCAAAACGTAAGCTGCTGTGTTTCAAATTTTCATCAGAGATCGCATTACTCTTCGTAAATTTTCGAAAATTTTTGATAACAAATTTATGTGGGGTGGAATTATAGAAAGCAGACCGCCATGGTCTAAAGTGATTACAATTATTTCCGGCATCAAATTATTATCTTCGGCCAATTTTGTTCAGAATATATAAAAAATTAGATCTTTTCGCCGTAGAAAGGATAACTGACCATTTGGTGGGGTGCCCAACAAATAAGTCGATACATTCGGTCCAACTTTTTCACATCGATTAGCTGCTGTGAACCACTATGGTTATGGTTATTCTATTTTTATCGGGAAATTTCGAAAATTGCAAGTTTTGTTTTTTTTTTTTTTTTTTTTTTTGAAAATAAAAGATTTTATGGGGAGTGTTTGCAACAACACTTCTATCCTATCAATTACCAATAAGATGGGTCCTGAATAGTAGGGTAAGCAAAGATAAGACGAACAAACGTTTAGAAAAACGTAAATTCATAAATCGCTGCTGAATCTATTCATACAATGAAAGATGGATGCATCGGTCGTGAGTCATTCATCCGCAATATCTCAATATACACTGGTGCATGTGTTTGTGCGGGCTGTAAAAATTGTGTTAGAAAGTTGAAGCATTACAAACATACTTCTCATTCATATTCTCAGCCTACGATACACGTCGTCTGCATATACTGAAACCATCTATAAGAGCGACGTCATTTCTGGTCACGTTTCATGATCATCAGCCTATGGTTTGTAATGAATATGCACTGTGATATGTCATATGAAACTTGCAATGAACTATTAAATCTAACGCATAAAGATAGAATATTGGCTGTCGGACCAATGTTGCTTTCTTCCTTAAAGAATTTATAAATAAAATTTATCCCGTTACTGCTTGGTCTTCAATCAATGGGTTTCAATCCTTCTAATTTGCATGCTATAATAAAAATTTTTTGGGAAATCCGTAACGGCAGTCAGAATTCTTTATTACCGCCGTTCCAGATAGTTTTTTTCAAGTTGGCCACTATACCCTCTTCCCTACCCTTTCATTCCAACTCTCCTGATAATCCAAACTTAAATAATGTGTAGGGAACATTCTCTGGATGCTTGATCAGTTATACGGCTAAACAGCTCATTAATTCATTTGCGATTGTAAAAAGCCAATCAGGAACAAGTAGTATCTCTTTAATAACACCAACAATGCGCAGTCAGCGATCGCTTAGTACTACACCGAACAACATATCTTTGCACTAAAGAACCAGGTTCCGTTAGCGAAAAATTATCCGGCTCACGCCATGATATATACAACAAATATAAAAATCAGAAGAATGATAAAAATTGGTTTATTAAGAGTACGCTCCAATGCTATTTAGACATTTTCCCCATCTTCGGGACCACCGCACCGGTGACAATATTCGCGTTTTACCAGCAAACATTCATCGAGTCACTGATGGCTCACATCTTTGTATAAGCTGAAGGGCCACCCGGCAAATGCATGCGTCATCGATGCAAAGTAGTAGTAATCGGGAAGAACCGAAATTGGCAAGGAAACTGTATTGGTTCGCATCTATCAGCTTAGTGATTCCAACGTGTCGCGAACCGATTTTGACCTTGTGCCATCCTTGTCATTTCTTTTTGAAAGGCGAACAATTCAATCGATCGATTGTTATTGGTTCATAGTAGTCCACTCCCATCTGGTTTTATCAAACATAGAGCTTCGTTTTCCCACCAAAGCGATGTGTTCTTGTCGTCGATATGAATGGTGATCTTTTGCGATTGAGATTTTTAAAATAAATCCACATTTCATCCTTCATAACGACACATCAAGCAATATATTTTGTCCTTCCGTTCAACTTACGTGTCGACCTTCTCTTATAGGCGATCGAAAACAATTGTCTAATCACTTATTTTTTACCAATGAACAGCAAAAATCGATTTGAAAAACCAGACGCCTGTCGAGGACTTAAAATTCTTGTACAAGCGCTGGAGTCGGCTGATATGGTTCCGTATAATATCCGTTTGCCGTCAATTCTAATTTCCATTTTAAAGAAGGAATTTTGATTTCATTACTAAATTTGGTTTCATAATAAATTTATTTATTTATTTTAAAAATTCGCCAACAATTATTTTCAAAAATTGCCATAGACACTTTCATCTATTAACTAAGAAATCGAGTGATTTAAAACTCTTGCCAGATATCAGCTATAGGTGAAATTAATTTGCTTTATATTTCAACTCTAATCCATTTCAACTTTAAACTTGAATTTTTTGATTATTTCGTATTGTATTTTGAAAATTTGTTTTTCCACTTTACTTTAAATTAACAAGGAATACTAAAAAA
Organism: Glossina fuscipes; assembly: GCF_014805625.2. Lineage (NCBI taxonomy): Eukaryota > Metazoa > Arthropoda > Insecta > Diptera > Glossinidae > Glossina > Glossina fuscipes. The sequence goes on along the minus strand of NW_023998414.1, from coordinate 29,759,250 downwards.
AAAAGAAAAGGATTTTGTAAATCTATAATTATTCATGATATTAGAGTTAACACTGGCGTGAATTTAGCCCACTGTGCGTAATCACACTTGGTTCTCGCCTCCGCTAAGTTATAATCAAGGAATAACGCAATATGATGAGAACTAAAAAAAAAAAAAAAAAAGAAAAATAAAAAAATAATTAAAAGAATAAATTATACTTGATGTTATGAAAAAAAAAAAAAAAAAAAAAAAAAAATTAAAAACAGAATTTTATTGTTACTATTTATCATATTATGTATGCATACTATTGCCGAAAATTTGCAATATAATAGGTGGGAGGAAAAGTTTTGTCGTAGTTTTAATAAGCAGGTAATTTTTCTTGTAAATAAATAATAAAAAAATTTTATAAATGAATTCAATTATTTTCTTTAAACTACGACAGAACATTCCCTCCATCCTATTACAAGGGGTGTACTGTAAAAAAATGTAACGAATTTACTCAAGTGCAAATTTTTCAAAAATGTTCTAAAAGATGCTAAAATCTACCAAAAAAATTTTACTTTGTTACCCAATCTCTTTTTGTATAACCACTAAATATGCGATTTCCCGCTGCATGCATAAGACACGAAATTGTGGTAAGGACATAAGGCTTTCTTTTGAAAGGTCTCAGTATTTCTGAAGAGACATATCTGACGAGCCTGGAGTTACGTAGAGCCTCTGAAAATTGTCATAACTCAATTTGGGCAATGTATTCTTCCAATGCATGTACTGTAGCTGCGCCTGAGAGTTCGTATCAAAAACTTGTTTTTTTCTTTTTTGACGGCTTCTTACCGAAGCCCATATAAGGGCTTGCTTCCTAATAACGTTATAATTTGTTTTTTTTTTTTTTTTTTTTTTTTTTTTCTTTAATTAGTAAGGGCGCGCCTTGTGTGCTAAATTTACTGCGATGAATAAGCTCTTTTCACAAAATGTATAATATTATGCGGCGATGTTACGCACAATCTCCTCGTCTCACAGAAAGGAATCGCATAAATTCACTTTATTTTTTGAACATTGAAATATACTTTGAGTAAATGAAATGAATGATTAAGTTGATATGAAGAGGGAGATAGAGAGAGAGAGAGAGTATATAAATTTATCTTATTTTGAATCCTTAATATATTTTCGACTATGTAATAGTTTGTTTACTTTCGTAATTCAGTCTGACTTGACTTTAAACTAAATACATGTAATGCTTGCTTGTTTGGTTTTTTTTTTTTTTCCCCCCATTTTAGTTTGTTTAATCTAAAGCAGTGAAAATTTATGTATTTTTATTTGAAAGCAATTTATTTTAAAAATATTTTAATATACAAACGCATATATATCAACGTGATAAATTTAGTTTAAAAAAACTAAACGTTAAAAACATAAAACTGAAATTAGAAAAAAGTTAAAAAACATTCAAAATACACAACAGCATACAACGCTTTACCATGTGTCAGGCAACATATGTAGTTTACACGACTTTTCCTTTCCTTTTTTTATATATTTTTATGCAGACAGAAACAAAGCAACACTCATACACCTAAATAAAAAGCAAAATATTTTTATATTTTGTATCTATCAAAAAAAAAAAAAATAAATAAATAAATAAAATAAACAAAAAAAAAAAAAAACAAAAAAAACAAAAAATCTAAAATATCAACTTTTTCAAATACATTCTAAATGAAAGACTGGTTTATGATCATATATATACATATATATATATATATATATACATACACACACAAACCGACCATCATGAATTATATTTTACGCAGTGATACATGTTAAACTGTATAATGTACGTAGCACGAATCAAAATGAATTACTGACTAAAAATAAATATAATTTTTATTTCGCAAGGACCGCAGGGCAAGAATTTATTCGATTTTTCGTTACTGTTGCAACGCATCACAGAGTTAGTTTACAGAGTAGTAGGCCTATGCGAAATTTCCCACCAAAACACCAACCGATTAATATAAAGCTAAAGCTTATTTATATTAACCGCTAAAAAAGAATCAATTTATTGAGTTCTGTCACTCATATTCTCCTCTCAGGTTCCACTTAATACTGTATTGTGTTTTTTTTTTTTTTTTTTTTTTTTTTTATAATTATTCTGGCTGACAGGCGAAGTATCCTCACTAACAGCTGTCGGTGATGGTGAGCTCAAATATCAAGTGCGGTGAAGTCCTAGATGATATTGCCTTAAGACTTTAGTCTTACAATTTATTGCTCTGGCTAAAGTAATAATAATTTTTATATTTCCCAAGAAGAAGATATCGCTCGCAAAACAATCTACGCGACCTAATCAGTTAAAATACTGCAAGCAACTCATTCAAGTTGGGTTTTTCTTCGGATTCTGAGAAAATCTAGAATTCAATTGGCTTTGATAAGGGCGAACGACAACAGCGTTCAAGTATAAATTCTACACTGAAGCACAATTAGCGATTTTCAATTACAAGCAAGGTCTTTGTATGTTTTCTCGATTTACGTAGATAATAATAACTCAACTGAAAAGCTCACAGCCTTAAATATGCGAAAGTGAAAGCCCAAGTTTGATATAAAACTTTTGATGAGACATACCTTTGTCTTTTTTCTGATTATTGCAGAGCAAATAAGAAAAATTGTTATGTTTCTGTGAAAGTAACAAGGCGCTACGGATTGATTAGAATATCAATCGTGATTGAGAACTAAAAAGTCCCGATCGGTCAATTCGGAGGATTAACAGAAGAGCTTTGAAATTATTACAATGATAGGTGATCATGGTTCGCCTACAGTCATGTATAACTACCTCTAATATGTATATATATATATACATATATATATATATATTAAATATATGTTTGAATTAGAATTTTCCCTCAAATATTTTATTTGAATATGCATGCGAGCACATGTATGTTTCATTTACATTTTTTCGCGTCATTTTTTTCTTTTTTGTATTTAAAAATTTTTAGTTTTTTATTAGTTCCGTTTGGCTGACCATTACATCAGAGTTCATATCCCAATGGATATGTTTTATTTTTATTTAGTGCTTTTTTTTTTTTTTTTTTTTTT
>NW_023998414.1:29735202-29756093 GCF_014805625.2 Glossina fuscipes | reverse complement strand
TTTTTATTTTTTAGAATTAAATTAATAGCACAAAAAAAAAATAAATAAAAAGTGTCGTAAAAATTTTTAACATGACATTTAGTTTTGTTTTTGCACAATTGTAATGCTATCAATACTAAATATGTATCTTCAGAAGTACAGGCAATATCGAAATTATACTGTAAGGTCTCGTTTTACGCGGCCAATGAAGTTCTATCGAAAAGCTTATAGGGGATACTCTCAGAATTCGGATAGAAACCGCTATGGAACTTAAACCGAATATTACCATTTTTAGCCCTTGGCTCTATTTTCGCAAAACGTGTGTTCTTATGAAAATACGCTGAAGAAAATTGTGCTTTGCGCATTTAAATGCAAAAGAAAAAGAACACTATAGACCGATGCGGTCCGCCACCAAGTACCATCACTTTGTTTAATGCATTTATTCTTACGAGAATTTTTCAATGTTTGTTGTATGGGAAGTGGTGAAAAACGTGATCTGATCTTAACAATTTCGAATAGCGTTCGGCCAAAGTATATCGGAGTGCAAAATATCATTAAAATGTCAATCAAAAATTGCGACCTTTAGGTCAAACACAAGAGAACAAAATACACGGACAGACGGACAGACAAGTTTACACTGAACACACACAGTGATTCTGGATTAATAGGTACGACGAAAGGTGCGTCTATATTTGCCATCCTACAAGCTTGATATGCCCATTGGACGCCAAGTGGTGTAGGGTACAATAGAAAATGTAATTTACTAAAATATGTTATTTTAATTTAAATATTATTTACATATTTCTTAAATGAAGCGAGTGTTGTTCTCCCTTGCACATGTCTACCCCTAGCCATAAACTTGATATCATTTACGAGTTCTGCCTAAGTGATAACTTGAATTGAGTCAATTCTATAAATCGCGCGACAATCAATAACAATCGCAAATGCATTGCAAAGTCTAGCTAAGTAGGATCTGGGATTTATCTATTTGTTGGCATGTAACTGATGTCGGCTTTTTAGCGAACAGATAGATGTGAAATCCCGGAGTAATCTAATAAACATTTTGCACAATTATGACCGAGTCGTTCTTCAAGCTTCACGGGGATTTGTAAGAGCCTTAAGATCCCAGAAGGAATTCTCTTAATTTTCCATACATAATATACATTTGGGCGCTTTCGAGAGCACTAACAGTCGCATGAACGGGTACACGAACGGATATATTTATATCTTGTTCATTCTATCTGTTGTAGCGGAACGCAGTGTCTAAAAATCACTTTAAAGTGCAAATTCAAAAGAGCTCGGATGAGTTTAAATTAAATTAATATCGAAATTTAATTTCCAATATCAAAAGAGTAAGACCGAGGAGAAGGCAACTTTAACGAAGTCGGCGACGACGAAGAAGTTCTAATTAGCAAATTTTTCTTTATCTCATATATAGAAAAAAATAATTAATTGAACTTAACGATGATGACTTTACTCATTAGTGAATGATTCGTAATGTTTGCAAAACTAAACACACAACAACACATTCATTGGGAATGTGGGTCATTAACAAAATAATGATTTTCTAACATATTGCATAACATATTAAACACTTTCTCAGATTCATTTACTCAGCAATCACATTATCTTCTTCGTAATTTCATCCGGATTTAATAATAAGAATAATATTAACAAACATACCAACATATCAGACGTAAATCACTTGCAGGCAATTACCCTGAAAGCAACTCCATTTATTTTATGGAAATAACTAATAAACTTTTGCCCCAATTACATGACATTGCATGGTCTTTAAGGTCGCAAACGCACACGTCCTAAATTGTGTGACAATTTTTCCGCATAAAAAATGACCTGACGGTAGTATATAAAAAAAAAAAAAAGAAAAAAAAAGGAAGCGAAATGTACAGTTATTTGCAAAATGTTAATTCAGACTTCCTTACAGATGTACATAAGTAGTGAACTAAATGCAGTAAAATAAAACGAGAAAACTTTTTATTTATCTTAGGCTTGATCGAAATCCTCTCTAATGTAGCACGTTGGGTGCTTGTAAAAAATTCAGCAATCTATTGTTTCCTGCGTTTCTATTCTAACCTCAATATGCACAACAACATAGAGTAGAGACACACTTTTAACTGTTATTCATTTTTAAGCACAAAGTGACTTTAATTATAGATATATATATAAAAATTATTTCTATTAACAAAATTTATTTTTAAAGTTAGACTTTTTCATGTTTATTTAATTATTGTATCCTACACAACTTGTCGCGCACAGGATCGATCTAAGCTGGACCGTCTGGCTGTCCGTTTTGTTTTTTGTCTTGTGTTTGTTTGTTGTTGTGCGTTGTTGCTGAAGAACGATAACTCCAAAAAATGGTTCCGATCGGACCACTTTTCCAACCATATCCCATAGTACATCTTTTTTTCGAAAAATCGTTACGTGCATAACTGTATTAGTCGGAGTAGTGTAAGGTATCTAATAGTGACCCGTGTCCAACTATAGTCTTTTTACTTACTTATAATTAATAAAATTTAAAATTTGTTATATAAGTAACGTCCCGAGATGTGTCAGTTTTTCATATACATCAAATGGCATGATATTGGAAAGATGGGAATGTGGCGGAGGTATAATAAAATTTATGCTCCCCTCTGCTGCTCTCATACATAACAGATGAAATCCCCTGAATCCCCATATATATATATATAGCGTATAATGTATAAGTATATAGTAAGTATATATAGATTGTGTTGTTGCAACACTTACGATCACAAAATTGCAGCTAACTGTCACAAAAAGGTGAAAACGATCGTAATTCGCTATGAAATGAGTCCACGAAAACAAAGAAAGAAAAAAAAAAAAAAAAAAAAAAACGGAAACTACAATTTAAGTAAAGCGCGACATCTTTGCGACAATGTCTGTAAATCGCGTACAAATACTAAGTAAAACGCTTCAATTTAATTTATATACTAAAAGGTAAGAAATGTTGAAAAATAAATAAAGCAAAATTCTGATTGACAAACTGACTGACACACGGACTGACACCTCCACAAATAGGTTTCAATTTTGATATAGAAAACCTTGATGGGAATGCGAGGATGTCAAAGATTCGGCTCAGCGTGGATGAAACTTCTTGCATTGACTTCATCTTGTAAAAAAACTGCTAATTCCCTTTTACTTACAGCAGATGGTATTAAGACATTCTGCGAATTGTCTATAGATTAGCTTTCTTAGTTATCCGAAGTTGAATTTGAAAAGTTGAAACAGATTTTCCAGCAATGCTAGAACACCGTATAATACCTATATGCTATATTTGACTAAACTTGATGGATCAATGCGTTTTTAGTTTGAGCAGTAGCCACTAAAAGAGTACAAAAAAAAGTCAAACTTTTGTGATTTTTTCATAATTCGACGAGATTTTCAGACTTTAAGAAACATTACGTATTTGTGTGATGCTCTTAAGCATGGCACTGAGTGTTTCTATTTTCTAATCATAGAGTATAGAGTGCAAGGATATAAAAATGAAACATTTTAAGAATTAAACGACAACAAGTGGAGAAAAATATATAGTTGCCATGAATTTATATGATTTTATGGAAAATAGGGAAACGAAGGCGTATAAAAAATATTTAATTTTTATTTGTAACTTTTTGCTTTTGATTATTAATCGATCAATTTCATTAGATTTCAGTGTTAGAGTGGACACAAGACTTAGTTATAGGTTGTCGTCTCTTTTTTGTGGTTCTCTCTCATTAACTGATGATCTTGTTTTAGAGCAAAATTTGATATTTCGGTGAAGTTCGGAACATCAAATTTGCAAAAAAAAATTACAGAAAGGCTGACAAGCAAACATGATCATTAATAATATGACAATACTGCCAGCTTGCAATGCCAGAATCCGAGTACAAGGTTCAAAATATTAGAGCTATTGGCTCATGAACATCCATAAGAAAGGAACTTGCAAGTTGAAGATAAAAAATCGATTAATTTACATAAGAAACTAATCGTTGAGGAACATTTAACGCATTAGAATATTAAAACGCTCTGCCATGCTTTAATGCATTTGCCGCGAGAGTTTTTATATTTTCGATAATGACAACAGGTTCAACCAATTTTCTATTGCCATCTGACGGAAGCGTACTTTCACACATCTGCTCCTGCTGCATCTTTCGACATTGCTTCGCATTGACAACGTGACAGTCTAAGTTTTTTGCTTGCAGTTAGATGAGCTCATCAGTTGAATCAATCGATGTCTTGCCTACGCATCAAGATTTATGTGTCTTCGTTGCAATATTAACGTTTAGCATAAAATATTGTTGCAATTTACTAACTAAATTGTCTCAACAAATTTCATTAATATTTATATTAAGCAAACGAACTATAAATTTCCAAAATATTGCTTTCCCACCTGGCCTAGTAGGGGTATCATTTTTCTTCTACAACTTTGCTTTTCAAAATCTAATGCACGTACATATTTCCTGAACTGTGTGTGTCACATGGCATTGCATTCATAAATCTACTTACGATGATTAGTAAAGTTTTTATATTAGAACCTTTCCGATCTCTCTCGCTCTCTCCCTCTCTCTCTCTCTCCTTTATGATGCGTTTTAAACACTTGACCCCTGCAATGTAATGTCAGCAATGCATGAAAGAACGTCTACTAAGATGTTACGAACACTTTATGTAGGAGATTAGGAAAATACATAACATCTCAAAATCTTCCATTAGCTACAAACATAATGACTTATCGATGCTTATATATATATATATAAATATTTTTTTTTTTTTTTTCTTTTTTTTGGATTCATATGCAATCGAAAAATGAATTTTACATAAGAACGTTTTTATATGTATTTGAAAAAATTCTTAGTTGCGTTTAATATTTAAAAATTACTGAAAGTAAAAAATACATCTCTTCTCGCGCTTCTTTTAAAAAATGGTTTAACAAGTTTTTCTCAAGTTCACTAAATAACCTAAAGGTATATCCGTGTTCTACATTTTTATTCCATTTCTAGTTGATATGATGTTTGTAGGCCACCAAGAGAAACAAAAACAAAAACAAAAAAAAAAAAAAAGGAAAAACGAAAAATATTAAATAAAGGCGAAACTGTCATCAACAACACCATTTCCAACAACAACAAGAATGCTAGCAATCTAAAGAATTGTTGTAGGCTACAAAAATTAAATTGACAACAGCAACAACAACCGCAATTCATGTGACTGTTGTCACCATTTTCTCTATTCGTTTTTGTTTTTGTTTTTGCTTTTGGTTTTTTTACTTTTATATAGAATTGCTCTTTGTTCGCACAATTTCAGCCAGGAATTGCCTTGACGTGGCCATTCCCTAGGAGACTGAGTTTATTACTGCCACTACTTTGACCCACAAGGTCTTTGACTTTTTAGGTTAACAGTTAAATGTGGGTTAGTGACAAGCATTAGATAAGTTGCTAACACAATTGGTTCTTATTTTATTTCATTTTTGGTTATTCCAACTTTTTCTATTGTTCTATGCTTTATTTTTTTTTTGTTTGTTACTTTAAATATAGTCGCATTTAATTGGCTTCACTTTAGACTGAAATAACAAATAACAGCATTTAACGTGCCGGAAACAATTTCAAAAAAGAAAAAAAAAAAAAAAACAACTTTTTTTATTTCATTTTTTATAATTTTTAAAAAAAAAAAAAAAAAAAAAAACTTCATAACAATAACTAAAAAAAGTTGAAAAAACGCATTCATCTTAAATCAAATTACGAACACATACAATTTTGATATATACATAAACATTTTTTCTACTCATCAAATTTGGCAACTCTGGCTGTTGCGAGCGATTCGATGTAAGTTATTCTGCGTTTAAAAATTCTTTCAAAAATTGTTTAAGCGATAAATAAGTGGTTTTTGTTATTTGATATTACTCGGCAGTCAACCCATTTCACATTGTGTTCGCGTTACAAACAGGAAAGTTAAACATAACCATCACTTCATTATTATTATTATTTTTCATTATTTTTCATTATTTTTTTTTATTTTTTTGCTTACTTTTACTTTTGTTGCCTTTATTTTGCTCTTATTCCCCTTGTCGTTGTTTATTTATCTCACTAGCATACTTTTGGGCACTATCTTTTGAGGGTCATTTCATATCCTGACTGTTGATGTGTCAACTAGCAGCAATTGCTCTCTACTCGAGAGATTGCTTGCGATCGCATCCCACCCCGAAGGAACTGCTTCCTTCTCTTACAATAGCGTCATTCATTCGATCCATTCTGTTCATAAACATGACGAAAGTTATCTTTCCCAAGCCCCAGGAAGTTATATCTACTTCCGAAGAAACGAACATAGGCGCGGTCATCTCCATCGATTGTTATAACTTTTATTAAATCTTAGCCCATTAATCGAGTGAACGGGTACGCATCGCATAAAATTGTTATCGACAAGAATTTGTAATGGTTGCTATGTTCATATGTTTGTCTATAATCATTTCGAGCACGAGGCGGACTCGATTTAACTTACGAGACGAAAACGTTTTACTATCTAGAGCAATAACCGAAGTGAGGCATCATGGGTCGGTTTCACTTTTCTATAAAATAGACTACTAGTGATAAACATCAATGAACCGACTCTAGGATTCTGGTTAGCTCGCCAAGCGATAATTAATCCATGGTTTTCATGGTTTGCATAGTTTTTGCGCTACATGAACATGAACATATTGCAATTTAATGAAATTCGATTCATTTCTCTTCTGGCAATTTAATGATAGACTGCATGAAGTTTTTGGAGCTACGTATATGCCGTAGTGTTTACCATATAAAGCTTTTCAAGAGTATTTCTGATTGCTATTAGAGATATCCACTCATCCTTGCACAACAAAACAAAAAAAAAAAAAGCAAAATATTTCCTTTAACGTTATCTACAAATAGGCACGCAGAAGAAGAATAGAAGTGCTGCTGATACGGGCCACAAGTTACCAATTGGAATTAATGGTTTGCGGTAGAAGTCGCCGTTAGCGCAAAGACGTACTCAGTTCTTTCAACGTGTACCTGATAGATTCACGTGCTGCATGTTCTTTATCGACATGGATGAGGTCAATTCCTCTTCAAGGCTCAGCGTAGCTAAGTCCAGCGTACTATCGGCAAAGTTCTTCCCACGATCCTTTGATGCGATTATCCTTGTAATCGCTTCAAAATCACGGCATGCACCACATACCACGGTATGCGGTTTTGCGATCGAAATAGAGATGAAAATAGTGTCCAGTTGGAAAGTGTTTTACAATTTACGCTATTACAGCACTTGTATCCGCAATTATTGACTTCTAGTTCATGCCATGTTTGTTAGCACATCATTTGAAGCGAGTAAAGCTTAAAAAAACTTGAAGCTTGAACTTTAACAAAATAATGTACACCGCGGTGTAAAGGGTTTAGAACAATTAGCTGAGATATTATCCGTTACGATACAGTACCGGCTACAGATTGGGTGATATGTTCTTTCGAATTGATGCCGATATAAGGTTTAAATATAATCTAATGACTTTGTCGTCATTTGTCTAGACTCTAGACCGGTCTGTGATGAGAGGGCTTAATAGAATTTTATTTTTATAAATTAAGTTTTCATTTAGTCAGTCATCAAGAGTGCAACACAAAAATTTTAAAGATTTTAATAGAATTTCTAGTTTTTCCTTATTTTTCTTCTTCTTCTTCTTTTTCTTCCACTACTATATTTCATTCATCCGTTGTGAGGATGATGGGGAATACGATTAAAGAAAACTAAACCCTACCCTACAGAGTAAAACATTTTTGCAAATCATTTGAAAAATTGTAGCGTTTAACTCTTTTTGTGGTTCTTGTGCTTTTGTTGTTTTGTTTTTCTTTTCCATTCCGGCGTTAATAGTTTTACATTCGTGCTCTTTGTTCTGTGGTATATGTTGCATAGTCCGAGACAAATGATAATTAAGTTATACTATCTCGTCTGTCAGGCTATATATCTATATCTATATATCTATATATATATATATGTATACTATGACTTGACTATGTTCACAAAACCTAAACATACTATTAAGCGCTGTTGGTATAGAAAGAAGAATTCGTTTTTTTACTTTTATTTTTATTTACAAGATTTCCTTGAAAGCAGCGGATTTATCTACCTTTTGCTATTCTATGTGCAAATGAAAGTTGTACGTATCCGCACAATTAACTGTACATGCGCCTTTCTACGTCCGTAAGAGAATTAAATTTACATCCAATTATTTATTTTCATCTGTCTAAGAATTTGTCCGCAAACAATTTGTAAATAAACAAAAAGGGTGAAAAGAAAAGCAAAAAAAGCAAAGGGATGTGAAAATAAAACAATAGCAAAAACCAAAGGCAATAATATAAGCCGTAGATATCGTGAATAAAGAAGAAATTTTGTACACGAAAATTTTATTTATTCTTCTTTGGCATACCACAATTAAAAAATTTTTTTTTTTTTTTTTTTTCTTCACTTCAGAATGAATATTGAGTGTACGTCTTCACGTAGGTTCATTGTATTCGTTAAGTAAACTTAATTTGTTGCACATTTCGTGCTTTGTGTTTTTTTTCTTTGGGGAGGGGGGGGGGAATGTGTGCTGCGATATAGAAGAGTAACGTGACGATAAATGAACTCTTCGCGAAAATATGTGACAATGTTTTGATTTTTATGCTGCTTGCCGGGAAATAAATGTAGTAATTTGTCCATTCCATTCGCAGCATCTAGCGAGGCGTGCTCTTAACCGATGTAATGCCATTTAGCTAAGCGCATTTGTATGGCCATCAATCAGTTTGTTTGCTTTAACGCTCTCTTATATGTGCGCTTGTTTATCTACTTAGGCGCTCGTTTATCACGTGTTATGTCTATTTAGGCGCTCATCAGCCAACACGTTCATCTGTCCTGCGCCTTGTTACTTGTGTCTGCCCCTTCAACCTTTTTTTTTGGAATATTTTCACGAATCCTCTAATAGTGCGGCAACAATCGATTCGCTTATTTATATCTCCCCTTATTTATCTCATTTGCCTCTATCTTCTTCTTTCGTTTGATATATGATCATCCACCTATACCTATACTTCAGATCAATCTAGATAGATCTATAATGTATACATTGCTTAGATTTCGCCCTATCGATGGTCAATATGACTCGACAGTTTGTCCAGCCCTGTTCTTCCTATACAATGTTTAACGATTAACCGAAGGAAGCAAATGATGGGTATCGTATATTCGATTGAAGGTGATTATAATTTCTTTGTTGTTGTTGTACCGCACCCCACTGGCGGTACAAAACTATATTAAATTTGTGCGGATGTATGTAACACCCCGAAAGACTTGAAATAGGCCCGACTTCTACTATCATCTATATATATATTATATATATAGATAAATATATATAGATGTGTGTATTATTAGGAAAGTGAATCGGAATCGATCTAAGGTTGTCTGTCCATGTCCATCTATTCTTGTATTTAGTCCGCAGATTGCATTTTTTTTTTAGATATTTTAATGAAAATTGCCGACACCGCTATGTTTTTGCACCAAGAGCTGAGAATGCTATTGAAAATACTTGAGATTTGAGCACTTTTTCAAATTTTTATACTTGATAGTTTATTTGGAGAATTCAGTATATGGCTAAATATATAAAGCGAAGTGATTTAGAATATCTAACGCTAGATTCAATTATAATGTTTTCACTTGTTTTTCTCAATAGAATATTGGGAGTAAGAAACGTACTATCCTAACTAATGATTAATCTTTCAAATTCGAGAACTGGCGTGAAAAAATATATTGTAAACGGTTGTATCTTCTTCTTCTATCAAAAGGTTAATATGCTGCCTGTGTCACGCGCATAAAGCTTACGAGGCAAGCTGTGATGGAAAAATTTATTAAATAATGTATTTAGCATATGAAGACTCGTTGAAGAAGAAGAGCATGAATGCTTTTCATAAAAAGCAGATGGGCGCCTATATTAATTATATTTATTGTTTAATCTATTATATGGGCGTTGCGTTTATAGTGCACGATATACGATATTCAATAATTTCAAATTCATGATATGACAACGACCGCTGCGCATATTGTTTCAGCACAATTATAATAATTCATCTTTATTTATAAAAATGTAAATAAATATGTATTCATTTTAACGTACAGACAGATACTGTACATGACTGTATCACACAATAAGTATATGAATGTAGGTTAAATGTTTGTTGTCACAAGTATTTTTATTATGCATCTGTGCTGCTGCTGCTGCTGCTGATCCATCCATACGTACGCATTAAACAAATATTTTATACCGGCATGTGTTTGTTAAGGGTGTAGTATATTTCCTTGTTTTGTTTATATAATATGTATTATATTTGCTTTGGCACATTTGTGTGCCGTTTTATTGTCATACGATTTTTTCTCTCATTCTCGTCTCTTCTTCAATTTACACATCCTTTTGCTTAAATTTTTATAAATTACACAAATACAGTTAGACAGAGAGAAAGAGAGAGAGAGAAAGAGAAAGAAAGGGGGGGACGCAAATGTGCCAGGGCGAAAAACTTATTTGAATAAATAGCCTTTTTTTTTATTATTGTCATGTTTGAAAAAAGCATTTGCATAGAGTAACACAAGGTGTTGGGAGGACCATTATTGCTTTCCCTACGGTTAAGTGATAAGCATGCAAGTTTGGTTCGGGGTAGTATGCTCGTGCTTTGCATATTTTTAGGCTATTAATATGATTTGTTACAAACAATAACCTCCAACGAAATAACTTTTTATGACTATTTTCTCGCACTATTATAGCAAGGATATCTACCGTCCGTCCCCGTTAACAGAATTTTGCAAACGCCCTGACAAGCTCTCCTACCATTAAATTCAAAAGAAACGAAACTCGAGTTCTCGAAGGAAAAGTTTGGAGTACTCTAGTTCATCTGAGAGGTATTTTTATGTGCATTCATGCGATATTATATGATAGATATAGGCGTCATTTTCTCATTCCGCGCCACTACAATCTTAAATGTGGGTACTTTTCCACAGTCATATGTTGCAAACATATCAAATTTCAATTATATTACTTCCTACAAGTTAAATTTGAATTTGTTTAGCTTCTCTAATGAAGCTCACGAGGTGAAATTCTCACACAGAAGTTTCTTACATTTTCCAATTTAGACGTAGTAGGTTTCCACCAAGTCCAATCACATCTTAATCCTCCTAACTATTATGCCTAACAGAACTCTGTTAAGGGAGTCGGTAGGTGTCTTTGCTAGTTCAATTCGTATTCACCTTTACACTCGTAAAGCAAATTTAAATATTAGTGCATGCTCAAGATTCAAGTCTAACGACCTGCCTTCTCACATCCACATTATATTCGATAACACGCTAGATAGTAATAATGACTGATCCGCTTGAGTAGCCGAAGGCGAGGAATCTCGACTAGCAAGTCAATGGTCGTGGGTTCGAATCTCCTCAAGTGCGGTAGAGTTTTTAATAAAAAGTCGATAGCCTTAGATGCTAGTGCTTTTAAGAGTTTAGTCTTGGAATTTATTTCTCTGGCGAAATTAATAATAGTAATAATAATAATAATAATAATAATAATAATGACAGTATTTTTTGTTCCTAAAGGTTCAAATATTCATATATAAATCGATGACCCAAGTTTTGCTGTTTAATTACGAAGCGATTCTCAGACTATCTCTTCGCTTTCGTACATGAAAAGATACGACACACAATCTCTGGCGAGATCTTGCTAAAATGATTACCATCTATGGGCTTAATATGAAAGCCCAAGCCTGTTCAAGCCTGTCTACTAAGAAGCAAAAAGGAAAAATGCTTTTAAAACCCACTATACTTTAAGTGCAAAAAATAGAAGGAACAATAGTAGGCGTGCGAAAGACATCATATTTGAAATGAATATAATTCGTCTACTCATGAATATCAACAATAAAAATGCAACAATAAGTTGCTAAAAGTTATATGGCCGAACGACTTTAATATAAAATTCTTCTTCACTATTCGTAAAGCTTTCTCCAAAAATCGTCCAATTGTTTCTACAAATATAGACTTAAGTACAATTTGTGATAGTGTAAGTCATAAGTTACCGTTAAACAATAAGTTGCTTTATTTGCATATCCTTTGCCTCCTTTGGGATCTCTCAGCGAAGCCAATTAGTCTCCGTTCTATTTGTTCTCTCTATTAATGACGTCCCTTTGGTTATTTAATTTCTAAAAATTCGAAGAAATTGAAATGAATTTAAATTTTGTGCATTTCCCTTTTTCAATACTTTTGAAAGCCCACAGCTCTGCCAGTCTAATATAAATCAAGTGATCTCATAATGCAAGCTAAACTTCATTTACTTTGAAAAAATTCCATTCATTTTTTGATGGCAGATCTCTTTGATTGTAGGTAGGTCTCATTCAATTTACAAAGAAAACTTTTCTGCTAAGCATCATTGATCGATGATTGAAGGAATTCGACAATTTTCGTCTAACACAAACGTTACGCATGTGCTTCGCCAGACCTACTCTCTCCAATAAGTTGTAATTATCTTATCTCTTAGTCATCAAAGTCATATTAACTCAATCGGTTCGGATTCCGAAACAACTTTTCCTTAGTTTCGTTGCATAATTTTGGACGGGTGCTTAAGCGCTCTTTACCAGCTTACGGGCATAAGCTTAGATTTATCGACTTATGCTCGATTTAAAGCGCTTTATTGCTTCGAGTATAAATTGCTTGTGTGACTTACATTCGCCTTAATTTTAATGTTCTCCCTCATGTAACGTAGAGTCAATTATGTGTTATGTCATAATTTTCGTATGTTATGCTACAGCTATGCTATAATATGCTATAATATCAATACACAATAGGCCTCGATGCCGGTTTTATTTAATTCCTTCAATAATTGTTTGCCCAACTTCGCTTACTTATGCCAATCTAATGATACGCTTTAATTGTTCACGCCTTGTATGCCTTTATGATTGCCAGCTATAGGCGTGGCTTGTAGCAGTTTTTCTTCCTCCTTTCAGTTGGTTTTGTTTATTTTTCACTTAATATTAACGCTTTTTCCTTTTCCACCCTTAATTTCGTGTAAAGATAAAAAATATGAAAAACTTTTATCTTAATTAAAATTTATATTTAACTCATGGATAGTAAAAAAAACAAAAAAAAAAAAAAAAGTCCTACTTCTTCTAATAATATAATGCCATTCGGTGGATAATCACTTTCCTAAGCGTACATTACTTGCATGCATATGTATTGCTTTCACATGTCATTACCAGCCGCAAGAAAATCAAACGCTTTATACAAAGTAATGGAAGCTCTATCGTTTCACATTTCCGCTATAGCTATTAACGTGCGTCCTAAGCGTGATAAGCGAAGAAGTTCAGAGTGGCATTGTCTTTGCAATATTCACCCTCAATGGTGTAAGAAAAGGGAAAAATTTCGACGAAAGCTGCAAAGTTGAATAAGATTTGCCGCATGCCTAAGCCATTCATAGGACGGAAAGTGAGTTGAATTACCGTTAATTTGAAGAATTTTGTAAATAATAATAGTCACGTGATAAGCAATTGTAAACATCAATTCAACAAGGCATTCCTCTACGTGTGGTACACAAAGTTATCTTGCGTATCGTAAGAACAAAAGTTAAAGATAAAACGCTTAAGTAACAATTCAGCTCAGCTCTCAAGTTGTTGATTATTTCATATTGGACTTTCAAAATATCCACGATCCATATATAATATTTTATGTATATATTCGTAGCTCCTCAGCTGTCTTGTTCGAATAAAAGAATGGATTTTGGATCGAGAACAAGAATATTTTAATTCTGCCCGCGATTCTCATAATAGTTGAGTGACATGACTTACATGACATACGTACGGCTCGTTATAAAAATACGTGGTATGCTTACGTTTCAGGGATATTTCAAAGTCAACTAGCATCACTAGCATACATTTAATTTCTTCTTCTTGGTTCGTTGTCTTGATTTTGACCGAATCTCATGATTGTGCGTAAGACATTTCTGATCACTTACTATCCGCTGTTGTAAGGATTCAATTATTGACGCAGTATGTTGTAGAGTATTGGACTACGGATGTAAAAATGCATGCGATTTTCAACACTTTTATCTTTTATCCTAGTTGATCGATGCCGGTAACAGGTATGATTTAATGATTCAACTGGCGTGCGGACACGACACTCGATTTAGTTCATTTAAAGAGAAAGACCGAATTGCATTTAAGTTATTTAAAATGTTTTTTTTTGTTCGTTTGAAAGTTTTCCGTATTCATGCCTTCCAACTTTTAAAAGGAACAAAAAATATATATAAAAAAAAAAAAAAAAAAATAAATAAATAAATAAATAAATGAATAAATAAAATAAGAAAACCCTTTATAGAAAACATTCTTTAAAATCAAGCATTTGCAAATAACAGAAATTTTTATTTAAAGTGAAGAAACAAGAGGAAAGTTTCCTTTTCTCTTAAACTTTTTAAAATGCTACACACTTGAATAGATTTTCAAAGAAATGAGAAATACCATAAGTTTTAGTTAAAGTGAACAAAACCAAAAAAAGAAAAAAAAAAGAAATAGAAATAAAAAAAAAATTAAGGGTCGAAATATAAAAATAATAATAATAACAAAATAATTTATAATAAGAAAGTAAGTAAAAATTCATGATAAGTAAGACCATATAATAAAAATGAAAACTTGTATATTGTGTGTGTGTGTGTGTGTGTGTGTGTGTGTGTGTGTGTGTCGAAATCTATAATTGAAAATATTCAATAAAATTGTCTGCCAAAGAAAAGCAAAATGGGATAAACAAACAGCAAACCATTCCTCCTTCCTTTTTCTATCTCCTCCTCTTCTTATACACTATCATTTCTATCAATCTCTCTCTCTCTCTCTCTCTCTTTCACTCTCCTTCTCACTCTTTCGCTGACATGTAAATGTTTGCTTTTATTTAAAAACTTATGCATACATCATATTAATTCCAGTTGAATGCATGACCGCTTTTTATGAGCACGTACATAACATTCACATGTGTAGGTGAAAGAACAAAAAACAAAAAAAAAAAAAAAACAATCTAAAAAAAAATAAAAAAACCCATTAAAAGACTTTTCTATGGGGAAAATAAGATTTTAAGTAAATGTGCTTCGTTTTCATTTTGTTGTTGTTGTTCTTTTTCTTTTTCTTTTTTTGTTTTTTATTTTTTTTTTCATTTTATTGATTTACAATGCGGTATATATAATTGTTATTTAAGTTGCTTAAGTCATCAATTATCGTTGATTTGCTGCTGTACACATCGTTCGTTTCGTTTGCTATGAATTTTTATGTACAATGAAGTTCAAGGTTCTATACTTAATACATGCGAATAGATTCATAGGTAATTGTAAATATGTTTTCGTTTCTATTACTACCCAATATTGCAACACCATAATGGATACATTAAATTTCTTATTCCATTTGTAACGTTAAAGCGTACAAAACAATCTCGTTTGTCTCTTCTCTTCGTCTTTCCATCAAACTGATTCTCAACTGATCATAAAATATTACAAGCATTTATATAGAAATCTCATACACACACACACACACTGCCACACTTTCACTCTTTTCCATATGTTTATATATAGGCTTTAGCGGATTAAGTGACTGAATTGAAAGGAAAACTTTCATATGCTTATTAACTCCTTACACCAAAGTTTTTTGTTTATTAATTTCGTCATTATTATTATTATTATTATTATTATTATTGTTACTCTCCGTATTCTTGGTATTTTGAAGATATAAGCAATTTTGTCTAAGCATATGTTAGATGAGATGAACTGACTGCAAATATACCTTAAGTGAGAAAATAAGAAAAGAGGCAAACTTGAAAAAAATAATTGCGGCTCATATAGGCGCACAAATGTAGGGCAGTTAATATTGGTTCTCTTCTCCATCTAGATAAGTTTAAGCTTATAGGGCTTCTTTATTGCCTCAATTGTGCAAGCTCGTCTATACAGGTCCATCTATATATGCCCAACCATAGGCCGAAGCTGCCTATTCATATGGACACGTCTCTTTAGGCACCTCTATTGAGAACTCCATATGGGC
The DNA here is from genome assembly GCF_014805625.2 of Glossina fuscipes. NCBI lineage: Eukaryota > Metazoa > Arthropoda > Insecta > Diptera > Glossinidae > Glossina > Glossina fuscipes. Next base: position 29,740,041 of record NW_023998414.1, on the reverse strand, counting down.
CACTCTATATAAGTGCCCCTGTATAGCCACTTCTGTATAGACCTACCTGTACAAGCTTACATGTAAAGGCCTACCTGTGTAGGTACACTTGTATAGGCCCATGTATATAGCACCACCAGTATGGGGCCACATATGAGGAGAAGTCTATATGGGTAAACCTACGTAGGTCCATCTATAGGACCCCGCTGTACATGCCATCCTCTATAAGCTCACCCACAAGCTCTTCCTTATATAAATCTATCTAAATAAGTTTATCTATCTAACCAACCCACCCACATATAACCTGTCTATCTACATAAGTCCGACCTTTCATGTAGATCGGGTCTACATATATAATTAATTTCCATACGTGGATAACGTAAAACTCTTAAACTTGCAGGACTCACGTATATTACTTTGTAAGGAAAATTTGTTTCTAAACAAGATTTCATTCATACACATCAGTGTAGGCTTCAAGTTTTTCCGTCCGTCGGCGCATCGGTTATTTTGCTCCTCTGGCCTAGATATTACACTAGAATGTCAAACTGTTGTTTGTTGTTATTGTTGTTGTTGTTGTGTTATTACCTTAGAAAAAGAGAATGGTCACACATACGACATGCGACAAGGTTATAAGCGCATATAAATTTTAAGCAACTTTTTATTTTAAAACCAGAAAAGGCGAGACGTTGATCAAAATTTCTCATTTATATAAACGCAGTTAGCCAACTAAGCTTATATAACATTGTATAGTGCTTCGATAATTAACACGTAACACATAAGCAATTGCTTGTCTTCTTTCGACTCTACAAATCAAACGACGAGTATCCTGTAGGTCGCATAAGACCGTTTCTCCTTTTTCGTTTTTTATTTGCAGGCCTTTAAATTGTTTATCTTATTTTACAGTTCAATTATTGTTATCATTGTGAAATTCTTACAAACCAAAAAAAAAAAAAAAAAAAAAAAATGCTTTACATTTCATTGTATTACTTTGTATTGTTTTAACTTGGTGGTTTATCAATGTGTAAAATATTAAATAATTCAAGTGGAAAATTATTTAGAAAATTTATATACAAAAATATTATAATATTTTGCAGAACTTGTAAAGCATTGTTGGCATATTAAAGTTACACGAACGTATGTGACACGCATCACGAGCTGAGACAGATTTTCCCTTCTTTTGATACATTAATCGAGTCAAAGCCGATTTCTGAAATAATTTAGATTTCCTGCTCGTCTGTCCGTAATCAACAATTTTAAGATGTTAAGAGATTTTGATGAGACTTGGTGAACTGATGCGCTCTATAAAATTGATTGCACACAATCAACTACTCGCAATATTTTGAAATGATCGTTGTATGTATTTGAATTATAAGTCGATTGTATAACATTTAGACTACGTTGGTGTACTTTCCTCATTCTCCTGCTTCCTTATAAGGGGTGCCGGGAAAAGTAAGCTTTTATATCGTAACATCTATCTAATTTTTTCTAACCCAATATTTTATGGCAAACTTGATGGCGTAGTGTATTTAATAGTCGGCTTTGCTGAACGATAACGCTCAAACATTTCAATATCACAAAAAAGTAACCATTTTGTTTGTGCACAGTGAGGTAAGATAATGAATGTCTACATAAACAAGAATTATATGAAGAGCATTTGTGGGAGGTATTCCATATGCAAATGAGATGATATTAGAGCAGGGACAAGGGTTGTGTCTAAATTCCGCTTTCATTTTTATATGGGCAAGAGCTAAGGAAGAGTAGTTTCCACAAACGAATCGTGTAAGCTATCATTTAAGTGTTATTTGTTGAGAGTTCTGAAGTATTAAGAACTCCGTCCTACTCGCCTTAAGATTATATTACATAAAAATGTTTGAAGGGGTATGCAAACAACCGGCGAAGCTTTTAAATTAAAATTTAATTCCATATAGAATTGCTTTCATTTTATTTATCACCAGGAAGTATGGCACATATATAAAAAGGAAAAAAAAAAAAACAAACAAACAAACAAACAAACAAACAAACAACACGAGATACAGCTGGATGTATAAATGAGTGACAAATGGAGTTAAATCCAAGTAGATTGGACAAAACGGGCATCGGCATAGAAAGATGGACGTACTTAGCCTAGAATATAATGTTGTTATAATGTCACGAATAGATGAATAAAAAATTAAAGCAAAAGAGTAAACATTGCGCCAGTTAGATCAAAAGGTTAACAGACGGACGGACAGGCAGTGAGGCAGAAGAAAATACGGAATGATAGCTGTAAAATGGTATAGATCGATAGATAGATAGATACTATGCTAACGAATAATGATTACTCCGTCGAGAGACGGACTGAAAAGAGGAGACGGACATGAATTAATTGAAATAAATTACAAGTTGTCAACGATCAACGTTGCTTGCAGTGGCTACAGACAGCGGTAATGGGTAAAATAATTCTTTACATTAAATCATTTATTGATCTATTGTGAAAACGAATTCGCCACGAAAAATAAACCAGCCCTAAGCCATTAAACAGTAGAGACGTTACTACACTATTTATATTGCTTATGTTACTGTATAAGAAGAAACAACACATTCCTTAAAAAGACTTTCATTCAACGAAACGACTAAGAAGAGACAAAAACCCCTTAGGAAATCCTCTTATAAATAGTAAACGTTTCCTTTAAAAGTTAACAGAAAACATGTTACTGTAATACAATAAGAATGAAGCAAATAAAATAAAATAAAATAAAATAAAAAGAAAAAAAAAACAACACAGAAGAAAAAGCATAACTATTTTAAAGAGGTTTGGGGCCTCAAGCTTGTAAAACATTACAAAGGATAATCACACGTCAATAGTATCTGACAAAAAAAGAACAGATAAAAAACATAAAACTAAAAAGGAAGTAAGGCACACAAAAAAAAAAAAAAAAAAAAGAAGAAGGAAAAAAAAGTTCAAACAAAAGATTACCTGGGTTTCAAAAAAAAAAAAAAATAGAAAAAACAAAAGCAAATTTCTATAGGGGGGCTGGCTTTGTTCATATATATATATATATATATATACGAGTGAGTGTTCGTTTGCACCTGAGTGTATAAATCAATACACAAAACATTTAGCTTTGACACCATCCAGCGTCCATTTACCTAAAGAGTTTTGTTTAACGACTTTCTTTCCGTAATATTCCGCATGTCTCTCTGTCGTTGTCTTTGCAAACATGTATTAATCCTCAGAGGCAAATACAATATTTTTGAACTTTGCAAAAAAAAAAAAAGAAAAGGTAAAGTTTTATACAAAATCTCTCTCTTAATGCCTCAAACTGTCAATCGATTTTGTTGCCCTTTTTAAATTTCATTTGAAAACAAGTCAAATAATGATAAATATATCTTATGGCAAATGCCCCGTAGCCGCTTACTTATACCGACATACCTTAAACTTATAAAATCGTAAATATTTTGTTAACAATAATCGGCTGGTGGGACAATGTCTTGCAATTAACCTTTTCTGTGGGTTTGTACTACGATTTAGATCAATATCTCTTATCAATATTTCGTGGACGTGCTTGCGCAACGATCTATCCCACTTTTAACTCTGGCCTTGTCTGCCTTTCAATTTCAAATTTATTTAATACATTAATGTATATTATGGTTCGGTTTCGGTTTCTGCAACCATTAGCTTTGTCTTAATAGACTATACATAGCTACTCTATTACTCTATATAGATATAATGACGAAATTGCCAATATATGAGTATTTTTAGATATTGAGAACGTAAAAAGACAAAATGAAGATGAATTTTAATCAGGAAGAAGGAAAGAAAGAAGGAAAAACTTAATCTATCAAAAGCATCTAATTGAACTTTATATATATACATATATGGTAAGATGCTATGAAAGCATGTAGCATCAAAATGATGAGACGTGTTTTTGACGCCCAAATAACGCACCTGAATGTTCTTGATAACTACACATATGCATAGATACATAAATACATAAATACATACATACATACATACATAAAGCCTAACGTACATGCATATGCGGTATGTACGTGCAAAGTAGGACCAAAGCTTTTTCACACTAAAATCAGTTATCAGAAAAAGGAAAATAGACAAACTATGAAGGGAATGTTTAATTTTTACCTATGCTTCTTCTTCTTCTTTTTTTTTTTTGTGGAAGGCGAAGCAGTGGTTAAAAGTTGAACTTAACCCGATAGCAAGTCAAAGAGTCAACAACAGTAAGAAACATTTGAGACAAAAATTCTTCGTCTAAGCAAATATAGATGTACGCATACAATTTATGGGCTCCCCGGTGTACGCGGTAAACGTTTCTCAAATTTAATTTACCCCCCACGATAAGAATACAAAAAAAAAAATAAAAAAATAAAAAAAAAATTAGAAGAAAAACTCAAACCTTCGACAAGAATCTTAAACATTCAGCTTCGGATGTACAATACGCTACATAAGCAAGTAAAGCCTTTCTTGTTGCTTACTAACTTTTCAGTGTGCCATATGACAATATATCGATCAACAAGTCCTAGAGCAGACAGGTAAATACTCTAAGTTGAAAAAATGCCAAACCTTTAAAGGATGCCTACTCGTCGGGCTTCATGGTAATTCGATCATTTCTTTACAACTTCTAATGATCTTAGCGACATGACTTTCATTGCGTCAGAATTGTTGTGTGGAAAACAGTAGCATTCAATTTTAACACTGACTTATAACGACTCTTCTACATCGAGAGACAACAATTTGTCAGTGATTTTTTTTGGTGATTTTCGATGAGCCCCTACGTATGCCAATAATGGTGAATGCGTTGAACGCTCAAAATGAATCATTCTACAGGAAGGAATGAAAAATATTCTTGAAATTATTCCTGT
>NW_023998414.1:29667702-29730202 GCF_014805625.2 Glossina fuscipes | reverse complement strand
ACTCGTCAGAGAGAGAGAGAGAGAGAGAGATTCTATTAGTTATAATGCATTCAAAACATTTTGTTCGTTAAAGCCAATTATATGTAAAATTTTTATATTTCATTGCGTAGGTAACGTTGCGTATGAGTAATATTTAACTGGCTTAAAATAAATATACGTATAACGAGATAATTATTATTTAGCCTAAAAGACGTTTAAGGTAATACGACGATAAGATAAGAATAGTTTTTTTTTTTTTTTAAAAGTCAGCCTTTCTGAGCATAGCATTAAATGAATAAAATAATCATAAGAATAAAAAATATATGCAAGGGTATGTGTATATGTGCCTTGAATTTAGCATATATAGTAAAGTGGAACGTTTATATTCGACAATTTGCTCGCGTTCGAAGGAATTTGAGCGATAATCATACTTCCAAGCGATCAACAATTTTTACAAGAAAATTAATCGTCAGAGAGAGTATCTTATCTTTGCGTTTCATATCAAGATTTATTGTGAATGGAGTGTGGAAGAGCATCACGGGATGTTATACCTCAAAAGCATAGCTACGCGAATTACAAAACGCATTCAATGGAGCCGCTTGTTCGATGTTAAACAACGAGAATGCGGACAAAAAATCGACCAAATTCATAACCAAAAAAGCTGAATGTGTACTCTGAGAATGTTGATAGCGTTGCAAGTTGTAGTTTGTCTAAGGAATGCTGAAAGAGGTCAATTGTCACTACCATTATGCAAAAGTGTTCTCTCAAAAATTCAACAGAATAAGAACGATAGACAGACATTATTCTTTCTTATTTCATGCTCTGTTTAAATGTTTACTTTTCTGCCTTTCGTAGTGAGAGAAGATCCACTAAACGAACCGAAGCCACTAACTCAATTAATCTATGAAAAAAATACGGAAGTTTGGTTCGAACACCGCAGCACCTTTCTTGTCAATAACGTATTTGGAAGAGGGTTAAATAAATTTTGCTTAAAGAATTATTATTAGGTGCACTCACTATGCCATGTAGATAGATAGCTATATATATTTTTGATCAGCATCAAATTTTAAGGATGGATGCAAATATGAGAGATACATATATTTTCGGCGGGTCCATCAATTTAATAAACGAATTTTCTCGTGTTTTAGATCTTAAAGGGTTGAGGCAACTATTTAATCCATACTGGTTGATAAATCACAACTAAGAGTGCGACCGGAGTTTTCTTTAAATGCTTGCACTTAATGTGGCAACTCTTCGGAGTATATAAAGCTATGATTAAATTTAGTAATAATTTTACGGAAATATTTTCCCACAAAAGATCGAATGGATAGAATATAAACTAACACTAAGTGAACAATGAAGAGATTACGAAAAGTGACTATCAGAATGTAAGCAACATTTAGAAGTAAAATTGGAAGGTAAGGTATTTTTCCCGCACTTTAATGGACCATAACTGTAAAGTCTAACCTTCGGCAATAGTTTTTTTTTGTTTTTTGTGCACAAGCACACAAGATCACGACTGACTGTACTGTTATGGGCATTACAAGTTTGTTTACTCCAACTGCTTTCGCGTCATGTATAGATGCTCTCATCAGCAAAAAAAAAAAAACCTCTATGGGACGCTGTCTTTATGCTCTTATTTACATTGGTTATGTAGTTTGCTTGTTTACATTATCCTTAGTATACTTGACCAATTGTGTTGCACACGTTCGCCTAGTCTCGGTTGCGTATATTAGTGGTTTTTGTTATATGTGTTTAAAGTGAAAACATTTTCTATATGCAGATTGACTGATGATTGCTCTGGCAAGCATCATATGATTTAATTTTTTTTTAAATTTTTTTTTCTTATATAAAGTAAAAAAAAAAATTAATAATAATTTTCCTTGGCCCATTAAATCCCATACTTAGTGCAGGACGCACTGACCATTCTTCTGACTTGCCAAATCGATGAAATCACCAATCACTCAGCGAAGAAAGTGAGGGAAACGTAGCCTCCTGGATTTGAATCCACGAGCACTAACTTAATAGTCACGATTTTTATCCAATCTTCTACTTCTGCGTAGTTGGCAGTAAATAGCGAGTTCAAATGTAATTTTTGTACGATCGATTTCCGACGTCTGACGGTTGGCCAAGTAGCCACGATTCTAAAACAGAGTTTCCGATACGTGGTAATTCGCGGAACATCCATGTCTCATTCAACACTAGTAGATTGTCAAAAAAATCGTCGGCCTTAGCACAGTATACGCCTGAAATCGATTAAAGATCATCAACTCTTTTCCTCTGTTAGTCATCGCACAGCAACTAGGGCATCCACTTTGTTCACTTTTCGCTTTATTACTCGCGTTTATTTTTACAAACTTCTGCACGGAAGCACAAATGAGGTGAATATCTCTCTTGGAAAAAACTGTTGTTCAATTTAAATTTTTTACGTTGTTTGGCTTTGCACACTTGTACTTGTCATTCGAGCTACACATTATATATTTATATAAAAAGAGAGGTCAGCAGCAAAAGTGACGTGGTGGTCCACCTTATACAGTCCACATTTTTGGTTTTTTTAGTTATAAGCCTCGGTTTTTTCTTTTAATTTCATATTGCTCTCGTATTGGAGTGACCGTCAATGTTTACTTTACTCTCTGCTTGTATATTTGTTGTTGCTTAATACTCACCTTCTTGCCTTTTTCATGTTTAATAGCTCGGTATATAATTAATCCTTTTGTTTTTACCCAAATTCGTTGACCTTACATTTTCTCGTCCAGCCTCTGCCATTTTATGTATGAGCTAACTATATAGGCTTTTATAAATATAAAAGACAGCATACTTTTAGTCATTTTTTTCTTCTTTTTTTTTTTTTTTTTTTTTTAAGTAAACATATTTAAGCACATGGTACGGTGTGCTGTGTGGTGCATAGTTGAAAACCCGCGTGCATACGTCCCTTTTCATGCTCTATATAAATATTATATGAAACCCGTTCTCTTAACTGAAAGCAAAATTGTTTGTTGCTTTATCAAATATTTTATACAGATTTAACTTTTAAAATATTCTTACATATCACAGGCCATTAGATGTAAAATTTTAAGCAAGTTAATTAAAAAGTGTCAACTAGACTAACAAATATTTGCTTATGGAAAATAGGAGGGAGAGAAAGCGAAGAAATGAATTTTCCTATGAATATGATGATAATATTATATGTGAAATAATCCTTTTTATTGAATATTTTTTGCGAATACCTTTGGGCGTCCATGTGTTAGATAAAAATAAATACATTTCAACATGAATTTTATTTAAATTTTTTTGTTTTTTCTTTCGTGAAAAAATTTTTAAATATTTAATATGCAATAAATATTAGTAACAACCATTAAAAAACGAATCACGATAAGCGCTAATAACGCAAGAACTAGCGAAACGAAAAAAAAAAAAAAGAAGCCAAAATAAACAAGTACATTACAGTCGGGCTAGGCTGACTGTTCCATACCCTACACCATCACCACATTGTCTACCATAATTCTTCTTTTTGCCATAGAACACAAAAATCACACTCTGCTCTTATATTACGAACTTACTATTATGAAACTGTATATTACAAATTACATTCCAATGCAAATGGAGGCGTGCTTTCCGTAAGAATCGCTGTGGTCAAAAATTAAGGTACATGTTCAAAATCCAGCACAGTTAACTTTTTTATAAAATTACAATTTTTTTCATCTTGACATAATAAAACTTGTCTTTATGTTATTTAGTTAAAACTTGGTATGAAAAAGTTTTTGTTCCTATGTCATAAATGATGTTGAAAAAGCTAAAATTTGCTTAGCTACTGGGGACACACCATGCTTTGTGAAAAAAATTGAGACTTGTACGACGTGAATCCTCTATTCACGTCGCGACTTTCCAACGATTAGCAGGTTATATTAAGTTTTTCTCGGAAAATTTTCTTATGCCGTACTTAATATAGGCTAATGTATGTATAAGCATTTAAGTTTGAAAGGTCACTGTGCCCTGTGAAAAAATGAAACTGGTTTTGCGATACTCTGTTAACACCTAATAATAATAGTGATAATCGAATATACGCAATTCAATTGTTAAATCGTTGAATGGTTCAATTCAATTACTATTACCATACAATTCGCAGAAAGGGAATAAAGCGGCATTGTCGTGGCCGAATCTGGTGGAGCTATTGACGAAAGCAACCACGACCATTAACCATCTAAATTACTCAGTGTAGACTGGTCCCATCGCCTCTGCCATGCGTACTTGCTGGCTTCCGCGATACGCTTACTTTCTTCAGCCGTGAGCCTACTTCCAAGCCGCCCTCTTCTGTGCTATAGCTTTGTTAATCGATCATATTATCATCATCTGCTGATAGCAAGCTTGGTGTGATGCATATTGCATCAAGTGGCATTGTGCGAACCACAAGCCACACTTTTACTGCTGTTGTTCGCATTAACTTGTCAGCAATTACGACTTGCGCAAACAACCTTCTACTTTGTCTTGGCCTTCCGATATTTGCCATCATCCGGGCAAGTGGTGCAAGTGCAACATTGATTACGGTAAACGGGGAGTGGTTACACTAGAAAACATCAACTATGCCCTGATAATTATGATCGATAATTGGAAAGTGAAGTTGCAAGACACAGTTGGCAAAATATTAAAGTATAGTCTCTTCATTAACTTGCCTGGGCATCATCGGAAGACTGTTTTCCAAATAACGATCGCGTTACAAAAGTGCAAATGCATCACATCACATATAGATGCTTACAATTACAAAAGTTTATCGTGCTCACCTGTGTTATCCCCACTATACTCCAGATGTAGCCACCAGCTATTAGTATTTGTTTGCGAATTCAAATGGGGTGCTGTGGGAAAAGCGTTTCGATAATCAAATGATAAGTTTATCTCGGCGATGAGATCAGTGTGTTTCGAAGAACTCGATAAATCGTTCTAGACGATTTAGCAAAGCATTGCCGAGCTCTAATCGTATAGGCTTTCAAAGAATATATTTTGATGAATAAAATTGAAATTTTGAGTTTCGGAATTTTTTTTGTCCGAAATTTATTGGCCGACATATTTTGTATTGAAGAAGAAGAAGGGCTTTAATATCTTCATACAATTTACATGTCTTTTCGTTAACTTAATGTGAATAGCTTTGCGATCATGACGCTGTATACAGAGAAGAGAATTATAAAGTCAAAGAATTTCATGTTCATTAATGATCTCATCCGGAATAGTTGAGGATTCTTTTAGACGGCTTTGTTTAATTATTTTTTTAAACTTCCTTCCTGGCTTACATTGTAAGCAGTAACTTAAGATCCAGAGATGTAAGCCCAGGTGAAAGGAATAAGTGTCTCCGGGCCTTTTATGTACTTCTTAAGCAAATGCCCGATAATAGGGTAGAGAAGCAAAAAAAAAAAACTTTATCTCTCTTAGTTTTAAGAATTTTCAGTCTATACTCGTGGCACCTTCGAAATGACTGTATAAACGTGGTAACGATCATTATTCTTTAATGGCGACATCTTGCAAATGTTGATAGTTTTCGTAGAACGAAAAAAAAAGGGGGAAAAGTAACTAACTACAACTACAATCAGCAACTAATTCAGTGGCTTCTCATGAAGTTAATTTTAATTGAAAAAGTTTTTATTACCGAAAAAGTCCTTTGCACACAATTAAATTGTTATAAAACAAAATTAATACCTGATCCGAATTCAGTGAGCAATTATTATTAGTTTTTTTTTTTTTTTTTTTTTTGTAATTTTTTTTTGTAATTTTTTTTTCTTCACATTCTATCAATTTCATAACTTCTATATAAGTTTTATATCTCATTTCTCATTTAGTTGCCCAGATTTCGTTTGCAAACCGCATTATTATTAAATTACAATTTCAATTATTTCAACTGTAATTCGATCAATAAGTCCTCTGCCTTTCTCAGTTATAAGTTTTAACAATTATTAGAATTTCTCTGCTGTTTTTGTTTTTTTTTTTTTTTTTTTTTATTTTCCCCTACCCTCCATGTAATTAAATGAAAAATATTGTATGGTAAAAGATAAAAAAAAAAAAAAAAAAACAAAAAGAGAAAAAGAACATAGACTTTGACTATGCTGCAAGTAAGACCAAGCAAGAGAAAGTTTTTGGCAACACTAGCTTATTTTTAGTTTGCATGGCGTGGCGTATATAGGGTAAAAAAGGATTTAAGAGGCCACAAATTCACTCAAGCATGAAAATTTCAATTAAACTTTTTGCTTTCAAATGTATTAATAGATTTATGAAGAAAAATTATTTTACTATAAAATGAGAGAGAAGACACGACGACACGGTTCTTAAACAGAAGAAGAGAGAAAAAAACAGGAAACGATTGCATGCGAAGCAAATTGAATTTGTTTTTCAATGTTTGTTTTTGACTATCACTTTTTCAACTCGATTTTCTCTTTCTCTTTCTTATATGGGCCAATAGCTGTTTATTTGTTTTTGCCTATCTCTCCTTAAAACCTTTAAGGACAATAATTCACTTTTTCCAACGCATACTTAATAAGATGGGTCGCCGTAATCACTAAACACATTTGAATGCCATAAATTTATTACAAATCGTTTGTACGGATTATGCAACGTAAAGTTAAAGCGATTAGAGAAATTTATACACTCTATGTCTTGATCGTCTTCACTGCCCGTAAAATCGATTCGTCCGACTCCACGCAAATGATATCTGAAAAATACTGATAGGCTTGATAATGGCAGAGTACGGTTTTCCTTCGACTAACAAAAAGAGGATGAATATTACGAAGCGTAAAAAGGAGAGAGTTACAGAAAGGTTTAGGATAGTAATAGAAGGAAGAGGTATTATTTTGGGAAAAAGATATGGATGATGATGAGAGAGATAGCAAACCTAACCCATTTTTAGAAAAATTCCAAGTTTCATGAAGCATTATCTTTACCACTAATTACGATTAATTTATGCTGATGACTACACTAATACATGCTTGAACTTCATTTGAACACTGTTTCACTTGGAAAAGTCATTGGTACAATATGAGTTAATCAAAATATTTTTCACAATTCTCGACAACCGTTTCCGTGTCGAGCAAACAATGCCGTTTTGGCAGCGGTCCCATCATCGACCCATTTTCGCACTTCTTCAGCATTTCGAAACCACGTGCCAGGCAGGCCGTACTGCATCGGTCTGCAAAAGTCACAATCAGCTATGTATAGCGAATACGCTGAGTACGGCGGAACTTTCCACTAGAACTGCAACAATGCATCGCTCGCAGCTCTTACAAAGTGTGGACGAAACGACATTTTCAGCCTATGCTGACAAGCTTCTATGCTTACAAGTTAACTTAATTTTTTTCATCCTATTTAAACCCTTTCACTTAAATATTGTGAAAACATATTTAAAAAAATTTATGAATAAAACTTTCAGTCGTCTATTATTTCGAAACGACACTTTATTGATCAACAATCATTCTAACGTCTCTCTGGCTTTTCAATGCCCCTTTTGTAGAACGTTATGTCTTTGCTCGCAAAACAGCCCTCAATTTCGGCAATAGACCAGTCATTTGAGCCAAACTTGTTTTGCTAGAGCATCGTTTTGATGTCTGCAAAAATCTAATAGTCGCTCGGGTTCACATTTGGGGAGCACGATGGGTGAGTAAGCAGTTCGAAGCTTAATTCATTCAATTTAACCATCCTTGACATTTGCATGTGAGGCCGTTTACCCAATCGACTCAACAATGCTATGTAGTATTCGCTTTCGAGCCTTTGTGTGTATGACAGTCAATGAAGGAAATACCGCCTGCATCCCAATATACGAATGACATAACTGCCGACTTTCATCGACTGTTGCTCATTCAGCTGATGATCTTTTTGATCCAGGTGTACAATATTCGATCGATGTCTCGTTTACGTTCAAATACCGTTGCAAGAAGTCCTTTTTATCTCGGTTGAATAGCTTCAAACATCGATCTCAGTTTGAGCGAATGCGGCACTCACTTCAAGTAGAGCTTTCTGATGGGCAAAAAAAGACCATGAAATACAAAAAAAACAAGCCCACTGCCTTTTGCTATCTTTAACTTGTCAGCTATGTCATGGAACTTTAACTTTCTGTCTTCCAAAACAATTCTGTGCAAATTCTTTGTATGTTTTGTATGAACAACTGCCACGAACACTCCGCCATAGCAGGGCGTTCAACGTTTAAATTCAGCATTTTCAGTAAACAATACTTGTTTTCTCGGGTGCAGACTCTTCATATCGCTTATCGTGACTTCAACAATATGACTTGTCGACAGGTATCGTTTGCCGGCGTATGTTATACGAAAATTATATGGATTTGTTAACAGGGCTATTGCATGTATGCCAAACCGGAGACTTATTGAGTATTTTTTTATATATAAAATATTGTAAAATATTCAATTTAATGTTGTGTAATTAACATAAATGGGACAAATCAGCGCCGGTAGATACATTAACACAAACATATCTTAACATAATTTTATACTAACGGTTACTAGCGTTCACATATGTTAGTAGAGCTTACAGCAGGCACGATGTAGTAACTGGGGATTTTTGTTAGTTTGTTGCACTAAAAGCACACGGGCATACAAGCACACAAGTACACGTGAAACACCGTCAAGTACCTTTTACATGTACGGTGAAATTACCCGATTTTCATATTTATGAACAACTGAATGACGCGAATGTTTGCGCAATGATTTGTGGGCATAAACAAATTTGTAATTTGATAGCAGATTTCACAGAAAAAAAATAAAAAAAAAAAAAATTCGCATAATATTTAAATATGAAATACATAAAAAAAAAAAAAATAATTTATTTGACACAAAGGTACGTTTCATGTACATACATACATATACGAACACGCACGTACACATACGAAGTGTAAGGAAATAGATTCGCTTTTAACACGTATTGATAATGATAAGCGGTAACGTACATCTTATGCTTACGGTTAACAAGGTACACATATGCTCATTAACTTGCTAAAACTCGACTAAGACGAATTGTTTCAATCTTAAATATATATATAAATATTATTAAAAATAAATATATATATGTTTGCGCTTAGTGTTCAGCTTAGCTTTTATTATAGAAAATTGCAAATAAGCAAAATACCTACGGATAACTTAGTGATAAATACGATCTGGAATTGTGGTTGATTTTGTGTAATCTGAATATAGCCGAGTCCTAAATTTAACCATAAACCGCAACCAAGACTTGGTCCATCCCCCTTAGTCTCGCCATGACGCTAAGATATGAGCCTAAGTTTATATATACATATTGTTACATAACATGTCTCTTTAATTTTACGGTATGTACGGACTATGGATGGCGTGGATTTTATTCATGACTTTGGAAGAATTATTTATACTATTCAGAATTTCCTAGCATATCACCCTACTGAGCCCAAATTTTCAAATTTTCTTTTCCTTTTTTTTATTTTGCTGGTCTGTCTTTCTATGTAGAGGCACAACGGTGATTAGGAAGAGAGGACCCGAAGAAGGGAATAAAATTTGTTAACGTTCGTCTTAAAAGTGGGGAAACCAGTCACGGTGTGAAGGACCACTACTGCTAAGTTATTCCATATCGACTTAAGTTCACTTGTTAGTACTTGAAGCTTAAAAAATGCTGTTTAAAAAAACTGTTGAACTGAAACTGAGACTATTTGCTGCGCTATTGAAGCCTTTAATCTTTATAGTGTAGCGTAATTCGTCTGAGTGTACGTATATTGCAGTCAGAAATGGATGAATGTCACGATACACAGCTATTTGCCTTCTAGTAAATCTCGCACGAAAAAGCTTTCTTCAAAAGAATTAGTGAAGACTCAATTTTATTCTATATCATCCCATTTACAAGTTGGAAATTTTGCCAATAATCAGATAAGTAAGGCGCTGCTTATTTACAGTATCCATGGGTGAAACATCGGTAATCTTTATTCGCTTTCATTACTTGCCGGAAATTTTGGGAAATTTCGAATCTTGCAGAATTGATTACTACTGTTAGGAGCAATTATTTTATGATCGGTATAACCGAACCGGACCGTTCAAAGCAGAAGTTATCTTTAGCATAAAGTATGATGAAACCAAGTTTGGTTAAATTACTTTCTGACACATTAGCTATAGAGTGCGGGTCCTTTCATTAATAGAAGCTTCAATTTAATCCGATTCATTCACATCTGGCCGCGCAGAGCGGGCACCGTCTTAACGAAGATGGAAGTTTTCGCAACAAAATTTCTTAAACCATTTCCGAGACAAACACGCACTGTCCCTATACAGTCGCATGAGTTTACGAAAGCATTTACCCTTTCTCGAAACTCATATTCAACGAATGCGGATTAATATATCTAGAACACGTATTTTGATATGTCATGAAGTGTTCTCATAAGACGTAGGTATAAGTTTGGCTTCGGTCATTTATTATTAGATTCAAAAAGTCTTGGGCACGTGCCCTTGATTATGCGCGCAAATCAATTTAAAAATATTTATAGATCATGCAACTGCCGTAAGGGTTTGGAGTGTGTTTAAAACCTTTCTAAATTTCAACCAATTTCGTATGATAGCGAAACGGTAATGCCTTAATTGCTTTATGATGGCGACTTGCATTGCATTGCAGTTAAATTTAAATTTATTAAAAACTATATTTCTTTCATTTTTTTTTTGTTTTTTCTTTCATTATTTGTTAGTGCCATGCCATTTAAATTGTCTGGCAGAGAGGTGCCGGCAAACGCAGCACGAACCAACAAAAAAACAAACAAAACTATTATATGTTATTGCAAAATGATTTAAAATACCAGTTAAAGTTGAAGTTAACTGACTGTAACTAAAAACTCAGCCTTGCTGATGCTGGTGTATAAGTGTTGTGTGTTGTGTGCAAGCGCCTTTAACAAACTTTAAATCCATACGTTTACCTAGACAAGCGCCAGCGAAATTATTATGAAAAAACAGATAGCAAGCAAAACGAAATAACAAAATATAAATAAATGAAAAGAAAAAAAAAAAAAAAAAAAAAAAAAAAAAAAGAAGAAAATATAGAGAGAAGAAAAGAAAACCAACCACCGCTAAAAAATAGTTATATAACATTTGCTGTTGTTGCTTTTAATGCTGTCACTACTATTCCTCTTTTCGCCTTTAATGCTTTAGCCGTCGAGCGATGGTCATAATGAAGAGGGTGATGACAGGGAGAATATATATATACACACAGTTATGCCCATAGAAACACACACAAACAAACAAACAAACACACACGCACACTGTTCTATATATATATATATATATATATATACATAAATATATATCGGGTATACAACACAACTGTTGCCTATTTCGTTTTTATCTTTTAGTTTAGTTACCTTTTATGTGTAACGCAGGCCAGCAGCAATGATTACAATGTAAAGCAGCAGTCAGTTGTTACTTTCACTAAGCTGTCGAAAATGTAGAGCTCAACTAGTACACATTGTACGCGCATAAGTGTATGTGTGCTAAATGTGTGTGTCTGTGTGTGTATGCGTGTGCGTCTAAGTATAAAATGTATGCGCACCATCAAACCGATAGACGACCTCATATGCAACTAAGTGTATTGAGGAAGTACAATATAAAGCTGTTTAACAGAAATACGTTAACAAAACAAATGAAATGTAAGGTAACAGCAACAACAGCAACAACAGTAACAGCAATAGCAACAATTACAATAAAAGCAACGAAGACTTTGAACGTGCTCACTTAAAACCAAACCATACCGAATGATTGCCAGAAAAACCAAAAACCAAAAGCAACAATAACAGCAGGCGCTTAATATGAATTGCAATGTGTGGTAATTGTAACAAAACTTGACTGAAATTGTTTAACTCAAAGCAATGATTTTGCAGCCTTCTACATTTCTACCTGGGAGTCCGGGTGTCTGCATAGTAGAAACACAGAAACCGATATATCTGTCTGTACATAAAAACGTTTCTCTCTCTCTCTCTGTATGTGTGTTTGTATATGTGTATATATATATATATTTGATTGTATCTTTGTGTGTCTATGGGCACGTTTTGTAGGTGTGCTAGTCTTCTATAAACTCGTCTAAGTTTGTAACAATATCTCTAAGTTGTTTAGACAGACATATATGTATGCATTTGTTTCTATGCGTACGTTGCTGACGCCACACATTTAAAACAACGATCGTTTGAAACGTATTGCTGCAACAAGGCAACAACAGAAATACTTTCAAGCCACCGATTACTGATATAACCAAAACGAAACGGGTTTTTTAAGTAACCATGATTTAAATGCTAAATACCAGTCGTTTATATTTCCAGATCTCTTCATTGCCAACATATTGCCAGACAGTTTATTATTAAACATTTTTTCTAGTTTATTTCCTTTTTTTTTTGTTTGTCGTTATTATCAAAAAGCCAAAAGTACAAATCGAAAAAAAAATGAATAAATCATTTCCTTTCCCTGCAACCATGTTGCATAGTATTCGTGAATGATTGCATTGCTACCACAATGCATATGCAATGCGATTCCCTGATGTATCCCTTTCCTATTAGACGTATATTTATTTATTTAATTTTTTTTTCGAGTTTCGCATAACCAAAACATTTAATTTCTTCGCATAGCTTATTATTATCATTACACCCATCACCGATGGACGGAGGGGTATAGTATATTAATTTTATCGAAACGCTTGCAAAGATGCCAAGAAGGAAGCTTCAAAGATCCCACATAATAAATATATTCTTGATCAGCATCAAATTCTAAATCACTTTAAGCCCGTCCGTCTGTCTGTTGTGGCCGTCTGTGCAATGTTTGTTGTAAACATTCCCTCCCGCCACAAATATCGACATCAAATTTGCCAGAAACATTGCTTTTATACGGTAGGTTGGTATTGAAAATGGGCCAAATCGCAGGATGGAGACGGCAGTCACAGTATGACGTAAACTGAGAAAACCACTCGGGTTTTTAAAAATAATGGAAAATTGCCAAAATTCCAAAAATCGAAAAAATTGACCACGCCTACACAATAATATAGTGTATCAAAATTTCATTTCACTGCCAGAAACAAGCTCCAAGAGCGTATAAGTTGTCGGGCAGTTTTAAATTCAGCATGCTCGTAAGCATGTGCATCTGTCCGTGGGTCAGGTCGTCCGTTAGCGAAAACGACGATATCGTCTACAAATTTGCTAAAGAATTTGAAATCAGCCGCGCCCACTCCTTATTATAGAGGAAGAAAATGTTGTTCTTTCATTTATTTATTTATTTATTTTGTTTTTTTTTTTTTTTTGCCTTTTTCAGGGTAACGATGATGGGTAGAGGTGTAACAGATTCGTTTACAAGCGAATATTATTTTCTTACTTATTATTATTATATTCATTCTATCGAAGGCTAAAGGTAGGTATACTAGATATGTCTTTGTATTTGAAATGCCCATAGTAGTTCGCATAAAACATTCCATCTAATGATTATTGTAGCTTAGCAAAGCTATGAAAATTCGATTAGTTTTTATTTAATAATTACCAGTTGATACGAATATTACAAGATATAAGTTTATGAAAAGCGCTTTTCATCTTTTTAGCGCAAATTTGCCTTGCAGCCGATATGTGTGTGTATAAGTGAGCAAATAAAAGGTGCAATTTAGTGTTAAGGTAATCAATGCTGCATTATATGAAAGGCATTACTTTTGCAAGCAAGCGGAATTTGCTGGCAAACGAGGCAAACATTAAAAATTTCATTCTAGGGGACCAAGACAAAAAAACTCTCTCGATCGATTAAAAACGCATTGACAAAATTAACAGAGAACCTGCGAATTTTACATATATTCGTTAGGAATGGTGAGATGCCTGCATCGATGACTATTCGTACACATATATCCTCGGTTGCAATTTATTGTTGTTTTCCTTCATGACGTATACGCACTTTTGATCAATCAGTTTGACCATGTCTTCCTAATGACTAAAACCTTCATCTTTTTCGGGGGAAACCAACTTTTCTCTCTAAATTCGCATCAAATCTCCATCATACTGTTCGTATAGGTTTAAGACAAATTAAATAAATTTGTTAATGATATTGATAAATGCAAATACTCGATTGTTTTCATGGATTGTAATCTTAAATGTAATTTCTTAATTTGATCTAAAATTTCAGCTCAAGTTAAATATGTACCAAAAAAAAAAAAAACATAAGAAGCCAGAAATTAAGCCATAGAACAAGCAGAAACTTATATAAGAAGCAAGTGTAAGCATTTCTGTAACGTTTTATCCTGCCGCTGGCTTCTAGATTTCAAATATCGTATACATCGTCTCCGTTGCATATAATCTTCTTGTCTTACCTGACAATAAAATATCATAAGCTTTATACGTACCATGTCCATCATCATTTTAAATTCCAGCACAGGCTGGTTATAGGTCTACAAAAAATAAAAAAATTAAGTCCAATTCGTATAAAACTTTTCTCTTATTATTCTTTTTAGTCTTTTTCTGAGTATTAAAAGGAAAAAAAAAAAAAAAAAAAAAACAACAACAACAACAACAATAACATATATAACATATATAACAATAACAACAACAGCAACAAAATAAATAAACAAGTAAAGCAAAACCTCAATAAGTATCCAGTTTAGGACTGTTGACGTTAACAACAGCATTGACGTTGTTATTGACTGAATTGGATGAATGCAAATGCCACTCAATAGCGAATTGCATTGTAAATGACTCTTTGAATAGAAAATAACAATGAATAACGAAAAAAAAAAAAAAAAAAAAAAAGTAGAAAAAATGTAAAAAAAAAAAAAAAAAAAAAAAATTAGTTTACAAAAAGAAAATATATATATATATATATATATATATATATATAAAAATAAAAAAATCCACCAAAGCAGAGATAGATATCGAACGAATTGTGCAGATAAAAATAAAAGCATTTCGGTACGTGCTTAACGGCTAAATTCTATGATAGAATTTCATGTTTTGAATTTAATGGGTTCTCTTTTTTCTTCATTTCTTTTTTTCATCCGTAATATACCCGCCATAGGGGTAAAAACGTAATTTTAAATAATGGCCATAAAGCAAAAACAGGGAAAAAGTAGAAGACGATGAAATCGTTAAGAAGATTTTAGGGTAGAGTTACTTAAACGACGTTATGTCAATTTAAAAGCAATAGCCGAAATGCTTAAAAAAAAAAAAAAAAAAAAAATCGAGAGAGAGAAAGAAGGTTTAAAAGAAATAAAAAAAAAATTTGAAAAAAAAGGGGGATTTTTAAAGGAGAGAAATATTAAGACCGGAAAAAACAAAAAAAAAAAAAAAAAAGCCCGAAGGTTAGTTGAAACTGAAAATGAGATAAACTGTTTTTTAAAAACTCTTTACTCCGAAAAGATGTAAATAAATTTTAAAGCCAAATTTCAATGCTTTATTGATTTTTACTATAAAAAAAAAAAAAAAAAAAAAATGAATTGAAAGGATTACATTTCGAAATCGAATGAACTCAATTGAAAGCTCGTCTAGCTCGTCTACAATATATTCAGTCTTTTCATCGCCTTTAGCTTAGAATGTAATCATAAATGACTATGAATTAAATGAATGAACAAATTTAGCCTTACTCTTAATATATATTATAATATATATATATATATATATATATATATATATATATATGTATATTTATATATTAATATATATATTTTAATTTATTGTTGAGACGCCTCAAAAGGTAAAAGTCTTTGTTTTTTGCCAATCAAACACTTTGCGGCATAATATTAATGTAATATGTACTAAAATATGCTTTACAGTTAATTAATTTACGATATATTTTTACAATCTTCCGCAAGATATTTTAAATTATTGTAACAAGGAAGAAACTTATTTTCAACCGTAATTGAATCTTTTACACTAAAAAAAAAAAAAAACAAACGCAAAAATAAAGACAAAACCAGATCAAAACTCTATAGTGGACAACAGCCCACCATTAAGCACCCTTCAACTCTCCGCTTAATACAGTTATTTGTACGAAGAGTTTTTAAAAAGAAGGCATTGTAGAGAAAATGGTCGAAAAACTGGCCTTATCCGAATCAACCGATTATAAATACCGTTCGTTCTTGACTCCAAAAAATGCCGGTGTACCAAATTTCATCTCAAAAATTACGAGCTATGAATTGAACACAAAAATATATACCGGACAGACGGACAGACAAGCTAAGATTGATGCAGAAATTGATTCTGAACCGATAGATACAATAAAAAAATGAATCTATCCCAACTCCAATAGTGTTAGGTGAGTGAAGGCGGACCTTTCCCATTCCCCTTATCATTGTGCAAATATTTTATAAACATTCCGGAAATTACGTGATCCACCGCAGTTTCGACATATATGTAGTAAAACGAAAACATTCGAAAACATCTAAAAGGCGCTATAGTCCATGTTACATTTAGATATGAATGTTCGTCCACCTATCTGTTTACCTATGTCAGTCTGTGTGAATGTGTACGATAAACATTCGCTCCCTTGGAAAAAATAACTTTCAATTTTGAAACGCTTGCACGTTAATTGGTAGTGAAAATCGGCGAAATCGTAACTAAACTCTGTTCTCGAAGGGAAGAGATAAACGAGCTCTTTACTCGTTACTTATAAATTATAACATGTCCAACGATGAAAATTTCCATATTTATTGGATGAGTTGTCCTGCAGTGTTCATATAAAAATGAATAAAATCGGCCACGCCCAAATAAAATCAAAAATATATTTGTTTTGTCGCATAGCTGCGACTTCCTTCTGAATGTTGCAAATGTTTTGATGAAAGGAATATAGTCGTAGCATTTGGTGACGGGTATCGAAAGATTGATTTTGAAATAGACACAGCTGAGACTGCATCGCTGTTCCGGAATTCGATTGATCGCAAACGTCAACAGCAAATGTATTAAGGTACTGTTCTCATTGCCAATTGCTTCACAATCGCTTACACCGAAATAAAATGTGAAACGCCTATCTATCTCATCCTTTTGCGGCACGAGAATATTTAATTGAGCAAATGAAAATTCCGCTCGCATAAATTAGTCCAAAAAAAAAAAATAATAAAAAAATATTTTACTACGTTTAACATAATTATTTTGCATCAAGTGTGAGGTTAAATTTTTCGCTTGGTTAATTTTCATATTTATTTAATGTATATTTAAACTTCAGCGTCCCTCTCTATACTGTTGTGTGACCAACAAGCAGACGGGCAGACCAGCAAGGGTGTTTCGAGTCAAAAGTTTACGTTCATCAAGTGTACATGTTTTTTATGAATGATTTTTTTTTAAAGGCGAAGGTTAACAAACCAAGCGGTCATCTTTTTAAGCAACATTGCACGAGTGAAACAAGTGAATTTGTTGCGTTTATAGGCTTGAATATGTATGTAGGCGAAATATTAGAACTTCTTCAATCGCATTGATCAAATGCTTAATCGCGATCTTTGAGCTGGCATTATGGTGAAGCCATACGTTTCGAAAAATTTGCTAATTCCATCGGTATAGTCAGTGGCTGGATGCGTTACAGAACAATGTCGTCACATCTGGCATAGCTGCTATTAATGTGGATGACTTTTATTTACCGCAGCACAGCGTGTCACGCGTCATCTGTCACGCAACTTACAAAAAACAAAAATCTCTATTGCGTGGCTAACGTAAAATGACTAACAAATTCTGAACTGAAATAAACTATAACTTCACCTTACACCATTTGAGGAACATTTCAAGTTTGTGCGAATGCGTATCGAGAAGGACTTAAAACAGACGCACTTTTTTTCATTAGCGATCGAATACGAATTACTTCGTTAATCAATTCAAGCTTATCCATCTGTCTGTCCGTCTGTCCGTCTTATATTCTTCTGTTCAGCCTGTGAAACGCACTTTTGGAAATATTTTGATAAAAACTTGGTACACACTTGTTCAAACGCTATATATATTCGAATTGGATCAATTTTCGACTACTGAATAACTGCACTAAGCGAAGCGGTGTAGAGTGGCTAGTGGCGGTCAATGGCCCGCTATAATGTGTCTATTTGTTTTTATTTTGCATATGAGAAGCGTACGAATTTCCGATTTGAAGGAGTAAAAAATTAAAGTAAAAATATATAGAAACAATATTCTAATTGGAATTTATATACGAAATTTTTGAAGAATTAAGTCTTCGGCTACATGAACCTCTCCGCCTATTAAATGCCCAAGAAAGCTACAGACAGAATAATACTGTCCATATACACATCCATATATTTATATATATATATATATGTTTTTTATTGAGATGTGCTCTAAATCTTTTCTTAACGCATTTACGCAAAGGGACTAAGTAAACGGCACTTTAACACTAATCGTGGCGGATTTATGTTTTTGCTTTTGCTTACAAAAACATACAGCAAGAAAAAAAAAAAAAAGTCTTAAGCATGGATTTGAACAATACATCTTTAGCCGATTTAAATGGTCGTTATTTGTGCGTTTATAAATTTATACTGAATTATGTTAACAGGCTACTAACTCATATACATGCACCCAGTAGTGTGATGACTAATATAAATGAAAGAAAATAACATCAACTAATAATAGTAATAGTAATGTTGGTTAGCGTGTTTTATGTTGGGTTTATTGTTATTATTATTATTATTATTGTTATTATTATTGTTGTTAGGCCATACGTATATGTACATATATGCATGCACAAACATGCCTTGCTACCATATAAAACTCTTGGCTGGTTATTTATGCTCTTTAATGTCAGTACAATTGTTCAGTTGCAGTTGCTGTGCAACTCGTCTGAGCGGCTGTCTATGTATGTGTATGTGTGTGTGTATGTGTATGTGTGTGTATGTGTATGTGCTTTTTTTTTTTGTATGTAAATGTGTCTATTTGTGTACGACGGCACTGTATATTTTAATACGCGCTTATAACGTTTTTGTTATGGAATTTATTATTGCATAAGTTTTGTTTTATTGTTTTATTTATTCAGTTTTCCATTTATTTTTTTATTTTTGTTATTATTTAATGTGTGGCGTCTTTTTATTTTTTTTCTTCTTTTGTAATAATTTTTTTTTTTTTTTTTCAGAAAAATGTGAGATAGATACAATAACCTAAATACTCCTTAAATACTAGGTCTTGGAGATAAAAATGCGATGTATTTCTGCGATGTATGTATGGCTTTTAATGTTATTTTTATGTATTTCAGAAACAAAAATGTTGTTCATCAGGATCCTCGTAGATTCTCTCTTTTGACGAAGTTTGAAAACATTTGTAAGAGAGTAAAGTTAGCCATATGACCCCATAAGGGCTATTGTCAGTGGGTGCAACGATCTTCGGTGGACGGATTTAACATTCACAAAGACTTACGCCTTAGTTAGCGTTGTCACGGAACTGTGCTCAAACATTTGATAATGCATGACGTATTGCGCAACTGAAATCAAACGATCATCGAATTCGACATAACCTAAATATGAGCATTTTTAGTCACCTCAAGAGAAATATAGATATTTTTCATCAAAATTTCCTAAAAAAAAAAAAAAAAAAACCAAATAAGGCTAAACTAACAGCCCGTAACTTTACACCTATTACACCTGTTCCCATGAAAATTCTCTCCACAGTATGAGATGAATTTTCTCTTTCAACTAACGAGACCAAAGTCAACTTCTGGAAAACGAAATTAATACAAGATTTACATTATCGTTAACTATATCAAATTTTCGATTTCATGTCCTCTAAAACTACTTTGACAGACACTACGGGAACTTATCTCGAGAGAGAATTACACTCAATCATATTTCACGCGTCCATCACTGGCAATTTAAAAGTTCTTTAGAACTTAGCTAATAGAAGCCTAATAACGTTATAAAATCCATTAGCAATCGTTTTTATAAAATCGTAAAAAGAAATTTGTTGTAGATATAAACGAATATCGATTACCCGACGCAGTTAAATGCATAGAAGAAAGCTTCTATAAACATACGTTAGTCATACTTCCTTTACTTATTATTGCATATAGAATGAATTTAAATTTATGTGCGTATGTATGAATTTTTTTTATTTAAATTTTTCTTCTTTTTTTTTTTTTTTTTTTAGTTTTTGCTTATATATTAGGTGAAAGGAACATTTATGGAGAAAAATTGATCCCATATATAATAAATTAATCAAAATATATTCCATCATTTTCCATCTCATTTTATCATATTGCAGGCAGCATGGCCATGTCGTGTCGATCGAACTTATACTGGTTTGGCAGTACGAAACCAACCATCAACCCATTCGCGCACTCTCCTTTACAGCTCCTTTCAGGTTAAGTCTAGAAGCGATTATGTTGACTATCAAGCCTCATTGCCCTACCAGTCAATACCAGAGGACACGATTACATATAGCAAGTTCTCTAGAGGCTGCCAGATTCGTGATGAGAATGAGCCAACTAGTCATACGGGACGCTTCTACTTCTATCTTACTAGAGCGATCCCAGGTACCATCAAATTATTGTTTCATGATTTTTGAGACAAATCTCTTATTCTTGCGTCGATCAAGATTGATTAGAGAGTTCGTATGGTTAACTTGTTATTTTCCGTCATTCACATTTTTATCTACGCTGTCTCATACTGAAAAAAACCTTTTATAAGTAAATATGAAATGTGTTTTTACGATACGGGCCGCCGTTACACCTTAATTTATGCTTGATTAATAAAATGATTTCTAAAAGCTATTAATAACCATTCGTTCCGTGTATCGCGGTAAAGAGCAGTGACTACGGTAACAATTTGATTCGTCGTGTTTTTGCCTTTCAGTGTAATACTTCCGAATTGTAAGTGAAATGGACCGCGCATAAGTACATTACAATATTATATATAATACATGTAAAGTTATGCGCAACAAGGGTAGCTAGCAAGCATAACATAAGTACAACAGTACTAACAATAACACGGCGATGTTGTTTAAAAATAAACTTAAAAGGAGCACAACTCGGCGAAAGAAATAAAAAGTGAATTTTATAAGAAGAAGACAAATAAAAAGAGAAAGATATAACAAAAAAAAAAAAACAACGAGAGAGCATTTGTGTGTGTGTGTGTGTGTGCGAGAGAGAGAGAGAGAGAGAGAGAGAAAAAAAAGAGAAAGACAAAAAACCAGAAAAAGACGATTCATTCACAAACTTGAAAACACTCGAAAGATACAAGAGCATGTTTGTAAGTCAACACAACACAGGAAGCCAACCAAGTTGTTATGTAATATGCTTGAAAACTATTAAAGGCAAAACGTAGAAGGAAAAATCAAACTAAAGAAAGAGGAAAGAAAAGTTATAAAACATAAGAAATTGTATGCACCACAAGTGATATTATCATCATTTTTCGGATGTATAGGTTTAAAAAATGCGAGAAAGGAAAGGCAAGCTATTCCAGTTTTCAAACCAAAAAAGGAGAAATGTCAATATTAAGTTCAAAGCCAAGTTCAAGACAAACATTATTCCTTCAGGCATCGTTAATAATCGGCATCGGAGAGTATAATTTATTTATTTATTTTTTTTTTTTTTAAGAAAAAATTCCTTAATATAAGTTCATTTATTTTTTATCTGTATAATGGAAACAAAAAAAAAACTATACCAGAGTTGGATTCACCTTAAGTATAGATGTATAATAATCTTCGTAATACATAATTTCCATTATTTTTAAGTGCGTTACAAATGATCTGTTGGTGGGACCGTATTTTTATCATACTTCCTGTGTCGACATTCTAGGCCACATTTTTTAGTACTATAAAGGTAATAGTCCGACTAGTATGGGCATAGGCTTAATGTGATCGAGATAATAATTTAATTATTTTAACTTAATTAAACACTTGATATGCTCTAAATAACATCGGACCTTACCCTCAACACCTGAATATACGAATCCAACTATCAAGATATGATAAATTTTGCCATATATGCCATTTGAAGGCTAGTGTTGCAAGCTAGTCGATGAGCAAAAGCACCTACACCTCAGATTGTTTATTGCTAGCACATTTTTGAGCACATTCATTTCTTAACCAGGTCTGCGATGTTGAACGCCAATAGTATAGTATTTGTTTCAACAAGCTAAACCAAATAAAGATTTTTCCGTACTGTGAAGATTTGCAAGCCAACGTGACTAACAGTTGGCAACTCTTAAGAAAGTGCTTCGAACACTGATTTCATTGCCGTCCAAACCGTAGTTAATTCTTCAGCGTTTACATGCCGCTTTACGGTCCGAGTTTTTTGCGAAATCGCTAGCAACACATGAAATAATAATTTTTAGACATAATGATGCGAGAACGTTGATGCATTTGAAATTCAAAACTGATGATATCTGATTTATTATAGGGTATCATAAATTTTACTTTCTTTGTCTGCAATATCGCTCATCTGATGTTAAATATCATTTTCGATCCACGAACACTGTGTTCATTTTGTCAAAATCGTACCTATGAACGATATTTCAGGGACGCTAGCAAGTCAATATATTATTGATTAGTCAAAAAAACTCTAGGCATATACATCCATTCATCTGTGTGCTTGCCTATGGTAGATATACTGCTGGTCGTCAAAATTAAAATATCGTGGTCATGTTTGACAAATGATCGATAAATCGATCAATAGAGACGCTTGCATAGCGCAGTATAAAGTTGGAACTCTACTCTCTTTTAAAGGGAAAAAAAGTTTGACGTTTTTGCTGATTGCTCGCAAATTGTGCACAGATGCAACGACAAACCTTTCACGTATACACTATAGGTAATAAGGTTCCGTACAAAATAAAAAAGTTCGACCATGCCCATCCAAAATCTAAAAACGTTTTCTATTATAATTCATTTAGATGAGAGAAATAAATTTTAAGACTATATGTAGGATGAGGAGGAGCAGCATTTCAGAGTATCGGCTTTTTTTCTTTTTCCTTTTATAGGTAGACTAGATGGTCGGCTACTAGAGATAAAACTTTTATTAATATTATATTATCATAGTTAATATAAAGGTGACGAGCACAAAAGAATCTCTTGGTGGGGTGAACAAGTGTTAAAATTTTTTGCCAAAATTGAAGTTACTTTCTACTCTTTTTAATATGCAAGGGAGCAAACTTAATAACTTCAAACAGCTCTCGAAAGTCTCTCTTACGTGCGGATCTCATATTTAATATGCACGATTATATATATGTATTTTGATGCCATGCATAGTTATATGTATATATACTTATACGCAGCACTTAATAAGTTCGTTATACGGTTAGGCAGTGAAACAATCACATTTTGTCAACCGGAATGTCATGAAATTTTAATGCAATTCCTTTATAGGTTAATGTCTGTTACTGTCGAAATATTTGTTTGGTTGTGCCAAACTCATTTTACATCTGCATATCATCCTAAGAACTTATTGAGTGTTCTGTTATCCATGTCTAATCTATATATAATTATATAAGGAAGAATCGCATTTATCGATAAAATTCAGTTATAACGAACTGGGTATCGTGTGTTTTGCCCAATTCTTTGTCCATAAAGAAGAACCTTTAGACCTTCACGAATAATGGATATATTATGTGTTATAAGACTTATCACATATGGAGAATATCTCTAAAATTCACACACTATGCTAATGGATGCGTGGATTAAATAACAATAATTTATATTAATTATTTTAATTATATAAAACCGCAAAAGCTATCTGAAATAATTAAATCTAGCAAAATAAACAAAATTAATTAAGTAAATAACTTTTCTTGTACTTCCGTAGAGCACAACTCATTTCGATTCGTTTATTGTGCTGTTAGTTGATTTTGTGTCTTAAAGTGAAGCGCACTTCAGTCGCTAACTCAATATTATGGACGCGGAAGCGATTGTCACCATCAAAGAGTTTTTTGACTTTCCCTTTAAGTTTTGCTCTACATTAGGCATTCGTTTATATAAGTGGTCGAAAAGTGAGCGTACGACAATCGTGCAAATAATTTTACTAACTAATTTGCTCCTGCACACAAGTTTGTATCCGATACTTCTTGTTATTTATCAAATAAATATGGACCCGGATGATATTTTGGGTCGTACCACCTCGCTTGCGATTTCTTTATTTTGTGTAAACGCAGTAACAAAAATATTATGCGTAGCGATGCAGCACAAGAAGTTAGGTAAAATTATTCATAAATTAATAAAATACTTTCCGACGACATTCAAGGGTCAAGAAGATTTCAATTTACATTATGAATTCACGACTATGCGACGTGTTAGTAGCATTATGCTGTGGAATCATTTGTTGACTGCCGTCCTTTTTGATATTACGCCCCCCATGACTTTTGTTATAGAGTACGTAAGGAGTGGCGGTAAAAAACAATTCAACTTCATTTTACCTTATGGTATATGGTATCCATGGGATTACCATAAAATCGGTGCGTTTATCTTTACATATATGACGCAAGTGTTGGGGTCCTATGTTGCGGTCATCGCCTATGTTGTTCCGGACTTACTATTGATTTCAGTTGTCGCCTTAGCGAACATGAATTTCAGATATATAAGCAAACTTATTCGCGAATTTCACCCAAACTTTTGAAATCCTCATTAGTCCTTGTTGGGTGAAATTATGGACTATCATGATGATATCTTAAGGTAAGTAAAATATGTAGATACGTTGCTAGTCTATTTTTCTTAATATTTTATTGTTTAGCATGATTGATGAAGTGAACGATGTGTTTAGCTTGTCAATCTTGTTAAGTTTTTTCGGTTTTGGTGGCATGTTATGTTTAGTAGGTTTTAACGTAGTGGCCGGCAACAGCATTGTCGATATTTTAACTTATCTTCTCTTTATATCGTCCATTCTATTGATAATGTATTACTTGTCTGCATATGGCACGAAAATGATTACATTGGTAAGTAGAAAGGCAATTGCAATCAGATTCAAGAGAATACAAAAATCAATCATATTTCAGAGTACGGATGTTAGTGTAGCTTTAGCTGATCATTCATGGTATGACGGCAGCGTATACTATCAACGTATGTTGCCATTTCCTATAGCCAGAGCTCAAAGGCCAGCTCAACTGCTAGCTTATAAGTTCTTTGTGGTTTCAATGGAAAGTTTTCAATCGGTAAGACGGTACAGACATTGACTACTTTTTCATGATTTATTTATTTATTTATTTATTATTTTTGTAGCTACTAACAACGTCTTATCAATTATTCACTTTGATTAAAACCCGTTATGACGAACAACGTTGAATGAATCTTTAAGAATTTCCTGGATCCCAAGCACACCTAATCTTCTTAACGCTTATCGTACCGCTTGCATTGCATCATAACACATATTATATATTAAATTAAATAAATAAGGAAATTAATGTACCCTACGGAGAATGTCTATTGTTTTTCGATTAATTACTTTTATGACATTGAACAGCGAAATGCATCATCAATGTTAGCATTTTACTTGTACTGATTGCATAAGAGGGGCACAAGTTCTGGAGGGGAACGCTTTTCATGAATTGCTTCAAAGCATATGAACATTTGTTCATATATTTGCTCGCCTCTGATCTTGATAAGTTTTTCAATTCAATTTAATGCTGCTCCCTGTAATGCAATTGCACTCAACTATGCTTAATTGGGTCTATCAGGGTCTAATATTATTGTTATTCAATTGAATGTTCTTGAAATCTTCATTACACTTATTTCTCGAAGTAGTGAATATGTTTACCGCAGACATTACGCGCACAAGCAGACTAACAAACGGGCATTAACGCATACGTACCGTGTTGTAGTGAAGTCGTACGAACACGCAATCTAGACAATTACCGGTTAAATGCTTAAGTTGAGAGATAGTTTACCAAAATGTCGAGTGCGGAAAAAAACACAAAAATAGTTTCCCTCGCTTTTTTAATATGAAAATAATGAGAAAGGGCGCAAATGCGTTGTACTTGAGTCATGGCTTCGTGGGGTGGTGGGGTTTCATGGAGTTTTCAGAATCAGCCAAAAAGCTAATTCAAGTCAGACGCTCAGACAGGTATGTAAATGATCGAGGCATATAACAGCTAACAGCACATAAGGATCCGTCCGATAACAGTAATTCGAGAAAGTTTATTGAGTAAATAAATTTCCAAAATTGAAATTTTATTCTATTTGTAGAAAAATCTCCGATCAAAGCACTTGAATTTAAAAAGTAAACCCAAATCTCTAAAAGTTGAAGTAAACAAATGTTTTTTTTTTCTTTTTTTTGTTCTGTGATTTGAACCGCAATTAAAATAAAAATGCTTTCGTTCAACATTCACTTGCAAATAAATGCTAAGGAGTACTGGCTTGGCTTTATGTAAATAAGAAGAACATTGAAATGTATTTAAATATTTGTGGTAAAAAAGAAAAAGAAAAAAAAAAAAAAAAAAAATACAAGAAAAAGTACAAGAAAAAGAAAAAATAAATATAAGGATATAACGAAAGTTTACATTTTTTTTTTTCTCAAAAATTTATATCCGAAAAGTAAACCAAAGCCATAAAAATTCATGCTATGTTTGGTTTTTCTTTGTAACTATGAAAATCAAGTAATTAAAAATTTTCTAAAAAATTGATTTAAGAGATAACTTTTGTTTTCTTTCTTAAATTGAGAACGCTCCTATGCATATTCCTATATATATATATAATCTTTTTAAAATAAATATTTCTTGACCATGTGTGTGTGTGTGTGTGAGGATAACCTTGTACAAATAATCTTTATTTCCGGTCAAAAGCTTTTAAAAGTCGGTTTTTTTTTTTTTGTTTTATATAAAGAGAGCAAATAATAAGATTTGCGAAGAGTATTATATAAAACTAGAGGCGATCCTTTTTTACTTGATACTTGCTATTCACTGCATTATATTCTTATTTATTTATCCGTATTATTATTATTATTATTATTATTATTTTTTTTTTTTTTTTTTTTTTTGTTAAAAGAAGTCTTTCAAATATATGTAAACCATAGCATGTTAAGATTAAACGGTAACCGTTTCAATTAGTTATCGAAATATTCTTTCGTGAAGCCTACAAATGCATAATTACTTGATTCTTGCAATTCTGTTGACTAACATTCCCGTTTTTTTTTTTTTTTTCGCTTGCCCTCACCTTACTTACAGAGAAGATCCCAAAATTTAAGGCTAAATTTGGTAGAATATTTTCCAAAAAAGTTGAACAAAGTATGAACGAACAGACATCCAAAAAGGCATAACTGAATCCATGCGCTCTTATTATAAGCCAATAGGCCACACATTGACGCATTGTTTGTTAGCTTGCACATACATAACACATATATAAATGAATCCTTTCTTTTCGTTTCTTTTCTTTTCTTAACATATGAGAAGTAAAATGTCTGCCGCATGCGAGCAACACCTCAAACTATGTAGCTGGGGTATCTGGTAACGTCTGCACATTAAGCTAAGACATCTGGAAAAGAAGCATAATGATCATTGTAAGAGCGGAGGCACGTGCAAGAAGTTGAATGAAATAAAGGCAAATAGAATCCAACTATGTCGATATATTGTATACATCGAAATCAAAATTTTGATAGCATTTTTCGATATACATATGCGTAAAAAATGCAGTTTCGATGTGAAATGAAATTCATCTGCCATAAAATACCAGGCGAATTATGCAGGATCTTAAAATTAAATCTTTTACTTGACATTAGAGGCATTAGCTTTTATAAAATAAAATGAATAAGAAAAATGAAGAAAGAGAAAGAGAAAAAAGAACACCACGTATAAATAGAAAGCAAAAGGGATAAGAGCATAAGCATTTCTAATAAAACGTTACATTCGTAGCCGGAGTGAATCGCTTAAGCGACGCAAACATGCAGAATCTTGTAAGTACGTAACGTTGTCGTGGGTAAGTGAATATGAAACCGGAACACAGGTTTATTGAATCAAAAATTTCAAATATTACATACAGCTACCTATTCGTCTATGTAGAGGGACGAAGTCTTTAAAAATCTTTCTCTTTTACAGTGAAGTCTTCATCCTGGCCTTTTCCTTATATCTTCGTACGAGGCAAAGCGTTGCTTGGCAGTATTATAGGATATCAAAATTCAAATTTTTTTTTTTTTTCTCAATACATTTATAAGGGGAAAAAAACGAGTTTCGAAAACCCAATGAATGGAAGGCACCTAAGCATGTCCGTCTGCCCAACTGTGTATGCAGGTGACGTCAACTTTTCAAAGGCACCGGACAAAGAGTATAAAAATTTAGTTCTTTCACTTTTTTTTGCCTTTTTTTTTTTTTTTTTTTTTTTTTTTTAGAATAACAATGATGGATACAAGGGATTCGGTCAAGCCCGAATATAATTTTCTTACTTGTTTAATTTGTAGGGTTTGGCAGAACCTTCTCAAAGCCCTTTTGAAAAATATGCACTAAATTCGCGTAATGGTCTTATTCCAAGCGACAGTTCGCCTTTCATCTAAACTGTTAAGCTTTTTTGCCGGGTAGTTTATAGTTTACCATGACATTTAAAAAAAAAATAAAAAAAAAAATAAAAAAATTTAATAAAAAATAAACTTTTCGAATTTTGCATAAGAGATCATAAATTTTGTTATAACCTGCTTTGTTGAAGTTAGAGACAAAGCAATATAAGCGCATATAAGCGCGTTTATTTTTTACACACGTACAAGTTAACAGCAAAACAAAAACGAATACAGGAACAACAATTTATTGAATGCTTCTTCTTGATTACATTTATTGAACTTCCTGTTTGGTCAATTACGGTTTTCGTGATCGTTAGCTTAGTTTATTAGAAGTGATGAAAAGATGAACAGACAAAACCGGTAAAAATGGTTTAAAGAAATGCGTAAAAATTATTCAGAAAATTTACATCGTTTGAATATATGGACGGAGAAAGGGCCTTAAGCCTAAGCTCTTCAAAGTCGTTGTCTTCAAAGAAAAAAATAAATTAGATTAAAAAAAAAATTGTCTAAAGGATTAAGATAATATAAAATAAAATAATAATAATAGTAATACTAATAATAATAATTATAAAATGCAATGTGTAAACATGATGTAAAGAAGAGAAGCCATTTACATAATGTTTTTTTTTTTTTTGTTTTTTTCTTTTTTCGTTTATAAAAACTCATCACCAACTATTTAAACGTTCGTACATATACAATGTATATGCGTGGCCAGGTTTTATCTTCTTAACTGTAAAGATGGCAAAATAAAGGATTTGCACATTTAGGGATTCTTTGCCGCTGCCAAGGCTCGGGTAAAGTAAAGTAAACACGTTTTCCAACAGCCCAGCAAAGAAGAAACTTGTTTTTACTTAAACTTTGTAAACTTTAATAATGCCACGAAGCCATGTAAACAGGCAGGCAACTACTAACTGTAAAAAAGCAAAACACACAAATTTCGTTTCTTTTTGGCTAAAGTAAATGCCAGTTTAAATTACAGTTTTTATTTAACTAAATACAAAAAAAAAAAAAACAAAGCAAAGCAACAAAAGAAAAAAAAAAAAAAAACCAACTAGAAATTTCTAATGGCTTCCTAGCGTTACTCGGTACATTTGATGGAAAAACTAGTTGCTGCATTCGCACTACAGGCAGAGATTAGAGAGAGATTTAAGTAATTTTCTTGGTCACATTTATTATACACTTTTGACTGAAAAAATAATTAAAATTATAGCGAAAAAATAACAAGTTAAATTGTTATTTTAATTTAGAAAAAAACAAAAAACAAAAAATAAAAACAAAAATTGTAAAATATTAAAAATTATCGTAGCTTTCAAGCGATGCATTCCTTTGAATACGTTTTACAGCAAAGAAAAACTAATATATATTTATATATATATATATATCTATATATATATATACATATATATGTACATATACGAACTCTTTTCATTCATTTAACTAATTTCAGTATTTACTAAAAATATTTAGGCGGATTTAGGCTCACAAATCGGGCTCAGAAACAAAAGTGTATTCTCTTAGAAACCACCATGAAGCATATATTCACGTTCTTAAGTCTAGATCACTTCACGTTAGAAAATTATTCGTCATAAAATATCAATAATTATGCCTTGCTTCTAAGTAAAAGTATAGGTCCGTTAAGGGGCGATAGTCCAAAATGTACACTGACGTGGTCCAAATTTAGCAAAATTAATTTTCGTTTGATAAAAATCTGATTACTCTTCATCGATTCTCGCTATAGCGAAGTGACAGCTAGACTTTGTTGCCAATATAAAGAATTATTACATCTTACAATTACAATTATTTTCACGTAACAAATTTTCTAAGCCAAGTCGTTGTAACGGGCGCGTAAAAATGGTTCGATACTATCCATTTTCAATAAGGTCCAAAACCTAGACCCGCCTTCAGGCCTTTTGAGTGATACGTTCATGTAAACTACATCACGACTGCTGTAGTGTATAAAGGGTAGAAAAATCCTTCTGTCCACTCGCAACACTGACAACACTGTCTGTCCATCAAATGCACCGTTTTACAAAAAAAAAAAAAAAAAAAACAAAAAAAAAGACATGATACCAAGCATTTACGCTTTAGAAAAGGAGAAAAATGTCTTGCGGTTTGATTTATGTGAATTCATACCTTCTTAAGCGATACATTGATTCGTTCACATGGGCTTATAAGTAATCATTCAAAATAGATAAAATTCACTTTATCTGTTATACCTGTAATATGCAAATACTTTGGCAAGCGCATACGAACTTGATAAACAAACATATTAATTAGCATTATAAGCGTCCTGATCTATATTCACATATTTGCGGATTCGCATAGTTATATGCACATATTTGTAAGGAATATTATAGCGCGCACTTAATCATCTGCCTTTCTAAATATTTACCACGTATGGATTGCAATGCTGAGCATATCAAAATCGATAGGGATATTCATGACAGAGCGGCAAGTTGTAAAATCTGAAAATATATATAGTGTACGAGCAAAGTAATTTTCAATTTCACTCAGGTAACTACTTACTAGGATTGCTGAGTTTTGTGTTTATGCGAGCCTTCAACGAGTGCAGTGTCAGGAACAGAATCATTATTTGTCCTGTTGAATATGAAACCCGCTCATCTTAATGGCCTAAAGCTCAGTCCGTCAGACACACAACTAACTATCGCATGCGATAAGTAGAGAGGTTGTTCTATTATTATCCTCCTTGAGTTTTGGGAGTTTCAGACCTATCCTAACAGATCTTTTAGTATAATCTTGAGTTTTCACTGCTTCAATACATTGTATCAGCCATGCATACGCGCAAACCGCAGAGTGTTTGGCTTGCCAATTGTCATCGCATGGAGCAGGTAGGCATTCATAGTTCAAAAACGGCGTAAACTTCAAAAATGAAACATTTATGGCAAAACCTTCTCCAATCATTGAAGAGCGTTAATACATTACAGTTATGTTAATCATTTCTAAAGCGAGAGATGGCATAACCAGATTTAAAAATTACTTATGTCCTTTCGTCCTTGTTCAAGCGCTTGTCTGCAAAAACATATGACAGACAAAAGCGGCTCCACAAAAACACTTCTGGACGGTGTTATGCAGTCAGCAAGTCTTTGTCGCCTATTACCTCTCGATGCTGCTTATTTCGCTGGAGCTCGTTTAATTCTGCTTATAACTAAATATATCTAACGTAAGTCCACGCTTTTGCGACAGCCATAATATCAAAGTCTATTGACACTTGAAAACGTCTTCA
Organism: Glossina fuscipes; assembly: GCF_014805625.2. Lineage (NCBI taxonomy): Eukaryota > Metazoa > Arthropoda > Insecta > Diptera > Glossinidae > Glossina > Glossina fuscipes. The sequence continues at coordinate 29,698,612 of NW_023998414.1, read as the reverse complement.
TACAACACAGACAAAACGGATTTAATTAAAGGACAGCAAGGCTTTTTCCTGTAGATATCGGTTCAGATTACTGGCCGTTCTTTTTTAATATCACGCAAGATATATCCAAAGAGAAATCCTTTACCTTTTAAGATTTATTCGCTGAAAAATCACAATATTCTAGAAGTCTTGCGTGATCAGCGTAATCAGAATTTATTCAATTTTTTCTTATTTTTCTGTTAATGTTCTGAACATCACTTTTCTTTACGTCTCAGCTTACCTTGTATTGTCAAATTTCTACTCCCTGTTTATTGCTATTATAAGAAGTGATTCCACTTAACACACTAAGTCAGTATTTTTCATTCAAGATCCGGCTATAAAGCCTTGCGAATATCCGCAGCTTGACAATAACAAAGGAATGAAAATGGAATTAAAGTTCGACACAAATACCGATTATTATTAGCGAAGATAACTCTGCTTGGTGTACTAGCTCAGTGTTCGTCTCCTAGAGCTTTCATATTTCAATTTTATTTTAAAGTAATTTATATAAATATTACTGCAAAACAATCTGTTCATAGGATAGGATGTAATAAAATTGCATGTTCAAGGAAGTGAGCCTAAGGCGACTTGTGAACTCAGCAGAATAGCAGGTATGTATAAGAAACTTTCTTACCCGTCTTGCTATGTTGCCGTAATAAATAGCAAACCGTTTTTTCTATAGTTACGATGAACACCCCTATGGTATATGAATACACGTAGATTCTTCACTTAAATTATTTAAAAGTGTTCTATGCGCATATAATGCGTGCATGTATTCTATCAGCTTTAATGAAGCAGTCAAGCATGAAAAGAATGCATTAACAATTATAATTTAATTAATAAACATTTTTATGTAAATAGATTTTAGATACATAAATATATACGATATATTGTATATATTAGGTGTTTGCAAAAATTGTGATCAGCGACTTTCGTAGGTAAAAATGATAAAGAATTGGGAAATGCCAGTGTGCATAACGGTTGAATTCCATGATTTTGACCTTCCTCTACACGCTCCAACAGTTTTCCATCTAATATTAGTGATTTATTTAGCGTATGTCGATGCTAATCATGCAGCGCTCAAAATTCTTCTGCTTCGAAGCCCACCAAACGTGCTGAGTGATTTATGATGACACTACTTCTCTTACCCCAATACTATTCTATCATATGCCAATTGTCGGTTTTGGTGTCGACAGTTTGCAAGTGGCGACACGAATTGACTGAGAATACCATTTTTTGGCCACTTGTTGTATGAGTTGCGAAGGATACACACTTAAAGCTCGAATCGGAAGTTCTGCCACACCCAGCGTACTCAGCAGACACGACACCTCCTGATTGCCACTTGTTCAGATCGGTGGAGTATGGCTTGGCTGGCACGCGGGTCCGCAAAGTGCAAAAGAAGTGCAAAAATGGGTGAATTGCTGTCAAACTAATATAAGTTCTTTCGACATGGTATCGCCATATTGCCAAAAATGTTGTAAAAAATGACGGAAACTATTTTCATTTGTATACACCGTATCAATTTTCAAGAGAAAAATTTATCAATGCAAACACCTAATATTACATACTATATATATTATATAACTTATTTTATATATTATATATCGTCTATATATTATATATAATATCCTGCCGTTGCGGTACCAAACCGAAATATGTAACATGTATATGAAGCATATAATATAAGCACTAGATTTGCACTTCGATGAGTCATAACTAGGCGTAGAGACATCGGAGACAATCGATCAGTTTAAGAGTCACATTTGGTTCAGACAACAACGTCTGCCCGGTTCTTAGTTTGTCCACGTATTGTCGTCTTTTGTTGGAAAACCTACGATTGCGAAAATTAGCGTAAGAGATACTTTATCACATGCTGCATATCGGATAAGGTAACTTGACGAGCATTGCCGAATTAATTTAGAATTTTCTATAAATACTTGTTAGAGTCATAGAAAAGTAGGTCTTTGATATTATCCCGATCTGTACGATCTCGACTGTTGCGATCACTAACTAGTACTTAGGAAAACATTTGACATTTTTCACATATCACTTATGATATCACATATGACATATGACAAACCAAACATAGCTTTTATATTTGTAGTTAATTACTTTGTTTCGATTTCGGTTCTATAATTTTGGATGTTTTGAATTGATTATTATTATCAGCTATAATAATAGATGGAAAACATTAGTTACACAATCAAAGTAAATATTTTTTTTTTTTTTTTTTTTTTTTCAAATTATTGATTAATGTGTGCGGCATATAAAGCTAAAAATCAAATTAAAAAAGAATAAATCGCAATGATTTACAAGCCGAACGCGTCATCGCGTTGCAAACTATTCTTTCTTGCACTATAGGATTAAAACATTTAATCGAATCGATTGCGTTTTTTCTTTTTTTCGACTATCGAAGTAAATCTTTGTAACCCTTCAAGCATGAAAGACAATTTGGTCTTCGAAGAGAAGGAAAAAAAAAAAAAAAAACAGTTCTGGAAAAACAACGCTGACAGCAAAATTGTGAATCCATTGATTTCTGGAAAATGGACGCCATCCAGAAGAATTGGGAATTTGTCACGATATCGTTAAATAAACTTTTTCCCCCTTTTTTTATATTCATATCTCTTCATATTCATTTCATCTTAATGATAAATTACATTTTTTTTTTTTTTTTATAATAATAAAAATTAATTCCAGGCTTCTGATAGGGGAAAATGAATCGCTTAAGATAGAGATAAACTTGTAAATAAAAATTCAAAAAAAAAAAATATATATATCCAAATAACATTTGCTTCAATATGTCACTAACAATGGTCGTTTTTGTTAACTGCAGATGGTTGCGCTATTTCGGCAATCGAGATCACTTTCGAAGTGATCTTTTATGGTTTTCCGTAAGCCAATAATACAAAGTTTTACAGCGGTATACGCTATAGCTTGTAAATACATATATGCATATATACCTATAGATTATTGCTAGTATCAAAATGCTTGTTAGCAGACATCGCTTATCTTCTTACTTGATTTAAAAATTTCTTTAGGCAAGTTTCAATTCTCCACCATAATTTCTGATGAACCTTCAAAGCCGATGATGTGTATGCATAGACGACGAATTTTGTTTTAGTCCCTCTATGTAAATTATGAGGATTTTATGTGTTTTTTAGATTAGGTTAAGTACATTAAGATAGGACTCGGGTGGACGGGACTGCTATAATCTGATCCATTCGAAGATCAAACAGATAACTTCGAACAAGTCTGGGGCGAAGAGATTGTCGATCTCTGATTTCCGTCTGATAGCCTTTTATTTTTTAACCCTCGATCTGAGCAGACGTGTGCTCATGCCAATCTAATCCAGTAAAGAGGTAAGTACAGATAGTAATCAAATTTAAGTTTAATACATCGACAACACAAAGTGTGAATAAACCAATAATATACGAATGTTTTGATAAAATAGGGAACAGATCATGAATTATATATGAAAGGAGATTAGAATGAAAAAAGGTGAGAGAGAAGAGTAGTGATATATACATATATACATACATATGTGTGCGAGAGAAATTATAAGTCAGAATAGTGATATAGGTAATCATATATCGACCAGTCAGAAGAAGATGGAAGACTTAGCCCAATGAGATAAATAACTAGGACAATGGCTGTAGAGTCGAGGAAATAGAAATATTATCGCAATTCACCTTTGCTATACTCGTGGAGTATTACCGCAGCATAGACTGACGAAGAACTTCAACTTGAGAATGTTCATCCTGATAACAGTCAGATGATAGTAGCGGCTAAAGATGTCAGTTATTCATATGACAAATCAAATTGTGCGATCCGAATCATTTGCATTCGGTTCGTTCTTGGACCAAAACACTTCAGCGTGCCAAATTTCATCGAAATATATGAAAAATTACGGTACTAGAAAACAAGAGAACCGAACAACTGGACAGATGGACAGACAAGCTTATGTCGAATCAGAATCACTTTCTCGGTATAAAAAAAGACATGGTCAAGTCCGTCTACTTGGGTTGTATACATCCGCACACGCATTACAAGTGATGCAGATTATTGAAATGTTTATCATTGTTATCAATCATGTACATCATCACAGAGGCACTTTGGATCGAAACAATATCCCTTTAATATCGTTTAGTTGATGAGTTTAAAGAAATATGCTTTGCGATAGAGTGACAGCAGAACGATATACTAGAAGGCTAAAAGAAATCATGGCTTTAAATAGTATTGAAAATGGCAGGTACGATATTAAACAGAACTCATGTCTTACAATGCTGAAAATAACATAATCACGCAAATGGGTTATGACAAAATCCGTGCGAATGTACGTATCGGAAGTGTCAGCTGTCCAACGATCCATTATTCGAGAAATGGTTAGTGAATGCCAAACAGACTCCCTATTATGTAATGCACGTTTAGCTTAGGTCAGACTAATTACTTTTTATTATTACAATACTTCAAGGCTAAATTGACATTTAAACTTGATAATCACCGAAAATTAAATTCAAACGTCGTTTTCAAAATTACCTTTCACGATCACAGCAACAGCAACAGCAACAGCAAAAGCAGCAGCAGCACCGTTGCATAAATCACTCGAATTGACTAGTATGCGATTTTTATGCAATAGTTAGTATTCGTTATAGCTTTTCAAATGCTTTTCTTAATATTAATTGATTTTAGGCGAAAATGACTCTTGTTTTATAATATAATGCTGATCTCATATCAAGGCTACGCTACGTTGCTTTAAATTATTATTTGAGAAAAAAACCAGTTGTTGTGCACAAATTAAATTAATATCCGCTGTCCATTCAAAAAAAAAAAATAAATAAATAAATGTATACATAAATAAAAAAATATTTTCGATAAAAACTCTCTTGTATTTCATGGAAGCAGTTGCAAGTAATGATCAAGTCGTAAAGATTTTTCAGCGTACGAAGCAGACATTAATGAGTCAGCTCCTTTTTTTTTTTTTTTTTTTGTTAAATGCTTACTATGGAGATACTCATATTCAATCTTAAGCTATAATAAGTAATAACAAAGAAAAAAAAAATTGATTTTTATACACTGGCACTTAAGAGACTTCTCTAGAGTATTAAGATTAAATTTGTGCGGGTGTTTTAAATATTATATTTAATTTCATCTGTAACAATTTCGCAAAGGACAAACAACACTTAAAACGTGTCGATAACAATACGGTGAACCAAAATTGTTCCACACTCGCTTTCATCACACACATGGCTTGAAGTTATTTCACGTATTTAGAGTAGGGTATGGTCATGCACAATAAACTAGTGATAAGAAACATTTTGGAACCAGAATGATGGGGAGGGGGAGAGACGGGTGGGTTGCCATTTTCAAACTCAATCAGCTGACGAGCTTTTCCAACACCAATTGTACAAAGGTGACGTCAGTTGGAAAATGGCTACCATCAAGCTAAACACAACAGGTATTTCTTATAAGGTAAAGAGATAAGCCTAGCGAAGCTAGGTTAGATTATTTTGGATATAAAATAAGTGAATTATAATTTTTTATAGCCTATATTAAGCCAGGCCTACGAGTAGCATATAAAGGAAATTAAAAGTAAGAAGAACCTGCAAGAAAACACTCTAGGAACCGAGGACAAAACCGACGAGCAACCCACCCAACCGTTACGGCATGAAATATGTGCATAGAAATACACACATCCTTACACAGAATTTTGTGGATTTCAGTGCTAATTGGGCACCTTTACCTGAATGAGTCAATCAGCTCAGTGATGTGTAAAAATCAAAATTTTTCTTAACAGTTGAGAATGATTATATCATAAATGATATGATTATAATTAATTTAAACATTAAATAAATAGGTAGCCTCCGCAAGGAACAATAATTAAAATTTAAAGTATACGTCCGAAAGAACAACAAAGTTGATGTTGATATGTTATTTTTATCATTAGATGAATTTTCATCCTATATGTGTATGGATGTTATTACCGCCTAGGCGAAGTAAGAATTTTGATTATATGTTACAATTAAGATAGAGATGCTTCTTAAATTTAGTTTAAGGTTAAGATTATATTTTATCGTAATTTTACTTTCACACGGCCTATCTAAAATTTATATTTATATATATATATATATATATATTGCATGCGTGTATGTATATACATGTACATTAGGTCATGTGTATACATGCACAGGCATCTGCTGAATAAGTTTGAATTTTGGCTAACACCCTTATAATAGCGAGTCTCACTTAAGCTTCTCTCCAGTTGGTTTGGCTTTTAGTGTAAATTATTTACAGTACCGAAATCAAACAAAAAACTTTTTCACTAGCGCATGCACACATAAACACTTTATATGCACACGGCATATACGGACGCCCAAAAATTTAGCTTAGTTCAGCAACACACCATTAGCTACGTCTGCCAAGCCGTATCTTTTTTGGTTGGTTTTTTCTGGCATACCACTTCAAGTCACAGTTTTTTGATGCCTCCATATACATACATAAATACTTTGAGTTGTGTTCTCTTCTTTTTTTTTTTTTTTATACTTTTTATTTTTTTACATTTATACGGTTAAAACAATGCGGCATAAAGTTGCGTTAATATTATTGCCACTAGCGAGGTGTGATACTGTACACAGAGAATAACAAAGTAATTTATGCGGAATTAACTGATGCACAATGCATACATGCCGCTGATACAGTGTATCAGTACGAATTTACTTAATTAGTATAAAAAAAATAAAAAAATAAAAAAAAATAAATAAAAAATTGTTTGCAGATTGTTGTTAATTGCTGCAACAGTCATTAAACTAGGTTTTATATTGCGCCAACTTCAGCTTCACATACATAATATATATGTGTAAACACGCGCATATTTAGGTAATCGTTCAAATTCATTCAAGGCATCTATTATATTACTATTGAAAAATTTGGAGTTAATAACTTTTTTTTTTCTTTTCTTTCTTTTTTTTGTTATCTATTTCGCCTAAAGACTACGACTTTTGAAATATTATTAAATTAAAACAAACTCAAACAGCTACTGCATTAAGGTTTAATAATATGATCAACTCTTCATCAAACTTGCGCTCAAATCAATTACGATGAAATATTCGATTAAACTTTCCTTAGGGTTACGGCCGTTCATTGAAATCAATTATGAATTATTCAGAAATTCTGATATAATGATAAATATTCCCAACCCTCACTACTTGAAAGTGAGCTTACATAGCGCCACGTCAACAGTTTAATATTATCTATAGCATACATAGCTGCATGCTGCCCTAGTGTACATTTATTGTAGTTGGCAACTGGTCATCATTCAGTAAACGACGTCATTCTACAGTTAACTGGGAGATCCGAACCATTTTCAGCAGCGCTCCTCCTTCGAGCAAAACTTCTCAATATACAAGATTTCGTCGCATAATTAATATCAGAAGACAAGACGGATAGAAGGGTTCATAAGCTTACATCGATTCAGAAACGCGTCTATCTCAAACCCTCTGGCCTGGTGTCCTAAAGTAAAGCAAGAAACGGCTGCGAAGACAATACACAAAATCTATGTCTCGCTTGTATTGATATGACCGCGGCGCTGGAATCCTGCCTCTTCAATGGTCTAAAAGTGCTATTGGGCGTAATATCTCTTCTTCTAGTTATAGAAAAAGGGACTTAGACTGTCGAATGTCGACCAAATAAAACCGCAGAATCTCAGCGCCCGCCTAGACACATTGAACAACGTCATGGACGAAGGCTTTGCTACGTCGCAAACCTACTACTGTCCTATCGGTTTAGAGACCGGCAAGATCGGGTTGGGACAGACACGCTTTTGAACCCAGGGTGGATGGAGGGAAATACTACACTGACCGTTCAAAACTGGAAAATTGGAAAACTGCGGCTGGGATTTGCGAGCCGAGAACTATTCAAAAGACCATACTAATGGAATATAATCCCTTCACATTCCAAGCAGACGTCTATACAATCTCCGCATGTGCTTCCGATTGCTTAACAAGGCAATAAGAGAGAACGCTGATTTGCATTCACTCCGACAGTCCAGCTGCATTAAAGGCTCTGAAAGGACAAACAGAGACATCTGAACACACGTTGGAGTGCCTTTAAACATGTAATGAGCTAGGAAAGCGCAGTGATGCGCATCTAATATGGATGCCTGGCCATTCGAGTATTGAGGGCAGCGAAAGGGCTGACTGTCTAGCTAACAGGTGGGACCGAGGGGTCATGATAGGCCTTAAATCTTTCTATGGCGTATCAAGAAGTCATGTTAATAGGCTAGTATGGCAATGGACACACGAAAAATCAGATTGCCATTAGAAGGATGTGCAGGATAACGGGAAACGGCAGAATTCATAAAATTTTCCAACATTTTCCGAAGGAGCGACCTTTTTGGTCACAAACTTCTACATGGGTCATAATTCCCTCAGTTGCCACCTGAAAAACCCATACCGATTAATGCAGGTTCTTTCTAGGGACGAGTGAGAGTGACTTCCATCTCATTCTATGTGACTATGAGGCCCTTTAGGCACCAAGTGTTTGTTGCGCACTTTATGTATCAAGAAAGTAGCTGAATTCATAGGAATTCTAAAACTGAAGAGACAAGTTCAGGGATGACTACAACAGATTTTTTAGGTCGCAGTGCGGTTCGCCTAATACTAATAGTAACCTGAAGTTCTTTTTGGTATTGCATAAATCCAAATATTGTATCAACTTATTAGACTCCTGTACAATTAGTGTTGTCGATTATAAAAAGAAAAACAAATAAACAAAAACATAAATTAAAGCCGATTACCAACGACTCAAATATTGTAGAATAAAGTATTTCAATAGCACAGTGCACGACAGGTATACGCACCAGGGAATAAACAAACTCGTTTTGGGTTTTAGAAAACGGTTATCCTTCGCATCGCTGCCGAGCTCTTCGAAATATTAAACATAGACACCTCGGCACAAATATGACAATAGATACTTGGAGAACAATGACCGTTCAATACTTTCACAATATTCTGTAAGGCGAGAACGTAACAAACAATCAAAAAACTGATGATTAGTTGAGCAGCGAGTAACTTCGTCAGCGTGAAAGAAGTTCTCAGACTGACTCTGGCAAGAAATTGATAATGAAAGCATTTGGCATTAATTTCGCCTAAATTTCTTATCGAAACGTTTTCTCTCTCTCTCGTTTCTCCTCCTTAATGATGTAATCATCTCTATGCTACTTCGAACTATATATAACTGGTTATTGAGCAGATACATTACTTATTTAGTTATAAATTGTACGGAGTAAAGCTAAGCGCACTTCTTGTGTGTTTGCCTTGACTATTTAAATGAATTCATGTGTTAAATCGAAATTCAACCAATGCTCTTTGACCAAACGATTAGCAAATATTGTTAAAATAAATTCGCTGAACTGAATTGAAAGGAAAAGAGCATGTTAAACTAATATATCAACATATAATGACGGAGAACGAGAAAATTCTACAGCGAAATATGACGAATATATGAACACAGGAGCAGAGAGAGAGAGAGAGAGAGAGAGGAAAAGAGAGCGAATGAGAAATAGATAATGACATGGAAGGAGGGAAAGAGATAAGAATCCTAAAGTAAATAATTAAGGCAGTATTATATCGCATATAACCTGAGTAATTCTAATTCTAACCAAAATGCTAAGTTAACAAATCGTCTAAACTAGGTCAAGATAAATTAAACACACATCGTTTACAATCAAAATAAAAGCAGGGTGTGCTCAAATCTACAAATCTACATTTATATATATAAATGTATAATTAATTCGATACAATTGTCAAACAAGAACTTAAAAGTGCATAATTAATTAAAAGAAATTAATTCTCGCTTACAAAAAAATTGAACACTAATTATCTACTAATTGAACAAAATTTATTTATTTATATTTCATAATAATAATAATAATAATAATAATAATCAGAACATATATTAAGGGAACAAAATGTGTTTTTGTTTTTGCTTGTTAGGGAGTGGAAGGAGGGGGGGCGGGGGGAGGGGGGGGGGGAGGAAAAAAAGAACCAAAAAGGAGAAAATGTTAATTAAGTACTAATTACATAAAATGTCAATTTTAATGTTAAGATTTATGACATTTTTGTTTAATAAAATTTTTTACTTTATCTGTTAATAGAAAAAATGCAAATATTAAATCAATCACTGTCGCTTACATGTTTCCTTTTTATTGTCTCGGTTATTAATTTTTTATATTCAAAAACAAAAAAACAAAAAAAACAAAAAAACACAACAACAAAAAAAGTAGTTTGAAGTCAAAGTTCTATGATTTATGAATAATTACCCTTCGTGCTTTCAATGGTCAAAGCGTAGCCGCTTATCATGGGAGTAAAGATAAATTTCGATACTGATCAAATATTACCCGGAATTGGTAAAAAAACAAAAAAAAAACTCACATTAGTTTTATAGTCCTTTTTGATATATTTACCTATTCCGTTTTATTTATATATGGTTTTTGGCAATTCTTAAGACAAACTCGGCGGCTGAGTGAGCTGAGATAATATTTTTACTCAAAAGAGATGGCTTGTCTCGTTCGTGTGATTGAAATATTCAGTCCAAACGCGGACAATGCAAGAACCATTTGAAAATTGTCACCCAACCTAGTAATTATCCACCCACGTTGAGTTTCCACTTAAGACGCGGAGAACTGGCGATCGTAGTCGTGGTTTTGCAGATAATATCGTAATGGAGGTGTGTGAACTAATAACGCACACGCATTGCGGACGATTAAAGACTTGCATTTTAGTCTGGAACGTTTTGTCTCTAATCTAATAAAGGCGATCTGCCTGAATTGATTATCCATGTTAAGGCTAACTGAGCATCTAACAGGTGTATAAATAAGTTTTGTGCGTTGACATTGTTTGCTTTGTAAAACTTAGCTGGCGCGTTCATTATTTGTACGCTTAGTTATATATATATATATATATATACATGTGTTTATATAATGGCTGCTTGGTTGCGAACATTCATTCCATAGAAACATTTCACCGTTATCACTCCCGGTAATTATATAAAGAGATGTAACGATTACTGGCTTGATTGCATCCCGGGACTTTTTCAATTGTGTTTACATCCATCCACATTATTATTATGAAATTTATGCGGTTTAGCGTACATTTTTTTGTCCTTCCAATTGTCCAGATGAATGTTTTCGAGTTCCATTCCTTCCATTCGGGCTTCTATATAGATGAACCATTCTCAGGTATTCAGTGGCAAATTTTAAGTCAATCTATTAGGCGCTTGCATGTGCTTTGATCAATGCTTCATTTAAAAAGGCATTTATTACGAAAAGTTGTTAAAATACCTTTTAAGCAAAATATTTTGAATCATTTTCTACAAATTTTTCCCATCCCTTTTAGCAACTTGGCGATACGGTATCGGTGATTCTGTCGTAGATCCATTTTCGCAACTCTTCAGCGTTTCGAAAACGCAAGTCAGCCGATGTCTGAACTAATAATAACCAGAAGATGTTATGTATGGCGACTATGCTGGATGCGACAGAACTTCCCATTCGTGCTGCAATACTATATCCTCGACAACTGTTATTGGGAACAGACGACCGTTGCCAAACAAGAGGACGACTTTGCGTCTGGTTAACCGCAATTGCTGGTCTTTCTTACACTAATACATCGTTACAGTTGTCCAATTAACGTCGGTGAGCGTCTGCAGCAATTGTTGCATACGCTACACCACTACACCTTGTTGATTCCGCTATATGCACACCAAGCCTTGAATATTCGGTTTCGGGTTTACTCTCCTAGACTAATTCATGACTGTTTACGCTTGAGTGGGTCGTAGTAGACCCACTTCTCATCGTCAGTTACAATACGCTAGAGAAAGGTCTCCTTTTCTTGCCTGGTCGGCGATGGCATTGCGATGTTCAAACGGTTCGAAATGACACTTTCAGTCAATTCGTGCAGTAGCCATTTTCCGACGTTTTGGATCTTTTCCATCCCATGTAAATGCCTAGAAACGGTAAATTCACCAACTGGTAAGCTATTCGGAAGGTCTGTAGTAAGAGCTTGACTTGTGTTTTTGTCCAACTTTTTTGATCCTCAAGGCGAGGTGAAAACATGACAAAGCACCATACAAACTTCTACAAGTGTTTGATGGTCTTCGGTAGCAGATGCAATTTTGAGCGTTCCATTATTAGCGTCTACATTCACTGAATAGCTCAACAATATTGAATGGAGAACTGTCATTTTAGGTGGATAAAGGTCACAATCACGTACATTAGTATATGGCATCACTTTATCATTTGCACCAATAAATGTCGCTGATCAAAGTATACCTATTAATAATAATATATTGTGTATGTGTCAGTTTTTCGCTACAAAAGTCTGCTTTTTGGTTAAAATGTGTGTTGTTCTTAACAAAAGCTAAAAACTAGAAAATTACCGTTAATTTGGCTAATGCATGGCACATATGTTTACCATGATATTTTCAAAGCTTTGTTTAAACATAGTTCCCATCATGTTGTTGACAAGAACGTGCCGTCCTTAACGAGTGAAATGCGACACTAGCAGATAGGGAAAGCCGTAGTTATTTTTGAATTCTTTCGTTAAAGTGCACAGAAACAATGAAAAATATTTGTAATAACATAAATGTATTATGTTTTTAATTTTATATCGTGTAAACAGAAGGATTGGGGCCGGATATTATTATAGATGATGGTCAACTTTTTCTTTCCACACACACGTTCGCTGTTATGTTAGTTGAGAAGGCACAGTCAGTTGGCAGACCATGTGATGTTTCGAAGCTGACGATAATAACTGTAAAAAATCGGAGATTTTATTACGTGTCCTATGTTTTTTTTTTTTTTTTTTTTACAGTTAGCCTTTTAGTGAATCGACACTTTCAGTTGATCTATGATTTCGATGTAGAACTAACAAACTTTCTTTGAGGTAAATTTTTTGTTTATGTCTTTTGAAAGCTACTAACAGTTAGGCAAACAGGTGAAAAGAGTTTTATGAGTCGATTTCACTGAATTAATGCTATTCGTAGACGTCGTGAAGCCTACGCTTGAACGTGTTAAACATAATCTTGTTTCAACTTTTGGCAGATACGTAATCTAACATTAAAGGGGGGAAAATCGATCAATTGTTTTTACAGTTCGCGTGCGTTACCAATATTTTACGCAAACTTTAACAGTTGGACTATTAGTGATCGAGTTACTGCCGATTTTTTATGAAATATTCCAAAAAAAAAAAAAAAAAACAAGAAAAGAAAAATGAAACGAGTTTTTTGGAATATTATTCACCGCGACTCATGATTTCTCTCTCATCTATTTAGCAGAATATGAACACCGCACTCAGAACACAAGCATCTTTTTGAAGCTAACCAACGCAGGATGTATTATTTGGGTTTTATCATAAGAAAGAAAAACTTCGCCGAAGAGGTAATAACCTAGCATTGAATGTCATCGAATGTCAGTTGCTCAGAACAGAATACTTCAGTGTAGCGCTGCTAACGTTCACGATATCATGACCTTTAGCTGAGTTTACAGAGTCATTGCATCAGTTGCTATTGGTAGTGTTCCTCCCCTGTCACGATTCAGGAATAATATCCTTTGAACTCGATAGAAGAAATAACATTTCGTCCGCCGACAGAGCCCGACTAATGCCAAAATACCTTGCTACGTAGACAAGATAAACGTATGCTGACCTGTCCAAAGCTTAAACATAACACCTGCCCGTAGGTAAATACTTGCAAGGAAAGTAACCCTATCTCTTAGAGTTAATTCCTATATCCGATACATTGTGGTTTCCGCTGCCAATCGCTTAATGTTCAATAATTGTAGTGCTTCGTACATTCATATGCATAATGTTAAATATACGCATCAAAAATCTTATCAAGTATATATATACTTTTCACCTTAGCAAAGCTTAACTTGATCGGCTTATTGTTCCCGCTTGGTCGCTTGGCAGTTAGTTTTCGCAAAGTTGTGCACTTGAGATGGAAAATTGATAAAATTTCTCAGCACAACTTGTCATAGAAATTAGTTAAGAAAATGGGCGTGATATGATCACTCAAAAAAAAAATAAAAAAAGAAAAAGAAAAACGAAAAATCATTGAGTTTTCTAGCCGATGATTTATAGCCTAATTCAGATATCGTTTCGAAATTAGGGATAGCCTGCTATCAGAGCCATTTAGTAATTTCTCCTTCTTTTCGTCCAATGCAACTGAGATGATGGCGAAATATTAATAAGAGTAATGAGTCCGAGTGCGGAAAAAATTTATCATGAAACCATCTCATGTCAAAATCTGCTATGAAGTTTTTAACCGATTGATTATTCAACCTTTTATGTTATTCGTAAAAAAAAAAAAAAAAAAAAAAAAAACATATATATATATATAATAAAATTATTATGAATTTTACGATTTCGACCTTTTTATTGTTTTGATAATAGATTATAAGTGTTTCGTATTATTTATTACATGACAATACGAATATACAACCGTTGCGCAGATATGCAAGAAGCATTAATTTACTAAAAAGGTGTATGGGGCAAACAAACAAACAAACAAACACTTTTCTACGTTTTTTATTATCCTTTTCAATTTTTGTTTTTCTTCTTAACATGTGAACACACACTACTTAAGTCCATGTCACAATAAACACTTTTAATGAAGGATTCGGAAAACAAAAAAAGAAAAACAAAAATAACGCAAGCGCTGGGCAATATTTCAATTTTAATATTCTAACTTTGTATTCAACAGTAACTCAACCAAATACTCGCATGTATATGAAAAATTCATTCATTTTATTCATGGGCATAGAGGATACTTGTATATTACTAGACTAGAATTTATATATGTCTGCACACACGCGCACACATTTGTGCGTATTCCTAATACACACACACACACACATACACACATATATATATATACTATATATATATATATATATATATATATATATATAATATGTCAGTGGATATTATTACAACTTTGATCATTAGTCTTATTATTACTATTATTATTGTTATTATTATTATTGTTGTTGTTATTGTTGTTGTGAGAGGGAATTGCATATGAAAATATCCTTTGCATGTCGAACATGTTTTGTTTGTTTACTTGGTAAATGTTATTATTTCGATATAATATGAAATGTCAAATATTGTTGCAATTTCAATTCTTACTTTTGTTGCTTCTGGATTAAAATAATGAATCGTGTATAGCAAGGGGCCACATATGCGCATATAAAATATTGTAATAAACTTGTCGCATATACATACGATTACACGATGCAGACAATTCGTATACTTATCCATCCATCCATATGTTGTGCAGATTGACTGAATAAATCAGTAAATGAATGAATGAACGAACGAACGAACGAACGAACGAATGAACGAATGAACGAATGAACGGTTGAATCGGTGTATGGGTGAATGGGTGAATGGGTGAATAGGCGAATGAAATGTGCAAAATGTAGAAGGAAAGTTAAATCTCGGGCTTTAAATGCCATCACGATACATGTTTTCTTCTTATTATTGCTATTGTCATACAAACAGTTCATACATATGCAAATTTTAAATATTTTCATGTCTATGCGACATCCATGTAAACACTTTTACATAATAAGGGTACATAAATATAAACGAAATATATAAATAATAATAATATTAAGTTGTGTGTACAGTGGATGCTCTAACTTCTGAATATTGTGAGTGTCTGCTTGAATAAATAATAAATTTTAAATAATTCTGATTGGGATGCTTTGGTAAATTGATGATGAATATCTTGCAACTTCTTCTTTTTAAGCACACAAATATCTGTATATATTTAAGCAAACATATATATATATATACATTATATACACAATGTATATATATTTCTTTTCATACATACACACACATATATATATATATAATATACACATTATATATAATGGATGGTTTGTGCGTTATTTATATATTCAATGTATTAAACGTATTAGTTCATGCTATAGTGGCATATAAAAAATCTATATTAAAGATATGCAAATATGCAAAATCAGTAACTAAGAGCTCATATGGTGCAAGCGTGGCTAATTTTCATGTGATGAAATCTCTAGATAACTAACTATATATGTACGAGTTGCCAACTCTAAAATGATACATAATCTGTTGATTACACCTGCGTCTACATAAATTTAAATAGATTTTAGCATCAAATTATAATAAGAGAAGGAGAGAGATAGCGAGAGAGAGAGAGAGAGAGAGAGAGAGAGAGAGAGAGAGAGTTCAGTAATTATATCGAAGAGGAAAGAGAATATTAAACGGGTAAAATGTAAAGCAAAAAAAAAAATTATTTTCAAAATTGTAGATAACAAATGAAGAAGATAGACGCACCTCAGGACCGATTTTGAATGAACTCGTTATATTTGTGCCGACGTATGTAACATGCAAAACGGTTTTAGATGGACCCACCTTTTATTATACCGATAGATTTAGAATCATTTTCTGAATCAATCTAAGTCTGTCGGTCCGTTTGTCCGTTTGATACCTTTCTATATAAATTTATGTTTAGGTTGCAATTTTTGCAGATATTTTGCTGAAATTCGGTACAGAAATGTGCTTTGACGCTATTGAAAATGGTTTGGATACACATTTTCGATCATTCCCCATACAACGTATTATTTTAAAAAGTCGTTGCATGCAAAAAAATTGCAATTGGCAAAATTTTTGGACCAAACTCGCTGTGTTATAGTATTTCGTCAATCTTAGTTGGTATGAAAAATTTCGTTCCGCTGGGACCCTCTCTCATGTAGCCGTAAAATGGTATAAATTTCAATGTGTCATGCTGGAAATTATTTTATAAGAGCAAATTAACATAGAAATCCACCTTACCGAACATGGATCACGTAGCTCTATTTCTCGGATATTTCGAGCTTTCATGAAAAGTGTGCCGTTGCATGGAAATAATGTTCAACTTTACTTTTGGTGTACAATGTAACAAGAACGAGTGATTAAATGCATAAGGCGAAGTGGGGTAGGGTATCTTATAGTCGATCTTGCCCGACAATAATATGCTTAGTTGTTTCATTTCACGATTCCAAGATTTGCGATTCAATTTACGTATTATTCTTGAACAAATATTGCATAAGAGTCCGCATATATCAAGTGTATGAAGTGTCGAGCATTAAGTGAAAATTATAAAATATATGCAGATATTTAAAAAAAAGAAAAATTCCGCATCGAGATAACTGACGTATACATGAATTTGTGTATCGTTTATGTTTCGTTTTATTTTTCAAAAGTTAAAGATGAAAACATTTATGGTATGCATGGATAGAATATCGTAAGTGATAATATATTGTGAAAGCGATTTGCGCAAATTCGTTACAAAGATTTTCACTGCCAGGATAAGCACTGCTTTGGTCACAAACCCTTAATTTTGCTCAAAAAAATTAATATCGATTATTTACGGGAGTTTCGTATGACTTAATAGATCTGAGTGAATAAATCTGTTGCCAACACTTTCTGAGAACAAATAACCTTTCACTGGCGAATTAAAGAGGTCCATGCTTAAATTGTCAAACTGGCAGTTATGCGGCCCTCTTTCTCAAAAAATTGTAAAATTTCAATAAAAATGAAGATATAAAGCTGCCTGAGCAACGAAGAATGTCATTAGACGAAGTCGAACAATATTCGTTAAATGTTTAGCAAATTCTTTGATTTCCCCTAAGAGTTCATTATTAACATTTAAACAAGTGAAAACACTATAGTGAGCATTCTTCGGATCTTACGTCAATTCGCTTAATACAATAATTCGATAGTATGGAGGTAAACGCATGAAGAAACTCAAAGATAAAGAGTCAAAGGTCAAACGTAGTTAGGATTTGAAAAATGATTGAAAACTTGGGAAACAATTTGTTCTAAATATTTAAAGGATATTGAAATGATTCAAGATTTATTGTACTAAGTGCTTATGAAAAACAATGAAATTATGACTAAGAAACCGTAATGAACAATAGCTGCCAGAACTGAGGCGAGCGTTGAAGCAAAAACGACAACTACATGCCAGGCGCTAAATAAGGTGATTTTGTAACACAACTGCGCTGACTCGTTTGTCGCGAAACATTTTAGCGAAACACTAGAAACATTGAATTGAGATGACTTGTCCTGACGAGTGAAACAAGCTATCTATATGTACATATATACATATATGTTTCATACAAATCTACATATTTATGAGACAATGACAATATTAAGGACAATGGCGGGAGAAATCACTGTAAGACAGAAATGTAATAAAAAAATTAATATTCGAGAATGTCATTGAAATGTAAAGGAAACAAAATTATTCCTGAAAAATATCCGAAAGCGTCAACACTGTGTACATTTTCGTAAGGCTTGCATCAGGTGCCATTTCTTTTTCTTTTCTTTTTTTTTTAATATTTCCACATTTTTGATTGTGGATCGTAAGTGTGCGTGGGTAAGTGCGGCCAAATTGATACGATTTGTCTTTAAATTGTGATGGATAATTTATTATCAAATGTTTCGTCTCGCTAAACTTTAACGCACGTGGCCGCAATTTGTATGCGAAAGAAGTCATCAAGCAAGAAAAATATGTGGAACTTATTAATGGGTACATGGATACAACGATACGAGCTTTTCAATCTTTTTTTAAAAAACGAAAGGCGTTCCCCTTACAATAACTCTCTAGAAAATATCATTTTCAGGCACAATTGTAAGCACAGTTTGAATACAAAGAAGGAAATAATTTGAAATATGGTGACTATAGTTTCGAAAAACCATGGTCGAGAGAAAGGCCCTTGATGCTTTGAAACGTATTCTAGATATATATTTTGCTATTTTATCACATTTTTTGAACATTTTTTTTTGCACGAGTCTTGCAATACCGGGGCCATAAAAAGTCTGCTTCCCTGTTCAAAATTTCAGCTCCTTTTAGTATACCTGTGCTTCAGCCCCCTTAGTATCGCAATTTTACTTGTGGCGAAATGACGCAGAAGACCCGTATTCACAACTATCATTGGAAACTTCATCCCCATATTTTTCTTCAGCAAAATATTTCTTAGCAGGAGCACTAATTAGTGGCCGTCTTGATGCCATTACAGCAATATATTTTTGCTTCGAAATGCTTTTAAATGAGCAAAAGCATGTTCGGCAATCTGTTAGAGAAGCTAAAAATCAACAGGTAAGACATTAAGGTAGAATTTTCCGGTAGGGATCCATTTGACGTAGATGATCTTTGCGGAGCTCTCGATGAGATGATCGAATTTTGAAGGGAAAAAATTTTCTTGCACGTAATGAACTTTTTTACACGTTTTCTAAAAGGATCAACGGATCTTATAAATCATGGAAAATAGATTTGGCGGGAAAATTTCCATCAATTTCGCTGTTCAGTAAAACAGTGAGAAATTCAAAGCATACAAGAATACAGTTTTGAGATTTTAATGGAAAAGATCGCGGAATATTGCTCGCCTGTAATTAAATTAGTGAGCGATATTGTCAAAGTTATTGCAAATTCTTAAATAATTTAAAATTGTTTTTGTGGTATACGCACGAACGAACGAACGAACGAACGAACGAGCAAAATGAAAATAAAATTTCACTTTCATAAAAATTAATCACCAATATTCTTGATACGTATATGCAAAAACTCACACTTAAGCCATAAGTGTCCACTGCACGCACCTGCAATAATAGAAAAGAACAACCGTTAATTTAAATAAATATATACGAAAATCTCATTATATAAAAACTGTCATCGAGCGAACAAAGCAAAACAAAACAAAACAAAAAAAAAAAAAAAAAAAAAACATATACATAAATAAATAGTTAATTTTTTCTTTTTTCTTTTACTTATTTCGGTCGCGTTTATACGCAGTCACACATATTTAAATAAAAGTTAATAATAAATAAAACACTTGTTTTTTATGTGTTCACACATCTGCGCATTGTTAACATTTATGCTTGAATGCTTATGATGCCGCGAACAGCAACCTCTTCAGCGCCAACAAAAACAAAAACAACAACAACAACAACAATGAGAATAACCGCCAGTATTGTGTTACGCGTTTTATTAAAAATTATGACTCGTTTACATGTTCATGCTTATAGAAAACATAATACTTTCGGCAAAGAGTTCGTAACTCACGCACAAAGGAAACTATAGATATTTTTAAGTCCATCGTCTTCGTCGGATTTTACCATCAAAAGTTAATTAAATTGTATAACAGATAGGAGCAGCAACGCAAGGGTCGGGTCTACAGTACAATTAATTTATTTGCAATGACAATGAACCATTAAATCGGGCGCTTTTAACTCTCCGAGTTGTCATTCAATCATTAAAGTAAATGAATTTATCGGCATAGATTTCAATAGCATTTAAGGGCATCCACTACGAGCAGTGATCGAAGAGAGACAAAGACGATTCGGTTTGGTTGTTAAAATTCCATCTTAAACCAATAAGTAGATCCTCGGATTATTACTTTTTCTTTTTTGCTCTCTCTCTATCTCTCTCTCTCTCACTTTCTCTTTCCTATTCCTTTTTAGTTTTCACTTGTTCTTTTTCATTCGCTTAGTCTTCCCATCTTTGCCTATCTTACTTTTCCGGTTTTATTTGTATTCTATATATCGAATTGATAAGATCAGGCTATACTTGGAGTGTTAATTATCTACCCTTCATTAAGATGCGGCTTTTGTGTCCATATTTGCATGTCGCTTCAGTTTTTACGATTAATTCCTTTAGCCATGCATCGACATTTAACTACCCGTTTACCGAGATTTTTAAACGCAGTGCTCACCTAAAATAATCAAATGTTCACCTGTTTAGCCGGTCGTGTAGAGCTGTTAAGAGTAGCTTTCATTGTTCATCTGATCGTAGGCTGGTCCCTCGTTCAATTTTCTAACATTAAATCTATATTTAATTTCGTTTCTCTCGTCCGCTTGACATATGACTATTTGTCCGCTAGCAAAGCTGAATTATCGTCAAATTTGATGAAGCTTTGTCCGATCGGCATACTTCCTCCGACGTGATACCAACTAATGTCATAATATACATCTCTGGTGTACATGTCTGTTGCTGCAGTTCCTAGCATAAGATTTTGATTTGTTTTAGATCCGTCTATCCGTCTACCGTAATCATTATTCCATCGATTACAAGATTCTCAGCTAAGATAATTGTGTATAGGTCCTTTGATTGCTAAAATTGAGGTAAAAACTTATCTCTAAATATGTGGTACTCCAGAATGACTTCGAAAATTCAATGGAAGGATTCTATTGTTTTGAAAATATTTTACGAACTACAGTTTATTAATTTCATATATATGTGTAACACATATATGTGTTTCCTACGGTTTAGGGAACGACACGTTTCATCAATGGAAAGAAAAGAAAGATTTAGTGATAACGAAATCCTTGTCAACAATAGAAAACTGATTATGATAAGGAAATTTTTCATAATTTTTTCCTTCGAATGGTGGCGTGGCTGGCGGGTGTCTAAAATTCGATCTAACGGGAATACGGTTTTCTTGATTGTTTACTTTTCGTGTTTCTTCCTCTTCTTTTTACTGCAATTTTTGTTTACATTTAACACACATGTTTCGTAATATTTGTCTGCCTGTGTGTGTGTGTGTGAATGGACGTGTTTATAAATTCCCAGCATTGCTGTGGTACTTAACGTTAATTGCAATTTGTGTTACGTTACTGGTATATTGTAGATTATTATAGACAAGGTGGCTTCAGCAGCTGTCGAAACTCAGACACCGAACGTCAGTTAGTCAGAGAATTATGTAAGCTTGTATTATTTTTTTATTTTATTTTATTTTTATTTTTTTTTTATTTATTTATTTTTTTTTTTGATACAATATAATACACATGAGAGTGTATATATGTCGGTCTTTTAACACAACTTAGGTCAAGGTGAGCAGCAACAAAAATATAAGGAACGAGAAAATATATGACTTATAAAAAAGTAACTTTACTTATTAATCTACAAACTAATGCTTGATGTTGCGACAAAATGTATGAAAGTAGGTTTCGTTCGTTCAGCGTACACTTTTCCTGGTCCTTCTCCTTCGCTTTGCCTGTACGTTTTTCTGTACGTGTATTTGCATACATGAGAGCATTTTTGAAATAATTTATTGGTTTATTTTTCTTTTATTTCATTTATGTATTTTCATTATTTACACTGGTCTCTGGTTTTCGTTTTGGTGAATTTTAACAAACAGAAGGCCGTGTAATTATTTATGTTATGTTATGTTAATTTATTTAAATTTATTATTATTGAAAGGAAAAAATATATATACAATTAAATGTATTTACGTTTTGTTATTGTAATGTTTAAAACACATTAAAAAGTACCAGGCATTGACAGATTCTAGATTTATAACTAAAAAAAAAAAAAAAAAAAAAAAAATGAACAGAATAAACAATTGATCTTTGCTTCGTTTAAACGAAATGATTATAATAAATTCAATTTTCAATTTCGAACCTAAGCAATGCAGATATGCAAGAAGGAGAGCAGCTTCGAACGAGCCAGCGCTAGCTTTTATAAAGCATCGTTATAAGAGTTAGTATCATATCTAATAGATTTGGAAGTGAGCGACTTTGCCTTAACCCTTTCCAC
This sequence comes from Glossina fuscipes, assembly GCF_014805625.2. Classification (NCBI taxonomy): domain Eukaryota; kingdom Metazoa; phylum Arthropoda; class Insecta; order Diptera; family Glossinidae; genus Glossina; species Glossina fuscipes. Next base: position 29,675,980 of record NW_023998414.1, on the reverse strand, counting down.
TTACATTTTCTCCTATCATCTTATCTTACATCAACTTCTATATCCAGTAAGGCTCGACATTCTATTCCTTCATATTATTTAATGTGTTTTCCTTCTTCTTCCTCTGTAGTTTTAAATACTAAACATTATGAAATTTTAAAAAATTACGATTAGCGGCAAGGTAAACAAAACAAACTAGGTGTGCGGAGGGTTAAAGTAAATAAAAAATATATGTCAATATATGAAAGGATTCAACAAAACTGGGGCACGCGCCTATGGTTACGCACAAAAAATTACGCAATTATTCCAAAATTTAGAATATTTTATGTGTCCATTGTGTGTGCGCAATGACGTCAGATCATAAACTATTAGCAAATTAAAAAATACAAGTGAGAAAATTATATTCAGTCGCGACCTTTTATATCCATCAACGTTGGCCTAAACAAGGTAAACAAAATAAAAGAACTAAATTTTCATGCTCTGCAATGTGGAGTGGGCGCGGGTAATATTTTTCTATTTTGAAACTAAAAGTTTTGCTCGCTTAGGCTGGCGAGTGTTTTATAGGTGTGTCCTTGGAAGAGTTTGGACCAACTCCAAAAACTTTTTACTTTGTTTTTAATGTCACAAACTCTGTAAAACTCTCTTATCCCGATTAGCTGAAATACAAGCCCGGACTATCACCATTACAAAGTCATTCAATTTCGATAACCAAGCGTTTTAAGAGAACGACTGCAATTCCATAGATCGACTAGACTTTTTACTCTCTGTATTACGCTGATATTCGAATGCGTTAGCACCGAGCGCTGATATCCTTCGAAGATCCCTTGAATATCTTTAAAAAAACATTCATTGCACTTCTAAGCTTATGATTTATATCTCGATCCTGGTAGGAATTGGTAGGATCGCGGAGTTTATGGAGCAAAATGATTACATTTCCAGCCATCTTGTTGAATTGGTTATTAGCTTGAATTATAATTTCTTTTTCAACATGAAATGTATTTATGTAACTAGGTAATCGCCATAAGGTTTTATTGTCACCGAATAAGAAATGAAGAAATGAAATGAAAGAACAAAAATTGCCCGCAAAAATACAAGACAAAGAGACGGACAGATGGACAAACAAGCTTAGATCTTTTCAGAAGTTATATTAAAAGATGAATCTATCTCAAATCACTCAGGCTGCTGATGTATATACATTTTCAAAAATTTTTCATATACACCCTACAAAAAATGGCGTAAGTTATAAGAAGTGAAGCCAAGTATCATGTGATTTGTTGCTTTAAAAAAAAAAAAAATTTCATTTATTTGTTTACTTTTGAATTTGTTACTTTTTTGGTGATATGGGCTCGAGATGTTCCTAAATTTTAAAATGCGATGTGTTGTCGCATCAATAATGTGTACATAAATAGTTGCGACCGGCTTGCAAATAACATAATGCTTTGCAATTTTTATGCAGTGACTTGCAGTGAAGGACTTTTTTCTTGTTCCCTGTCGTTTTTCAGCATTATGTGCACTAATAATTTTACCCGAATATGTCAGCCTTTGCATATATCAATGTAAACTATACAATATAAGCATCGCTGTATTGCAGCAACTGTCTTTTATGTTTATACCAAAGTTAAAAAGATAATTATGCTTGGTTAACCATTGCATAGTGAAGAAAGAATTAAAAAACAAAAAAACAAAAAAAACAAAAAAAAAAATGAATAAATAAATAAACAAGAGTACAAAGAAAACGAACAAAAGAAAACCAAAAAAGTTTATAGAGACCTGTGCCCATGCATATCTATCTGTTCAAATAAGAAAAGCATAAAATATAATAGAAAAATAAAGAGATATATATATATAAAAAAAATAAAAATAAAAATAAAAAAAAAAATTGAAATATGTCATCAAATACATGCACACACACACAGAGAGACACGCAAGTCCGCTAACGGGGTAGAGCCAGAGTACAAAGGAAACAAAACAGGAAGAGAAATGAACGAAACGGTGAGAAAAAAAAATGTATGACACATTTATGCTGGTGGCATTATTTTTAAATTTAAATAGTTGACCCAATTTTTATTAAAACTTCAACAAGCTGCTGTGATTTAAAATGGAAAAGAGCAATAGCAGAGCAGAAAATTGTTGCTGGGAACACCTTTTGTTTGCCGGTTATCTCTCACCTATTTCCTCTGTTCAAAGGCTCGCGCGCGCACAATGTTATCACACGATGCTTGCGCGCGATAGCAATCGCATCGTAAATGAACAATTTTACGGTTTTGCATAATTATAAAATGAAAGAACAACAACGTGTTTCGGTTGATTGTTTGGTTTTGTGATTTCCGCATCCAATTCTAGATGCCGTTCAATCAACGTTTAAGAAAACTTAAGAAATGTGAGGACATCCGGAAAAGAAAAGAGTCCAGAGTTCAAATGGTTCAACTACAACTAGCCATTAAATAATTGGGTGAACGAAACTATATCTATATATAAATACTTGTCATTTTTGGGGAATAACTAATGAAACGAAAACATATCTTCTCCGAGGAGGAAGAAAATCAATGATAAAACGTATTGGGAAATGAAGAACAATAATTTAAAGTGATGCAGGGCACTGGCTTTTTAACTTCCGTGTTATGCAAAGTAAAGGACAGGAGGAGATTTGCCATCTGGCAAAACTGAATAATAACCGAAATCATTGAGAAAAATCTAAGAGTACAAGGCCTACACTTGCGAGGAATTGAGAAAATTCAGGATTAAATAGAGATTCTGCTGCATTAACTAAAGCGAAGAATCGGACGATCATCTATCTGTTTTTGAAAATTATGTAAAATGTATAATGAAACACAGATAAAGTATTTCGCCGACCACTTATACAATTTTACATTTAAAGTAAATAACACGATGGTCGCGGCTACAAATCTCAAATGCGATAGAGTTTTCGATACAAGCGAGCATATGATCTCCGTTATCCGGCAGCCTTTACAATTCAATTTATTGACAAAGTAGATAGATAATAAATAAACATAGCTCGGGTGATATCAATTTTTAGGGGAACTTTCAATACCCATCGCTTCAAGTTGATGTGTTCGCATTATCGTCGTAGCAGACAAGAAATATATCTGAAATTAATTTGTAGATGCCTTGAAGAATTTGCGCCGGCCAATGCTAAATGATTAACGTATGCTCTTTGGAATCGAAACTACTAGAAGTTCTGATTGCCAACGATCGACAACGATGACACGCGTTCTCGTGACAACTTGTGAAAGTTAAAAGTTATCATAAAATTGAAAAACTTTTACGCGGCTCTAGTGTACATTTCCACGATGGCTGTTGATTTGTGATAACGAGGGCAGTCATACGAGGATGAAGATTTCCTAACTTCTCTCCCTCACCCCGTATATTCAACAATGCATGCAGCAAAGTTAGCTAGTATACATTCACTCGACTGGCTTGTGGTTTCTATGAGCTATAATATATATACAAATATAATACAAAGTCGGATCAAGTAAAAGATAATTCTAAATTTCTAATTATTAAAAATTTGAAACAAAATTTTGATACATATTTACTAGGACTGAATTTTATAATAAAAAAAATAAAAACCGATGTTGACCGATGTCATTTAGTTCCTCGCATTAACGTGTCAAAGACGGTTTCGAAACAACATGGTATGGAATTTTTGTAACACGGTTTTGATACAACACGATATTGTTTCTTTTCTTGTTCCCTCGTTTATAAGAGGACTGCCCGGTAACTTTCCGACAAAAATATAGATTAGCTATAGTCTTTGATGAGAAGTAGTTTCGTGAATCGCCTTTATTGTTTTTTAAATATATCTTTAGCGTTTGTATGCTTTCATCATTTTTATTATTTTTTTTTTTTTAAATTTCAAGTTAACTAAGCTAGTTTTTCATTTATATATGTATATACGCGGAAAGAAGCTTCCAGCTCTCATAAAATTGTGCCTTGCAGCACTTGTTTCTTATATAATAGGATACAGATTGACATGATTTATATTATTTCAAAATTTGGTTTAACAAGGGCTCGATCTAACACAAAACAGGTTTTGATATAAATACAGTGGTGGTTACCACGAAGAAAATAGTCACAGAAGGAATAGCATTCTAGTAGGTATATGCCCAATCGTTGTTACGCCTTTATCGAACAAAACTTCCCTAAAGCTGCAGCCAAATATCATAAAAATTTCATGCACCGCACGACTGCGAATTAAAATCATCATCAGGCCGACAAGCACAGTCGGGCTTGTCTTACCTAAGTAGCCTATGCCGTAGCCTACTTTCTTCCTTCTTCTTGTTTTCTAATCACTTCTGAATTCTCTTTTCACTTGAAGACGTAACGGAGATTTTCTTCAATTCTTGCTTATAGTAAAATATTTATTCAATTTTTACGCGGATACTCGTTTTATTTCGTTTTTATACTCAACACATTTTCAACGCCTACAAGTTAGGCTTCAATGACCCCACAAAGTATAATATGTGTATTGACGATCAGCATCAAATTCTGGATCGATTTGACCATATCTGTCTGCCCGTCTATGTAATGTCTGTCGTAAACCTTCTCCTGACCGCAAAAATGAAGCTGAAGCAACTCGGAATATGGCAAAAGCCATTGGTCGGTATTGAAAGTGAGTCAAATCGGTCGAAGGACCCATCTTCAATAGTACGTGAAGTGAGAGAAAGGAATAAAAAATTGACTTTTTGATCGTTACTCATAAACGGTAGCATACAAGTGTACAAAAATGTGAAGGGATTCCTTGTGGGTAATATTGTCGCACCTGCACTATACTGCAAAAAATTGACCACGATTGCCCAATGTTACAGTGTATCAAAATTTTGTTTTTTTTTTTTTTTGTTTTTTTCAAAATATCCCATAAAGTGTATAAATTCGCAGCTGGTTTCAAATGCGGAATGCACATAAGCATACCTATGTGTTCGTGTGTCTACCTGCCCGCCAGCCCAATTTTGTAGTATCTGTGGTAAACATACTTTGGAATTGACATAAGTTTTTCAAAGCACACGCCTACAATGCGTACACGCCTATGCGACAAGAACTCCGTATTTAGTTGTTTTACTACTTTTTTGCCTTGTTTAGGATAGCGGTGATGGATATAAAAGATAAGAGATTCGATTACGACCGAATATAACTTTTTTACTTGTTAGTCATTTCTTTCATTTTCTTCGATAAACTATTTCGTCGCTTACATCATATGTTTGATATATATATATATATATAGAAAAGCGCTTTTAACATGTTAGACATGTGTATGTATGAAAATCAATTGAAATGCGTAATTTCTCTTTGCAAAACCCTAATGCTACACTTTTTTATCTTTTATTCATTTATATATAATTTTAAATATTATAATAAAAATATTTCTGGTTTAAGTTCTGCATATGCACTTGAAACTTTCCCTTCCAACGTTTTATGCTCAAGCACTCTTAAAAAAAAAACAAACAAAAAAAACACACACACAAACACACACACACACACACAGACACAGTCACACACACACAATACAACACACCAAACACAAAAAGGTTGCATGCATTGTGGAGATGAATATGAAGTAAAATGAATTTTTTTACAGTTTTCAATACAGTTGTAGGAACAAATAACTTTCAATTAAGTATTTTAAGCCTGCAGATAAAGACTGCTCTGAAAACTAATGAAACCAGGAAACTGAAGGGAAATGCACTAAAATTTACCACTTAAAGTTTAAAAATAATAAAAAATTATTATTATTATTATTATTATTATTATTTTTATTATAAGAAGGAAATGTTGTACAATGAACTCGAAGGGTCAATAGAGAAAATTCCTGTACCTTCGCAGGCATATGCTTTTGATGGGAGAGAGATTTATTTATATGCTGAAAGTAAAATTAGTTTTCGCTAAAGCATAACAAAAGATTATTTATAATTAACTTGAAAGTAAATAAGAAAATTTTATTAACTTTAGTACGACGAATTTTAGAGAAAAGCTTTCCCGTTATTTGTGCAAATGCGAATAAACCAAAATTTTGAAAAGCCTTTATGCAAAATTTCAATTCAAGTTTATAGTTTATTAATAGTTGTAAGTGAACTGACGCTCGATTGGCGTTAGTCCGCAAATTTTCTCTTTATTTCGATATTATGCCGACAATTATGCCAAAAAAATTACATTTTCAGTCGCAACAGCTGCAAGAAGAATCAGCACATAAACATAAAGACGCGGCTTGAGAATATACATAATCTACGCGATGTCCCCGAACATTTTTTCGCCACAAATATGAATGCAAAAAGTGCTTTCGAACACATATCAAGGTACAGCCTTTTTTTTTTATTGTTTATTAGCGTAGTCCTCCCTCTTTCTTAAGGAGTAAAAATAAAACAACTAAAAACTTTATAGTGTTATACCCTATACTGGATCGCTTAATAAAGTGATTCATGTAACAACTTTTGCAAATAAAGCGTCATATGGGAAGAGGGAGAGAAAGTAGTTCGATGCGAGCCCTTTTCAATGATGCTCATCCTTGGACCAAATCGTTTCGGCATATCAAATTTCACCAATAACTATCACAAAAAAAAAGAAGAAGACAGTCAGACGAACAGACAAGATCAGGTATCCTAAATCGATCGGTATAATAAAAGTTAGGTCTATCTCAACATCTTTTAATATATCTTTGCATCACAAGTGATGCAGTATTCAAGTCGCAGTCGATAGTGTCTCAAAAAAAAAAAAAAAAAAAAAAAAAAAAAAAAAAAACAATAAATAAATAAATAAAAAGTTCCAGAACTTTACCTATAGGTCTTTCAAGAAGTATAAAAGCTGTTTACAACTCATAATTAACTGGTGCCGAGGATCTTGCGATGGAGAGTCGTGTAAGCATCTAAACTCGGCCAATTCATCCGCCAATGCTTTATGATTGGAAAGAAATTCATTGACATGTGAATTATGTAAAACGTCGTTGATCATCAAAAATGACGGTCAGCCAGTCTACGTGCTCTCATTTATTGTTTGCCAAAATCGAAAACCACTGTAGTTTGCAAGCAAATTATAGGACTTATCTAAAAGAAGAGATGATAATCTTGGTTGCTAGTGCTCAACCTCTTTTCTTTTAGTCCTAGAATTTGTTGTTGTTTGCTCCAAATAAATTGTACTAATACTAATATTTGAATATACTGCAAGATATTCTAATTAGGCAAAAGTTGAAACTTGATCGTGTTGCAAATGAAATGCAAATCATTTGCTTTGTTTAATGTCCTTAGATGTCAATTCGATAGTGTTAAGTCAATTGCACGCAATAGTTTTTAATAAACTCTTTTTATTTGAAGTCTATAAAGCAAAAAATATCATCATAAGCTGATGGTATTTTATAATAGTAACCCAGATTATATTTATAATGAAAATGAATAGAATGAAGGAATGATAAACCATATGTATTTGTTTCGCAGACAGAAACCTGACAGGCATTACACCATTTATGATATAATAAATGAGTTATCATAAACAAACAAAAACGAAATATGTGGTAAGAAATACCCAATTAATAGTATTTTGCGGTGAAAACAACTTAACTGTATATAAGTAACTGGGAAATTGACTTTTATATCATTAATTAAATATTGTACATACCAAACAAATGAAACTCAAGTAATGATGAACAAACACATTTATAGATTTATATATATATATATATATATGTGTATATATATATAAATGGAACTACCCAAGCCTATAGCCGCTGTTGAAAGTCATTTATTAGCAGTATGTTAGTTTAGTGAAACGTATAATTTTGTAGTGAGTGTTATATTAGAAAATTTTCTATGTATAGATGAGTTTACATATAACTATGACCGTCAAGTATGTGGCAATTATGATATTCAAGCATGTAAGTCAGCATCATAGGCATGCCAGTTAACATCCACACTATCATTGATATCATCACTATACTCATCGTAAACATTCTACCTTACAAGCACGTTATATGAGTGCGATAGTAAAGTGATTGGCTAGGTTTTCATGATTACATAGTAATGTATGTTTTTACTGTTTTTCTTCTTCTTATAGTTGTTGTTGTTGTTGATATCTTATGCACACTGCGTACGTAGTTACTGAGCTCTAATAACTTAATTAGTTATATTATTTATTTTTACAATGATAGACAGGGTGTCAGAAGTAAAGAGAGCGAGAGAGAAAGAGAGAGAGAGAGACCAGAACAAGTGAAGAGATAAAAAAAGGACAAGCAAATGCCTTTCCAGAGGCAGCAAAAACATGAAAATTAAATAAATAAATTAAACCAGTCAAAATG
>NW_023998414.1:29610801-29667302 GCF_014805625.2 Glossina fuscipes | reverse complement strand
TAAAAGCTAGGTATGTAAAAAAAAGAAGTATATATGTATGTATATATGTTTGCGTTTGTGTGTTTCTATACGAGATATGTCTGTAATACTATCATCATTACACCATAAGTCAAGTATCATGCTTCTGCTGCTGCTGCTGTTGCTGCTGCTGCTGCTGCTGTTCCTCCTCCTGCGTTTACTACTATTACTATTACTGTAGAACCGCTTGCCACTGCGCCTCTTTACATTTCACTTCATTGCTATCATCAACATGCCCTCATTACTCATCATCGTTTCAGTTTAAGTGTTCCACGAAAGAAGGCCTATCTCTTCTGCTTTATATAACTATGAATTTTTGCTTTCGAGTGCTCCTAGTGTTTTTTATTACAACTTCTGTTAATGATGGTCTTTTTTACAATATTTTCTGGTTGGTTTTTTTACTTTTTTTTTTTTTATTTATTTATTTATTTTTTTTTTGCTGACTTTGTTGGCAACATATACTTGCAAAACTGTATACATATACATATATATGTAGCGTAAAATCTGTATTAAATATAATTCATCTGAAAAGGAGAAAAAATCCAATTAGATTTATTAAGCAGATATTATACAAAAATAAAAAAAAAAAAATATAAAAATTTTTTTTTTTTAAAACCATAAGAGCAGTTGAGATTTGTTTTTTTGTTAGTGGAGAACTTAGAAGCAAATTAAACGAGAAGTGATATTCTGGAAATCCTTAAGGATGTTTTAGACACTTAGCAAATAAACTAATTAATTAAAAAATATTATCCACAATATAAAAATTAGTTTAAAACATTTTTTCTTTTTTTTTTTTTCCAAGTCAAACAACTATAGACTTAAAGCTTCAATAGTATGTTTGCTTTTTTACCATTTAAGGGGAATGATTGTATGTTATAATTACTTATAAGAGAGCTTAAAAAAAAAAAAAAAAAAAAAAAAAAAAAAAAAATATGTACGCTTTATATTATAATATAAAGCGGAGCAAAAGTACTTGCGTAAAAAGACTAATGAGATTTTTAATGTTTTCCTCTCTTGACATAAGGAAACATAACATGTGTTACGGTATCAGCAAAAAACAAAAAAAAAGGATGATAATTAACACATCACTCAATAAGTTCGTAGCATGACATATAAATGTCTCCACTATTGATTGACAAGTCTGTATGATATTTGGACAATGCCAAATTTCAAAGGAAAATTGTCAAAATCTCATGCATTGTATGTTGTTTCAGTGACGCAACTTGTGTAATTTTCAAAATAGAGGAAAAATCAAAGTTTTATTAATGAAATGATGCTTCTTGATGAGAAAGAATACCGTTCACAACCAGCATTACCATGAAAGATGTTATAGCGACTCTTGTCTCTCCATTCGAAACATAAACTAGTCTAACTTATATCTTTGTTCTGCTTAAATGGCTTCTTGGTAATATCGGTCAATCAGAAAATCGACATATATGTAAAAGCAAGTGTGCATTCAGGTCACTGGATTACAGACTAAATAACACACGCAGCTTCACGGCATGAAGGGGACTTGGGATTCGCACCTCGTTTCTCAGCTTATAAATCGTTTTGTTGGTACCGATTGCAATTGAAGTACGAATATGATATAGAATTTATTATACCCTACATCACTTGTGGTAAACTTCATTTAGTGCGGTCGTATGTAAAAAGCAGAAGTGTTTAAGCGATGTACCCACACCCACCTTTTATTATACCGATCAATGCAGATTATGAGATTTCGTCTTTTCTTTACAACTCTATTAAATCTGTGCGAATGTAGGTAACACCTAGGACAACTAATATCGACACCGATCGATTCAGAAGCATATTCTGTATTCATTGAAGCCTCTCTGCCCGTCTGTCTGTGACTTGTCGATGTGTTTCTTTTTCTTCTTTTGAGATATTTTGACGAAATTTGTGCGCTAATGTGTGTTGAGCAAGCGATCAACGCTATTGAAAAAGATTTAGAATCGGACCATTTTCACTACCGCTTTCCATATAATGGCTCATTTGAAAAAAGTCTTTACATAGAAACTTATAATAATTTTCAATTATTCGCCAGAAAATAGAAAATAGACTTTCCATCAGATGAGATCATAACTTGGATCATCTCTTATGCGCCAATTCTTTCAGAGAGCGAACGCTTTATTTAGCGAAAAGTCATCTGCATTTTTATGTATTGTGATGAAAATTTCATCATAACAACAGTTTGGCGTAATCAAATTTGAACCGCAAATGTCTGTATAGAGGTTCCCATGAAAAATAAGCAATAAATTTAAGACAACAAACGCTAAATGCGTAATCGTTTCAAACGGACCTAGGTAAGGTAACAACAAGCTCTTTTTACGGGGAAAGTTCGATTTCGCCAAGTTCATGTTTAAGCCCTCTCGCTTGTAGGGGCTGCTACAAGAACTTTCAATTTTATGCGGAGACAAGGTCTAATTTACCACGAAAATATGTGAAGAATTTTGACGAACTAAAGTAGTGTAGACTATTTAATGATCGGTAGTAGGGGACGCTTGCAATTCTCCAAGACATAAGCAAAAATTTGCGGATTTTGGAACTTTTTAGCATTACTATGAATGTGTGGTCGGTTGAAGACGCCATTTGGCAGGTCATGCGTATTGGGCATTACTGATTTGAATTGATTTATTATTATTTTCTATTAGTTAAAAAGGTTTTCAGCTTCCTTTAAAGCAATCACTTTAATTCAATTTCAATGAATTTTCCGTGACTTTGCAAGCGCAATAAGTGCTAATGAAAAATTAACCCTGATCGTACGTAATTAAAAAAATGAAATAAAAACTTTTACTTATTAAACTCAAATTATATCATCTAATGGAAAATTTTAAAATAATTAATTATATTTTGCTCATGAATTGTCATCATCACCATGGATATAATATGTAAATTTCCATAAATGAAAATTTCGCTAAAGATTTGCATTTTCAAAGAAAGTACGAATAAAAGGAGAAGACAAAAAGAATGCGAAATTTTAACAAATTTCTACCAGATCCATATACTTGAACGTTTCCTTGTCGCTCGGTGACGGCTTTGAATCTTTTGCTTGAATTTTTTTTTTTGTTAAGGATACATGCTTAACTAGTGTGCTTTCAGGGCTCGTCATTTTATGGCTTTAACCGCAATTCTTGTTTGTAAAAAAAAAAAAAAAAAACAAAGAAGAAGAAAAAGAAAAATACAATCCCCTGTTGCTGTTGTTGGCATGGTATCACAGTAAACGACGAATAAAACGGCGCAGGTTTAGGTACGACAAACATATGCATATCCACCGCTCAAGTAGAAATTCACCTAATAGCTTCTTACAATTTTATATAATTTATAGTTTTTGATTTCCTTTTTTCTTTTCTTTTTTAAGTACACAGTAGATGATACTAAAAAAAAAAAAAAAAAAAAAAAAAATTATATATATATATGAAATATATCGTATGTGAAGTGATATGATTACAAAGTTTACTATTAAATACTTAATTAACTTTGAACAGCACACATAACAGAACGTTTGACTGCAAAAGTCTTGTACACGACATAGGAACACATTTAAGTTTATCAGTCAGCCTTATACGTAAAGAGAAAATTTGATTGAAAAATAAAAAGAGAACTTTTTCTTGATTTATATGTTGAAGCATGCATGCTTTAAAAGCGTTGCTAAGAACGTGTGGAAAACTGTGCTTGAAAGTTTGTGAAGTAATTATCTTCTATGAAAGCAATATATTCAACACGCATGTAAATTGCTCATCTCGATGCTAGCGAAGTAAAAGAATGCACTCCCATACAAATCACAAAACATATATTTGAATAAGTCGTATTATTATTGCGAAAGTATCTCAAGTCCATCCATCCATTCTCCAAAGAAAAAGGAACAAAAAAAAAAAAAAAAACATTTTTTTTTTAATTTAATATTTTTACTGGTTTATTTATAGATTTTTATCTTAAGGCAATTTGTAACTCAGAAACAAAACATACGCTCATAGAATACATTCATAGATACGATAAAAAAAAAAAAGACAGCAAGGCAACAAGTTTTAAGCTAAGTGGATTAAAGTCACTTTCAAAATGAACGGCTCTCAAATATATGAGAGAATAGTTGGGAAAAAAGAAAAAAAAAACAAAACAACAAACAAAAACATCACGCTTTTGTTTCATCCGGTTTTATCATTCTCTTATTGTCAGAACAATCTCGAAAATAGTTTTTCGAAACCGCGGCGTTTTAGTTAATAATAGTATGCAGCTCAGATCGTGATAGGTGTTTGTTTGCCTTTTCTGAGCACATGTTTTTTTTTTTTGTTTTTTTGGAGTGTTGCTTGCAAAAGCCATTATTAAGAAATTAACTTTGCAAAGCAACAATCGATTAACGATAATATAGCAAAATTGTGTGTAACAATTTAATTACGAACCATGTAAAATACACACATAAGCAAAACACTTCAAATTTGCAAAACATTTGAAAGTTCATTTTGTTAGGTGATTCTGTAAATCGAGCAATTTCTACGATTCCCTTAAATCCCGATCGATGACGAAAGCGTCGCATTGTCCGCGCGAAGCGGATTAAAAACGTTGCCCTGTTTGCACACTCAGCATTGAATTTGTAAGCATTAATTTTTTTTTTTTTTTGTTTTAATTACTTTCCAGACTTTAAAAAAACCGACCGATTAGCTTAATATGATAGGTGATAGGTGTAAAAGTGAATCATTATCAGCGGTTTTGTGAAAAAGAAGAGAGATTAGTAAAAAATATTTTACTTAAAATATAATCCATTGCCGATTGGACAATTTATCCGAAAGAGTAATCGCTGCTTTGAGGTTACCTCCGTGCGCATCAATTGTTTGGCCGTCTACGTAAGAATTGAAAGTCTTCTGTTAATAATCGGACGGTCTGTTAATAATCGTTTAAAATAATTGTTAAAGAAGAGAACTAGCGCCTTGGAAAAGCCTTCGGTACACTAGCGCATACACAATATCAGTCGCGGTATCATTTTCTGAACGAGTTCTGCCGTATGCTGAGAAAACATGTTTTTACGACTTCTGGTACGTTTTGTCTATTTTTCATCTGCATTAAGTCATTTGTTGCTGGTAACTAGCTTACCCTAGTCACGTTTTCGCTTATTCTGACTAATTCAGAACACACAGAACCACAGACACATGATCCTATCAAGCCGAGGTTTAATTGATATTCAGCTTTGTCGTCTATGTTAAGAGTTCGCCTTGCCTGCATTGAATCTCTATTTTGCAGCAGCAATAACTTTTAAATTAAGCCGAAGAAGTAAGTCTTCCCACGTTTGACGTTGACGAATCCAGGTCTTATTCAAAGCTCTAGAAAACTATGCCGGATATGCTTTAAAGGAATGGCTTACTTATTATTATGCAATGTTTAAAGACCGTTTTTTTCACATCGAAAAGTGACTTTTTCGCAAACGTTCTCTGATCGAGAAAGTAACACCATCTCTTAGAAGGAAATATTAGGTTGAAATATTGCGCGAGTTTAATAAAGATAAGCGCCGCTTAAGTTTTTAGAGGGTATAAAAATCGCAGGTCGGCTACAGAAACGCTTCTATGACATCCAAGAGCGAAAATATTGCTTTAAGGGCAAACCTTGTACTAGAAGATTAATAGAGCGCAACTAAGACTTCCTCACTCTTACAACACCCGAATCGCGTAATCATTTAAAAGAGTACGAACAAAGTCACTCTTCTTTACCACTATGTGTCCGGAACGAGTTTGCTCTTGTGCGGTGAGTTTTTTACAGCATCACCTTTTTAAAGCGTCAAAAACAACGCATATGGAATGGAAGAGAAGGTAATCCTTTTTGGCATTATTGACGCGATATAAAGGAGGCAGCTTGCTTTGAGCTTTCTTAGCGGTGCATCCAAGAGATGCGTTGGAGATGCCCATTTACGAAGTCATTGGGCGAGAAGAGATAAAACATTTTAGACTTACACACATTGACGGGATGGATGACAAGGACAATCTCAACGCCCGATTTTGGGCGAACGGTAAGCAATCGATTTTTCTGATTATGTCAGCTGCTTTCAATCGGAATCCTATTGGATGCGTAATAACGCACAAAAATTTGACAGATTGCGATATAATAATAAAATTCTTTTAGTTGCATCCAAGAATATGTATATCTTAAGACTCAAATGTCGTACCTCCATGCACGGCAAATATTCGAAAAATATAATTTATCTCTCGAACTGTCTATTGCGAGCAGAACCTTCCTCTTATTAAAAGTAATTTGTGGTTATCTACTAAACGCGAACACTTCAGTACTAAGCGCTTGAGAGACGGGCGAATGAGAATAAAGACAGCCGATGACTGAATGCCTTTTATCTGGTGTGATAGATGAAAGAGCCGTCCTAGTAGTGAGATAAAATAGAAATGCTAACTCATTATCGGGCTTTTCTAGTACATGCAGTTAGAGAAAAGCTATTCGTTTAATTTTTCATTTCCATCTGTAAAATTTCATCTAGTCTTAGTTGCCCGTTTTAGGGGGATTTTTGTAATAGATAGCCGAAATGATAGCTGAAAGAAGGTCAACTGGGATATGACGAAATATTTGCTTTCGATCTCAAGACTATTCAGCCAGTCAGCACTCACATGTCATAAATAAGCTTTAAAAACAAATTGACGAGAAAATTCGGTCGGCAGCTAATTTCCAAAAAGGAAGCAATGCATGCGTTGCTTATGAAAACTCTTCTGATTGTTTGTAAGGATAGTAAAATTGTAAATGTCCGGTTTTTCCGAATTTCGTTTCGGAATTGTCAAGCTCGGTAATAGTGAGATTTTCCGATCCATGTTGCAGACTAACCTAGATGCAACTACTTTGCAATCGCAAAAGAAGTGGGAATCCGCCACTCGTCTTTTGAGTAACACATCAAATCCTTGAATTTAAAATATAATAGAACTCTTTGACCCACCCAATACAGCCATTCTAATACGCAATTATGTAAACCCTAATCTTGCCTTTAAAATTCTTAGCGTCTCGAATACCCAGCACACATATGATTTATTTGATCGATTCGATGTTAATGGAACTTGAGTTTTTAAAAAAATCAAAACTAAGCGAAGATTTTTAAAATATTTCAATAATCAAAACTATTCGAAATACGCTTGAAGGTAGTTTTGATGGCAATTACAAAACAAACAAAAAAATCCGCCGCCTGAATGGTCGAATAGGCAAGCGACCTCGACTACAAACAACAAATCATACAAGAGTTTCCAACAAATTCGTATAGATGGCTTTAGATGCTAGTGCTTTAAGACTTTATTACTCCACCTCATTACTCTGGCTACATTAATTAGAACAACAACAACAATAATAATAATAATAATAATAAAAAGATATATATTTTAGAATTTTAGGTAACGCATTCGTTAAAATATGTTTTATTGATGTGATTTCCCGATTCCTAAGGTCATATCCATATCAATATCAATATCAATCGTGCGTGTTGTACGGTTACGCTGTGAAAAAAAGAGTTGTTTAAAAATTTCTCTTATGAAATTCGTTTAATGGCCGCCACGCCGGCACCACCGAAGTGAACCGGTGCACAATCCAGAGTCTTGTAAAAGAAACTTTCATAATCTCTGTAATTTTTTAAGCACATATTGGTGTACATATTTGGAATTCTATTGTTTTATATTTGGTCTGCAGTTTTTAATTAAATATTTGAAGTAGAGAATTTTTACAAAAATTTTATTTCATTCTTTTTACGTTTTTTTTTGTTTTGTTTTGGTTTTTTTTTTTTTGTTTTTTTTTTTTGTTATTACTATACTTTGAAAATCTAACAACAACAACGTGAACAGAAAAGCAACAACAATGGGAACAAAATTGGGTCAACATGAGTTGGTTGGTTTTATTCCAAGTGTTTTCGTTTTGTTGTATTTTACGGTTGCCTGATGACATTTTAAAAGTGCACTTGTTTGTCTGCAGCGTTCAAGAAAAAATTCCCTCAACACATTGACTTAAATAAATGGATTTTATTACTGCTTACCCATGCACTCATACAGAGGCACATGCGTGTGTGCATATGTGTGTGTGTGTGTGTGTGTGTGCATACATGCATGCATGTGTTTATCTATCTATCTATATATCTATATATATATATATGTGTGTGTGTGTGTGTGTGTGTAAAAGTAAATAAAATTCTGTTTTACAGAGTTTATAAAGTAATCGAGAAATAGTAGAAAAAACAATTCAAAAAGAAACGAATTTTTTTTTTATTTTTAATTTTTTTTTTTTTTTTTTTTTTTTTTTGACGAAAATTTAATGTGAGAGAATGGGTGGCAACAAAAGCTGACATATATGCTCAAGTGCTTGCTTGCTTGCATATGCAGGAACAACAATCACTATGCAATAACTGGATATTTGCTGGAAAAATATACATAATATTCGGAATTTATAATAATGGACTCTTTTGTCGGGTGAAAACGGTAATGTGTGTGTGTGTGTGTGTTGCATTGTGTGCTTGCATTTATGCTCCCAAGTACTTATGGGTCCAACTAGGCTGTCATGCGTTCGGGGATTAATTAAGTTTATGAATATTCAACAGCAATTATACATTAACAAAAATAATAATAATAATAATAATAATAATAATAACAACAATTTCTGTTATTTTTGTGTTTTTTGTTTTGGTTTTTGTTTCTCTCTTTTGTGTTTTTTCTTTTTTTCTTTTTTGCTTCTTTATACAAATATCGAATAAAACAAGTAACTCGTATTCGGGGCAATTCACACAATGATACATATATGAGTATTGTAGTATGCATATTGTATATATATATATATATATGTATAGACCTTAAGGCAAATTACTGATGGCCATGAAAGCATTATGTTAACACAATAACACAGAGAGACGTTCGCAGTAATATGGTGCGTATATTGTTCGTAACGTTAGTGTGAAATTATTTATTATTTAAACGTATCTCGCAAATATTATTGTAACTGGTGTTGAATGGTGCATCAGAATGACTGAATGAAACGAAACGAAACGAACCGAATAAAGGAATAAACAAAAGTTTAAACGGAAATCAACTCATTGAAATTTGTAAAGATTAAAACAAACAAGACAAGCAGGCGAACCAACTGAAAAAATTTCCTGTTCAAAGGATATCATCATGGAGTATTACGTGTAATGAGTTTAATTAACATGACATCTCATATGCAAATTATGTTCTGTTTTATCGTTTTATCTGTCGCTGTGTATATGATATGATATCAAATAGCCCTTGCTTTCTCTTTCTCTTTCACTCTCTCTTTCTCTCTCAATCAGCGTATGTGTCTTCTTAATATTAAATCCTTCTTAATTTGCACATAAAATTATCTGTTAAATAATATGCGAACGCTTAACGGACTCCACGCGGAACAAGAGAATGTACATTTTTCTGTAATTAATTTTAATATTATAATGGCAACTATCTTTCTTACCACTGAATTAATTTTATTTACTTAAAAAACAAAAAAAAACACCTTTTTTCCCCATTTTTTTGTTCTCTTTTTCAATAAACGTTAGAGATATTGTCCTTATTAGCCTTAAAATTTTAAATATGTTGATGTCCTGTAAATTTTCACAAATATATTGTAGCACGCGATGGTAATGACAGAGAAACAGAGAAATTGAAGAATAAATGTTTTTTTTATAAGAAAATTAACTTGCATTTGTTTATTTTTTGAGGGTAGAACAACTTTAGCAGAAAGACTGTAACGCTGTCAGTCAGTACAACTGCCTCGACAACTGCCTACACAAAAAACTAGGAAATATGATACACTTACTAATACGCACTGACTGAAAAGATATAAAGGGTTGATTAAGCAACGCAGATAGACGACGCACTTTACAATCGACTGAAAGACAACATAATTATTACGAATGATTCCATTTTTCGATTTTTGTTGCTGCCACTGATGCTTACCCTCTTCACGTTATAGAAACTGGCATACTCGAGCACTGTTCTATTTAATCTTTTCAACAGCATTGCGGACTGCAAGTGCTTAGCAGAGGTTGGAACATATCGTAATTGTGCGTCCGCGCCGCCACGCAGATCGACCAATTATGTGTGAAAACATTAATTCAGACATCTGCCATTACCTATCACTAAGTTATAGAACATCATTGTGTCCCGTATTTACCTGGCAAGCAACTCGGCATGTACTTGAACATTGAAAGAAAAATGATAGATAAGGCATAGTCGTTAGTGTGTGCACTCCTTATTGGGATACTGGGACAAGAGGTTGCGTAATTACCAATTGTTAGCCGACGGAGATGAGTCATCTATGTCACATGTAGAGCAATATGCTCAGTATTTACCGTTGTTTTATGACGGCGATAGAATTTTTTTGTCATTTAACTCAATACACATTAACATGACTTTGCGAGAATAACTGTACAGATATGTGATATATCGAACGATCAAAGTGCATCGTCTGGCATGCTTATCCCGCACATAACTCAATCCCTATTGAGTTAGACTATTAGTAAATTATACAGCTAAGGCGTTGGTGTTTACTAAACCAATATCTGTAACACTAATCGAAGTTTATGTTTCTTGGTCCACCTACATGCCGAGCTCCGTTTTTGTCAGTTGGTATCGTATATAAAACAGATAGGTGTAGTGCATAAAATAGATAGTTCCAGCAGGTGTGCCTCTCTGTTATTAAACGTTAAATGATTTATATATCAACTGATTTTGAGATATCTCGCCGTCATCTACCTCTTCACCACTTTTTATTGCTTACGTTGATAATGTGATTGATTTTCTCATTTGTAATGAATATTATAGATAGAAGTGACGTCTTCTATGCGCTTGATATTTTTTATTTTTTTAAATATTTAAATCCGCCTGAGTGGCCGAGTAGGCAAGAGTCTCGACCACCAACTCAATGGTCGTCGGTTCAAATCTCAAGTGCGGTAGAGTTTTTAATAAAAGCCGAAAGCCTTAGATGCTAGTGCTTTAAGACTTTAGTCTTAGAATTTATTCTCTGGCTAAGTTTATAATAATAATAATAATAATAATAATAATAAATATTTAACAAATTCGTTTTTTACTGATTTCGGAAAATGCACTAAACTTACGCATGTTATGCACCGTGAATTGAAATTGGTTCAAAACTAAAGGAAAAACAAATAAGAACATTATGGTCGATCTTAAGATACCCTACATCACTTCACTAAGTACAATTATACACCTGTTTTGGTGGTAATAAGAGGCGAAAATTTACAAATTATGAAGGCACACTTCCCGTGATTGCCCGCATATTGGAGGATTCCCCGAAAAAAAAATTCAACAAACTTAATTTATTCGAAAAAATTGTACTCTTTTTCAGTTTCCATCTTAGGAAATGAGAAATTATACTTTCTCTCCATATAAACGCTTGTTTTTCATGGCAACCCCTATATTTGTTAGGCTCTAAAAAAAAGACTTATTTGATCAAAAATACTCTACTGTTGATTTTTCTACTAAACTGCTACTATAGACCAATTTTTATCCTACAATATTAATGAAATAAAACCTTTTTCTGAAAAGCTTAAAATTTATGCGAAATCTTATATGGAGTGGAGTCTAAGAAATGGACCAATGTTGTTTAAATTTCATCTACTTAATATCTATGCCAAATAGCTATTACGAAAAAGTTTTCATTGTAAACAGTCAAAAATTACACCCTTTTGGTATATAAAGGTCTACATTTCTTGAGAATTCTTATATGCGATGGTATCCAAAAAGGAGACCTACGTGGTCCAAATTCGGCAACCGACTTTATCAACTTTCTTCATGATATACTCAAAATCAGATCTTTCTCCTTATTCAGTTTTCGTAGGAACGGTTCCATGACATGGCCAATTTAGAACATCGAAATATTATTACTCAGCGACTTTTGTGAAGACATTTTGAAAATGACAACATTTTTTCAGCTAATGACTTTTCAAAATAAGGCGGCAGTAGTTGAAAAAGTAGGAAAAAGACCTGAAGCATTTCCAATAGCGTCCGTCCTTTGGTCGAAGCATAAAATTTCATCAAAATATCTCGACCTTGCGACCTACAGGTTGAACACAATAATACATGGACAAATATCAGATGGACCGGCGAATAGGCGGTCAGATGAACGGACAAGCTTAGATTGTCGTAGAATCATAATAACAGATGGGTCTATCTTAAGCCCTTCTGGGTGTTACGTACATCCACACAAACTTAATATGCTCTATGCCACAAACGGTGTAGGTTATAATCAAAAATTATTTCAATACTTTTGACCAGAGCTAATTAGAAAATGTTTGAAGATGAAAATATGTTGCAGTTAACCAGAGATCATACATACATATAAAATATAACGAATTTTTAAAGGTCTCATATTGTTCAAGCTCGTCACAAAAAAAGGGCGCATTTAGTATCCTTAATGCACGAATATTTTGAAAATTGCTTTTTCATTTTATTTATTTGCATACGTAACAACGGCTAACAAACTCCTTCTCCACCCTTGAAACTAAATATAACTGAAGATGCGTATAAATTGAAAGACATTTTATTTAAGTAAAATATTTATATTCATATTCGTAGGTGAAATTAAGTTCGTTATGAATATATGGATAAAATTCGATGAACCAGTGCTCACCACGAACAGATGAATGAAGATTCAAAAAGTTGCCCCAACCAAACCAAATTTTTCATATCAAACATCATATCATCATAGGATCGTAGAATGTCGAGGCAGTTGATTAAGGAGCTTTTTTCGACTTTTCAAAACAAAGTCTTATATGGCGAGCGGTCGGAAAACTTTCAATAGTGTCCGTTTTTGGATCAAAGCATATCAGCGCACAAAAATTCATCGTATATCAAAAGCTATCACTTGCAAGTTGAACAGACGTGAAGTGATCCCGACTCGAATGGTATAATAAAAGAGATGGATCTATCTCTATCTATCTACCTGGCCCTTCTGAGTGTCAGTTACGTCCGGACAGGCTTAATATACCCTATACCATAAGTGCTGTTGAGTATAAAAACCATTTTTTTTATTATACAAACGCTCAAGTTGGTCGGTGGTATATTATTGAACGAGTTCGATGGCCTTTGTCTAAAATACCGATAAGTAAATTTACTACCGAACTCGAATAAATCATTTTCAAATGCATATATTTCTTATATGTTATTAGCGTTGTGGGTCTATGGGTAAAACCAATAAGAAATTTTTTATTTTCATTCATATATGTATGAAGAAGAAGATATGATGACCTCTTTTTTATGTGCTATTTGGCACTGCATAGCAAAAGTTTGTTTTTATTGAAGTAATTTTTCATATGTGTATGCATATGTACGCGTGCGTATGTGTACGCTTATATGTTCTTGTTTTTTTTTTTTTTTTTAAAGGTGAAAGACGCACTTCACAAAGTACGTATACACAAACATGCAACAAAGTTATGGGTATAGAACCCATAGCTATACTCAGACCACAACCTATACAAAGTTACCTGTTAAAAAATTGTCATGAGACTTTTACTTACTATTAAAAAAAAGCTATAAAAAAGAAAAAAAAAAAAAAAAAAAAAAGAAGGAGGAGGAAAAGAATAAAAGAAAAACAAAACAAAAAGAAAGTTAAAAGTGAAAGATGCATACATACATTTGCACGCATCTCTATATACTTGTACTTGCACATATATGCGCACTTACGACAAAGAAGCGACCATAAAATATAGAATGTGAACAATTTTTTATAGCAAAGCATAGTGAGAGGAAGTTATTGCGGTTAAAATATTTCATTTCACAAATTCGCACAAACATGTATATGCATATATATATATATATATATATATATATAGGTGTGCATATGCGGGAGACAAATGCTTTTAACAACTATTTCGAATGCTTTCTATTCTGTTCTGTTCTGGTTTGCATTTCACGTTAACTGTCGAAAACAATCGTAAAACGACAAATTCTTTAAGCAGCTAAAAATAAAGTAAAGACATAAACATAAAAAACACCCCAAATAAATCAGTAAAAAAAAAGAAAAAAAAAAAAAAAAAAAAAAGCAGAAGACGAAGACGAAGAACAAACCAACTTTATACCAAGAACGAGAGAATCGTCGTAAGGTCAGAATATAAAATAAATTTTAAATTGTGCTTTTCCTCTAATAGATACAAGTAAGTGACTTTAGATCCAAAATGCTTATATTTGTCGGTTTGCCAAAAAACAAAAAAAAAAACAAAAAAAAAAAAAAAAAAAAAAAAAAAGTTGAGAAAAAAAAAACTGACAATTACACTAAAAGTGGTTGCTCTGCGTTTTTAGAATTTCATGCTTTATACTTTCGTGTCATAGTTGCGTCACCTAATGTTCATTATTTTGGTGCGTGCGAAAAACCAGTTTTTTAGTTTGTTAAGTTTTTGCTTAATTTGTTTCATTCTGCTATTGTTCGTGGTTTTGCTTAACGCATTTGAAGTCAAATAAAAAAAAACTTATGTAAGTTATCCACATTCCTCGTTTCTAATGATGTCGGTCATTAACTAATGAAACTCTTGCATTTACTTTGCACTCCCTCTCTCTCTCTCTCTCTCTCTCTCTTACTGCGCATAAGATATATTCAAATCACATTCACATTTAAATATTTGTATTTTCATTTTCCATTTCCTCAACGCTTTTCACTATTACGGATTCATCCTCTTTCCTGTTAGCGATATCGATTGGTCACTAAGAGTACAGATACCTGTTAAACTTATTTTGAATTTCAATGCTATTGCAATCACTAGAGATTCCTAAGATAAGAAGCAGCAAAGATTACGTATAGTATATAACTATAACGTTGTCTTCTGCTATTCGCATCTAGCGTCGCTCTCCTCTAATTATCAGGCGCTTGCATGTATTTTTATCATTTTTTCGCATGAAAAAGCCATTTGTGGAGAAATATTGGCAAAATATCTATGTTAATCAAAATACTTTCAATGATTTCCTACGCATTTTTCCCATCTGTTTGGCAACTTGGCGATACGGTATCGAAGAAACGAATTGTTTGATTTGGCAGTGATCCCATCATTGATCCATTTTCGCACTTCTTCAGCATTTCGAGACCGCGTGCCGGCTAAACTAAGCTGCATCGATGTGAACAAGTGATAATCAGAGGGCGTTATGTCTGGTGAATAGGCTGGGTGTGACAGAATTTCCCCTTCGAGCACCAATAATGTATCTTGCAATGAGCGGCCGACCGTTATCATGCAATACGATAACTTTACGTCTGTCAGCCGCTATTGCTGGTCTTTTTCGCAGAAACGCGTTAGTCAGTTTGTACAGTGCTGCCCCTAGATATCTGCAGTAAAATTTGCATTCGAATTTAGCAGCTCGTAATACACTACACCTCGTTAATCCTATCTGATGCAGAGAAAAACTTTGCGGTCATGACTATTTCGCCTTGGTATCGATATGGATGGCTCTCCCGGACTAAACAGTTTCTTGCTACGCTTGAGATTTTCGAAAGTTTAAAATAATCGAATTTAGCCGTTGTGTACCTTAATACTTCGCATTACTTTATTATTTTCATCAATAGATATAGCTGATCAAAATACATGCAAGCTCTTTTACCCTCATTTACATTGGATTATATGAAGGTTGTATCCATTTAGGTTTATATAACTTTTACTTTTTTTATTTAATCTGAAGATTCTTCCTCTTGGATCTCAAGACAAGTGAGATCAAGTTTGCTTTCTACAATCATTTGAGTTCTCGTCGAGAATTTGATCATTAGCAACAGGACGATCAGATCACAGTGAAGCGAAACTGAATTTGACCTGCAGACGAATTATTTTATCGGTGTGCTTACGTTAGCTAACATTATATCGTATTTTTCTTAGGACTATACGATCACATTGTAACGAAAAACAAGTAAGAAAATATTACCAAAGAAAACTTTTCTTGAGCAATTATGCAGAATGTAGGTAGAAGTAGTGTTGCATTTAGTAATATAGAGTAAGGTGTTTAGTGAAATGTTGTTATTTTCTTGACTAAACAGAGCTAAACAAAAAGCATTTTGATGTTTTTCTTGTAATACGAGCCTGGCTGAGGTTCATAACAGAATGACAGAAGAAATCTTTTATTTAAAACATAGGATTGCAATACTTACAGCAAACTATTTTCAAACCATACCTGAAACGAAAGAGAAACGTGTTATTTGAAGATTATGTGAAAATTCATGTAAATTTAATTTTTAGTTATGAAAGAAAAAGATAAAACAAAAGAGTTTTTTAGAACTTTTTTTATTATTAAAAAAAGTTGTAGGTTAAACGAAGATTTTATTTTTGTTTTTATTTCTTTTTATTTCTTTTTTTTTTATTTCATTATTATTATTATTATTATTATTATTTTATTTCTTTTTTCTTTTCCTTTTTTTCTTCTAACAATATGAGTTAAAATTCACTACAGCTGTTAGAGTTACAAACATTTAGCCGTAAGCTATTTAAGTTTTCAATGAATTATTAAAAAGAAAGGAGAAAAAATAAAGTTTAAAATATAAACTATTAAATCTGAGAACAATGTGAACAGTGAATATAACTTGGATTAAAGTTTAAAAGGGACCAGAGGCTCACCCGAAAAAAAAATCTTATGTAAAAAGAATAATATAACTAAAATAGTCAAAAAACGTCATAAAGGAACAAGTAGGAAAATTAAATTCGGTCGGGACCGAATATTTTATACCCATCACCGTGTTCCCCTTTAAAATAAAATTCTCATGCTCTATAATAGGGAGCGGGCGCAGTAGGCGTTGTAGGCGTGTCCTTTGAAAAGTTTAAGTCAATGCCAAATCCTTTTGCATATTTGTAAGCGATATCTTCACTTTCGCTAACGGCAGATCGTTTACCACATATACTACAAAGTGGCGCAAACAGACATATGGACAGACGAACACGCGGACATGTTTAGTTGCATTCGGCGCATTTTAAAGGTATTGAAAAAAATAATTCAATTTTGATATACAATAATATTGGGTAGACGTGGTCAATTTTTTCAATTTTTATGCGTAAATGCTACAGGATCGCCCATATATGAATATGCATATGTGTACACTTGTACGCTACAGTTTATAAATACTAAGCAAAAAATCATTTTCCTTTTGAAAACCGAGGTATTCTCATATTACGTACTACTGTCGACGGGTCCTTCGACCGATTTGACCCATTTCCAATACTAGGCGTGCAAGAACTTTTAATGCTTTTGCCATATTGGGTGCCGATAGTTTGATTTTCGCGTCGAGGGGAATGTTTACAATAGACATTACACAGGCGGACAGGCGGACATGCTTAAATCGATATAGAATTTGATGCTGACCAAGAATATATATATACTTTGTGGGGTCCCTGATACCTCGTTCTAGGCATTGCAAACGTTTCGACAAAGTAAATATACTCATCACCCTTCGATGATGGGCATAAAAACAAACAATGTGTGTGAATATAAATCATAATTAAATGATGCTTAATGTGATTAAAGCACATGCACACATATTCGTTAACTATATGCTAATTATGATTTAAAAATTTTCTCTGTAATTAAAATATAAATTCAAAATATGATATATAAAAAAAAAAATAAAAAAAAATAAAAAAAATTTACATTAAATTGAAAAAATACACAAATACGATAAGCGGCATATTGGTGTAAAGCGTTGATTTAAAAAAATTACTGATAAAAAACGCTTCACACACCATTTGAAGCAGACCTTAGTTATACTCAGTTACTTATTGACTTCGACGGCGCCGATTGATTGCTTTGTACAACAACATTTTATGCAGCCGTGAATAAATATAAATCGATGTGCATTATAATTACTGCATTATCTCTAAATTACCCAGCTATTAAGGGCAAGTTGTGAGCAAACCGTATCTATTTTTAAATCCGATCCGTTAAATTAATTTCAAAGTACATGAGTTAAGTTTTCTACTCCAAGATACAGTTTGGCGATTTCAGGAACTTTAAAAGAGGATTAAAAAATACACATATAAATATATATATATATATATATATATATATATATATATATATATACGTTTGCATTATATATATTTTATATAATATATTACATCTATATACTGATTATTAATTGTTTTATACTATCTAACATATATTATATATTGTATATATATACATAAATATGTATGGAATAATATGTATATAATACATTGCGTATTGCAGAGGTAAATAGTTAAGAAGTAAAATATTAAGTCGGCGTAACCGGGTAACATTCCCAATGCGCCACACCACACTTTACTCATGGTTGCTTTTCTGGCCGTAACTACGGTTTATGCTCGATCGGTAAGGACATAACACTTACCGACACATACCGACAAACACCGCCCAGGCTACGGCCATCTCCTACTTCATTCTTCACTTCTTTCTGACCATCACCGTGTTATACTTACAGTGAACATCTCCTGGGAAATTGGTCATAGGAAAATATATATATATATATATATATATATATATGTATAGATATAATGCAGGGCGGGCTTGCCTGCATTTTCAAATCTATATTTATATATATTTTACATACATTACATATGTGTATACATTGTTTTATTTTTATCCCATTAAAGCATCCATGATATGCTTTTCCGTAATTTTGTACTAATGGTATCCTACGCTATTCGTGGGCAGAGCAATATTTCCTGCTTAATATCAAATCTTGGGGTGTGAAAAAGCATTGACGAGTTAGCAGTAGAGTAGTATATCGAAAGCACAAAAAGCTAAGAAGAACGTCACACAGGAAACACTGACAAGGATGATAAAGTCGGCTCTTCATGGCACCCCAACATCCTCATCACCGTTAGGGGAATCAAGCAAGTGCAGTGCATAATAATGTATAAAAATTGATGCATGTCAAAACCGACGATGATCAGATATTTCAATACAATGAGTCTCACTTGACAAAACTGAACTGCATTATCCTATTTTACCGCTATATTCATCAGTGTTCTTTATAATTAATATTAATTGTAATCAATAGCTTATTGTCTGCCCGAGCAACGTTGCAACATAATACTTGTTTTTCGCAATCTCAGATGACCTTTTAGTTCATTCGGCATGGGGCGCGTATTGTATCAAGCAAATAAGAAAAGTTGATGCCTAAGAACAGCGTCTTGGATGCAATGTCTTAGGCAATTTTTTCCAATAAAAGTTCAATTTTCTTTTTTTTTTCTTTCTTAAAACTGAATTGTAGTCTTGATGGTAAACGTAGCGAAGCAGCCAACTGAGGTTACGTTCGATTTCCGATGTCGGAATTACTCACTAAACTGCATTTGTTTCAAACGTAAAATACTTATAAAGCACGTGTAAGTGACTTCAACTATTTGATTGGCGTAATTTAATGTTAAATCTATTCCCAACACTTCTCAAATGCCGATCAACTAAAATTCTTAATTGGAAATAACGTCGAAATGATTGGTTGGTCGCTTAAAGTGAATAATACTTTGGAGATCAAAGCCTACACTAGGAAATTTGTACTCTGTAACCGAGAAATGTCTTTTCATGTTTCAAGTCTACTACGTAGGCTGGTTTTCCAGAAATATAATATGTATATGCCATACCATTCAATAAGTCTCCGGTCTAACTCTTCTTAAAAATGGTAGATTCATTCCAACGTTCCCCTAAATTTCTTTCCCTGCAGCATCGTTTTGATGTCTACAATAATCCGTCAGACGCTGGGGGCTAGATCTTGAGAGTACGGTGGGTGAGGAAGCAACTCGAAGGTTAATTCATTCAGTTTAGCCATCCTTCTCATGAGACATTTTTTTGCGAAACAGAATTTTTTTTTCTTTTTTCATTTCTACACTCGATCGATCCAACAATGTTTTGAGATTGATCCTTTGTGTCTTTTCAAAATAGTCGATGAACACAATATCATGCGAGTCCCAAAATGCAAACACCATAACATAGCCAGCTGACTTTTTTAGTCACTTTAGGCAACGTTCACCGGCTGCTCCCCACTCAACAGCTGATCTATTCCATCCAGAGGTACAATAGTGGATCCATTCTTCACACTTTGTCACATAACGATGCAAGAGATCACTTTTGTCTCGCTTGAGCAGCTCCAGGCAGTGCCCCGCATCGTCGACGTTCTGTTATTTTTGCTGCTGTCTGAGGAAATCCGGTACTCATTTTCAAAAGAGCTGCCTCGTGAACAATTGGCAATGCAAAATGTTTCTTGCTGTCGTTCAAGTGTCGGTTATCTTATGCAACTTCAGCTTTCGGTCTTCCAAAATGACTCTGTGCACTTTGTTTATTGCCGAATTCGTTCAGCCAGAACAAAGCGTTCAGCATTATCGGTATTTGTACGCTCATATTTAAATTTAGCATATTCAGTCAATAGTCTTTGCTTTGGTTCAGTGTATCCACAAGGCCTTTCAAACGATTGTCTGGCCTTAACAGTATTTTCGCCCACCCAAAAGGCAATATTAAGTCAGAATACGAAATTCCTTTTACCCATTGTTTCGACAACTACCAAGCTAAGATAAATATGATGAAATTTTGACACGTATCTGAATTTGACTTAAAATCCAAACAGATTTCATATGTATTTCTAATAGATATAATAGTGATAAACTGTATAAAATATTATATAGAATATCGTTTATATACATGTGAATGTATTAAATTAAAGTGAAACTATGTTGCACAGCATGGGTTAATGCTAAAGATAATTTATATTTATTTTAATTTCATAATTTTTCATTTATAATTTCATGGAAAATGTAATTTTTTTTTTTTTTTCTTTACAACAGCAAAGATGTATACAGTAACTAACTATTATGTAAAAGGAATTAAATGGGATTAAATTAAATTTTAGTTTATAATCGATTTCTTTTTCCTCGTTTTTGCGGTTTCCAATTCTAAATGATTTTCAAAAGTCTTCCTTCCTTTTTAGAAGTGTTGATTAGTAAATGGACTTGATTGCATTGTTTTCCGTTAAAAAAAAAAAATAAAAAATAAAAAAAAAAAAAACAAGAGAAATGAAAATAATCCTTCTGATAATGATGATCATAATAATGATGATAATCATGATGTTAATAATATGCAAAAACTGAACAATAACTGTTAGCACGATGTTAAACAATACTCAGTTGTTTTTAGTATTGCACGCAAATCTGTATAGAAAACAGACTTCGCCGAGCAGGCATTGTTTCAATTAAAAAGAAAAAAAAATAAAAAATAACAAAATAGACAACAATAACAATTGAAAAGAAAAAAATCTCAAACAATAGTCAAACGAATTGTAAACACAACAGACACACAAATAAACAATAAAATTCTTTAAAGCAAAAAATAATAATAATGGAAAGCATGAAAAGTTCTTTTCGCTTCGGATTTCATATATATATATATGCAAAATTATAAAGGTCCAAGTTAGGTGCATATATCGTGCGCGAGCATAGGTCGTAGGGCATTCAATTTTAATAAAGAAAAATAGATTTTGCATTGATTAACAGAAGCAAATCTACTAACACTGATTGATATCATTTAAAATTATTGCAGCGAAGAGATCGGTCCATGGTTATCGGGAGCATATAAAAATATATTATCACACTTTATAAAATTCATTTTGAGAAATATTAAGTGAAACTTCTACTTAATTATAATCTCTTCCGATTTAAATGAGTTTTTGAATATTTCAAGTTTTGATTCTTTTTTTTCGCTTGCATTCCAGCCATACTTCTGCTTACATTCGATTATATATATATATTAAGTGTTCTGACCAATGACTATTTCAAAATATATTCACTTTAAAGAGATCAACTTATCTGTATTTACACTAAAAGTCTTAGTTAGGTAGTAATGTTGAAGGTGATAATCAAGTTTTGCATCTTAATGAATATGAGAGCTTGATCATCTCACATAATGCTCGTTGGCTTTAATTGCACGTCAGGTAATAGGAATTAGTTAAGTTCCTCGAGATTAGGTACTGTTACTGTTTGCATGCCTATCTTATAACGAATTCATGATAAGTTGGGCTTGTCAAATCGATGCCGGTAAGCTATACTTAGCTAATATTTGTTATAGTTATGTAAACGTATGTTGTAACCTAACGCTAGTTTAATCCTCCCAATATTCCCCAAGAATATGCTAGTATCGAAGGGAACGGTTGTAATATCGGGCAATGCCTCTCTCATCTCTCGGAAAATTAACCTTTTCCAGTTCATTGTATACTTAAAACCAAATTCATTCAGTTCGAATGTTTGGAAAAAAAACTTATTTGTAACAATCAAGATAACGACAACAAATATGTTCGCAAGTTTGAAATTTGAACGCTACAGTGTGCATAGTTAAGATCTGATAGCAGGCCATGTGTTTTATCAAATATTTACGGCAGAGTTTCATTATTGTAGCTTCGAAGAAATTTCTGGAAATGTCTGCTTTTAAAAATATAATGAAAAACATTTTACTAATTTCTAAAAAGCAATTGACAAGATGTTGAAAGAATGGCAAAAAATATGAATTTAATAAATAGATCGCATGGATTCTCTTGCTAGAATTTGATAGGGGCCCAGAGGCATTAATTAACAGAAATATTTGGTAAAGCTGAGGCGTATCTATGACCCACATTGCTAGACATCGCCTTTTATGATATGCCCGAGTGCATGTCTCCCTCTATTGACATTGACTGTGCTTCCTTATAAGAATCGAAGATATCATCGTGGCTGTTCATTGTTTGGTTTACGTTTTCACTTTTTTACGTTTGAATTTGTGAACGGCATTTAAGATTCGAATTATTTATGATAATATTCACTTATTTAGTATAGACATAGAACAGACCTTTGAGGCAAACAGCGAATGCGGGCAAAAATAATGAGAGATATTTCTCATTAGACCGCATGTTTGCATTATACTGGCATACGTTTCAAAATTAAGATTTCAATCAAATAATAAATGATTATATACATACATATGTTTATTTATTACCCCCTTATCGATTTGTTCCTATTTTGTATCCAATTTAGGTTGACCAGTTAACTCCTCTCTTTAAGATATATGTGCATTTAAATAGTGGTCGCAAAAAATGAGCAATCACGAGAATACATGACAATGACACACATTCTAAAATATTAGGAGGGTGGGAAAATAATGAGGTTTTTCTACCTTAAATTCAAACAGGTTAGGTTTCACTTTTAAACAACAATGTAATCACCCTTGTTGTCAGCAACCTGTTGCCATTTAGTGTGCAAAATGTTCAATCCCGAATCGATGAAAATCAATTGGTTTTTGAGCTAAATATTTAGTTATGACATTTTGGACATCACCCCAAATTTAAAGATTTTGCGAAGTATGATAAATGAGCGAATCTTTCCATTCCCAACTCATCAATCATTAATTTTTTGATGGCAATCGCTGGACACTTTTCAATTGAACATTGATTTGCTCTATCCACTGTTCACAGTAAAGGTCTTATTTAGCAAGTCCCGCGAATACTACGTCAAACATAGTAGTGCCTTTTTGGGGTGTAAAGCTAGCTGATTCAGGGAAAGCCACTGTCTTTGTCACCTCCAGTGTTCAGGCGTTCAAAAAGACCCTTCTGCATTGTGCCGGTGCTAAAAATAAGTTGCATGTGGTGGATCCATTAGTTTCTTTATTATTATTATTATTATATTTTTGTTTTTTGAGCAGATTATGCAGATTATCCCAAGCACCCTCTTTGCTTGCTTTACCAACCTGCTGCAAATGTTCTTGGATGGTCGACACAGGTGGATGAAATTATTTGGCAGTTTCTCGATTATCAGCAATTGATTGGCTTTCAATCGCGCCATGCCATTGTCGAAAGTTATTGGTCTACCTCACCGCTACGAGGCAGAAAGATTCAAATAACTGGATTTGAATTTAGAAAATTTTAAAGTGTCTTCGGCACGTTTTTCACACAAGCAGCTGATAAATGACTAACGAATATCGATATGCGCAGAAACGACATTACTTTTCGATCCTTATATGCGATGATCCCCAAAAATGCAAAGAGATTGTTCGTCAACTTGCTTAACATACACTAGCCGATGACTTATTTATATTGTTTTCTTCCTAATCCTTTTCCAGCTGCTTTTCTTCGTGCTTTTCGCACCAAAAGGGCCTAGCCCTCCTCTCAAGATAGATTGTTACTGAAGCTTTGCCTTATTGAAGAAACGTAAGCGTTTCCCTTTTGCTAAAGCTACTCAAACAACTCTTCCTTCGTCGAAGCTTAGCGATTGTGTATAAAATCGAATACTATTTAACCCATTTAGTGTTCTTTTATATAAATTTAAATAAACTTTTCACCCTATTTTAACTTTATTGAATTCGTTTTATCACATCATTCAATTACTCTCTAGTCCGACATATTTATGGCGTTACTGTTCACAGACTCGTACGATTTCTGGATGTAGTCGACATTTCAAGAAATTCTTACACTAAGTTTACAGATGGGTATGGTTTTAGTGACGCTACCCTTGGTACTAGGTTGTTCGGAATGTTATTTTGATTTTTGTCCCCTTGAAGAGAACTTAGTTTTACTTTTTCATAGCCAACGTCACATATAAGCCACACATTGACAGCTGATGTGACATGGCTTACTTTTGAAAAGTTTCGAGCTTGAAAGTTGTTATGGCGACTCTGATCTATCGAAAATATAAATTAGTGGGTGTTTTGTTCATTTTGAACACAGTCGTATGGATACTAAGGTTTCTGACCGGTCTGTCCGCACAAATTCGTTAGTTGCTTTAGAAAGCAGAACAAAGTGCACAAAATCATATTGGAGGATGGAAAAGTGAAGTTGCGTGAGATAGCGTAGAAAATTTAATGATCCCCGAAGGCGATATATATACTGTTCTCCATGAACACCCGTTCATAAGAAAATTCTTCTCGAAGCGGGTGCCGCGTTTGCTTCCTTTCGACACCAACGTGGTGATGATTGAGGGCCCAGGTGGAGCACTTTAAGTGAAATAAAATGATACTCTTTCATGCGAAATGAGACAATGAATGAAAGATGGATACATCACTCGATCCCAGAGTTAAGAGTCGAAATTCAAATGAGTGGATAACAACCATGAAAACCATTCCAAGCGACCATGCATGTAACTGGTGAACTCACGGTTAGAACGTCAAGAAATTTTAATACGCCCCGTTTCAAGATCTGTTCTTCCCAGTAATTATTTATTGAGTTAAATTTTTACATTCGATCCGTCACTATTATTTATATTATTATTTCTTATTTCGTACTTATGTAATAGTTAATTAACAATATCATGGTTTAAACTGATAATTTTGAGTTCATCTCCAATGTTCAACTGATTCTTGTCTTGCACCTGAGATATACATTTAAATGTGAATAAATAAATTCCGAAAAAAAACAAAAACAAAAAAAAAAACATAACATTATGAAGTGAAAGTTTCAAAACACAAAGTTTATGAATTTTGAGGGAAATATTAATGTTTTGTGAATAAATTAGTAGCGAGAGGGATAGTGTTCAAGAAGATGAACCATCCAGAACCTATAATATATTGCGAATCGTAGTGAAACTTTCGAAGACATAGTGCAGAATAGCTCCTAACTTTCCCCGAGTATCTTGCAGGGCATTTATTTAAATTTTATGCTTTGCGAGGTGTTTTCACTTTTTCCGAAATAAAAATAGAATCGGAAGAGAGCTTTATCTCTTTTCATATTTAAATGGGATTTCAACATTTTACAAACCAAAAGAGTACGATCTGGAAGTTAATTTCTTAAAATCAACAATTTTAACTTTGATCACTAAAAAAAAAAAAAAAAAAAAAAAAAAAAAAAAAAAATAGAAAACCTATTAAATAATGTTCATACATCGAATGAATTTAACTTTAACTTACAGCTCTTAAAAGGTTTCACTATTATTGAAAAAGTACAAACGGTTATTAACTAAACCCTTTTCTTTTCTTTCTTTATCCTCTCATTTATTCCCATTTATTCCGTTTTTTTTTTTTTTTTTTTTTTTTTTTGAAATAGCGGTGTCCCCGGGAATGGAACTAATAAGTGCAGGTGGAATATATTATACAAAAAGGGAGGAAAAAGGTAACTACGAAATCACTATAGTGTAAGAACAAAAGGGAGAAAAACGAATATAGGGGGGGAGGAGGGGCTCGGCTCCGCTAAAACAAAAACGAAAAGTACTTTAATATGTGAAATGAATGTCTGTGAATGATGTATACACATATGAGAAGGGTTCGTGTAAATATGCATGCGTTTCATACAAAAAAAAAAAAAATAATAATAATAATAATAATCAAAATAAGTGAAAAACTTTAGCAGCCTTAAGCGAATCTTGGATACCCAATAATGATAGTAAAGTCAATAGGGAAAAATCGTTGAATATAATACATAATAGACAAGTTCGTCTACGATCCCGACAAGGACCAGAATTTTGATAAACGCTTCAACTATGAATTTAAGATCAACGCACGCAGTATATATATATATATAGTTTGGAACGTGTAAGTGATAAATTCTTTGAAATATCCATTTTCACTTACGTTCATTACGGTTTTTCTTTCCTTTTTAATTGTGAAAGTTGGCTATCGTGTCACTTTATCTGTTGCGTTTTCCAAGAGCTTATGCCTTTTAATGCTCATATCAGACACCGACGAACAGATTCTTAGCAGACCTTTAAAATATATTCGTATCTTGTTACATGTCTTCAGCGTATAATTCGTAAGCTAGGAATCAACTGACAAAATAACTATACCTCCATCCTCTGATGATGGTAGAGAAAAAAAAAAAAAAAAAAAAAAAAAAAAAAAAAAAAAAAAATAGAAAAAGCATACAGACAATAACACAGATGCGACTGACTGGAAATACATGTAATAATAACGGTGATGACGGAGATGATGATGATAATGATGATGATGATGGCACCTTTTGGTGTGAAATGAGAATGACACTCTTTTTCTTTGTTAGCTTTAGTAGGTAAATATAGTAAACACCTACATGTTATATATATATATATATATATATATATATATATACCTATGCATGCATATATATATCTGTATATATATATATATATATATATATGCAATCTCTTAACCATCTTTCTTGCTACACTATATATATATATATATATATATATATCTACACCAAGAAGAGATATGTAACTATAGAAATATTTACACAAAGTAAAAACTAGGTGCAGTGATATAAAAATATATATATATATATAGATATATACATATAAATATACATTTTCACATAGTTTTGAATTTGTCATTTTATATATATACATATACATAAATGGTTTTGCGTGTATTCAAATGTATATGTGAAATTAGGGTGTCGGATTATTATAACTACGTATTATGTAACTGTGCATCTGTGAAACATGAAACAAAAACAAAAAAAGTGAAAGAAAAAAAATTGTTATAACATAATGAGTCTGTTGTACATATACATATACATATGCATACATATATATATATATATATATATATATTTCTAAAGACAGCGTATGCGTACATATGTATTGATAAACAAATGTAAGGTGTAGTTAAGTAAGTATATCGTATGCTTTTATATACATGTACGTATGGTGTGGTAAGTTGACAATTATAGTTACATGTGTTCTTTAGTAAAGCTTTTGTTAGTTATATATATACATATATATATATATATATATAGTTTGCAGTTTATCTATCTCGTATATAAAAACGCCGGTGTATTGCATGTCATTTTGAATGTATTTAAAATTATTTAGATTAAACTGTTGCTTAATATGGTTGAGTAAAAAATTTATGTTACGTTAATACGTTAATAATGTAAAACAATGCGAAAAAATGTTATACTTTTTATATAATAGAGTATTACGTTCTAATTTGAACCTAGGAAAATGAATTAATTTAGTTTATAAAATGTGTTTAAGTGCAGGCAGGAACCTTACGTATTAATAATTCAAACCGTGTAGTAGCCGAGTAGCCAAGAATAGTCTGTCTATCGAGACAGCTATAGTGAGTGAAAGCGTAACACTAGTCTGCAGTCGTCGCCTCTCTATTTCTTTTCTTACTTGCTCTTTCCTCACTTCTTTCTGACGGTTACCGCGTTACGCGAATAGTTGACATTCTCCGTGTGATTGGTCATATATAAAAAAAAAAACAAATCAAAGATGTGAGAAATTTATGCCGATATATTAAGAAAGCATTCATCGACATATAGTGCACGCAGACTGTAATTGTATGCCGAACCTGCCTCGAAAATATGTGCATTTTCAATGCGTTCGATGTTTTTTCCCCCAAGTCTTCAAAAAAGTCCGAGAAGCTTCTCAAAGCTGTAAATGATATACTAGGTGGCTATCTTGCCAGTAATGGAGGGCCGGTCACTTTACATACCTAGATACTATAAATGTTAATTTAATTCAGCCTTTAATTGAAAAATTAATTTTTAACAATAGCAACGATCGAACCTTAATGTAATCGAAATTTATTTGATTTATGCTACAGACCTGTATATCATGAAAATGATATCAAGCATTGTCTACCATCTCTCATCGGCACAATCTACGCTACCACCTCCTTATGGGGGACAATCGATTTACACATAGCTTGAAACTATTCATTTTAGAGAAAATATCTCTTTGCAGTCATTTGACGTTTGAAATTCAATCAATTTTTGATTCATTTATCGTTGGAGCTCATAAGTCCCCGCATAATGGCAATTAAAACTCAAGCGAAAAGAATTGAAAATGTTAAGTTGAAGCCTTCGATAAAAGTAGTGTAACTACCTATTAAGATGTGTGTGTTCAACTACGAAATCCCCTAACCGCGATAATACCCAAGCATTAGTTATGATAACTTTGCTACAATTGCTAGATAGGCAATGGAGAGTATGTTTCGCTTGCTTTGCTAGCAGCAGCGGTTAATGTCGGAAATACGGTATGACCAGTTCACACTGTATTTGCAAGGAGTGATACAGAATTTTATATTTGACGTGCTTCTGAAGCCACTTCATTTAATGCACACCAATGCACCGTACGCTTGCAAGGTGGACAAACGGTATGTCAACTGCAAGCAATATTTACTGAAATTTCGCAACAAAATTGTTATTGTACTTAATAGATCTTTACGCCGCGACGAATGCACTTTCTACATGCATATACTCGACTCGGTTTTCACACTGAACAAATATCAAGCAAAAAAAAAAAAAAAAAATCTCAGTTGCTTATTTAAAGTTGATTTCTTTCCCAATATTAAGGCACTTAACATGTACAACAAATCATTTAAATATTTATTAAGTACGCATATAAAAAAGTAAAGTTGAAGTAGAACGTGAGAATTTTGTAAATTTTTTTGTTATCAAATGCATATCTACATTTTAAATCTATCTGCGGCATATACACTTTTTATAATTTGGTTGAACTTTGGAGACATTTTGAAAAAAAAAAAAAAAACTCTTTCTCTATTTTTTTTTTTTTTTTTTTAAGAATAAGCCATACAGGGTCTACACGAATGACCACGTGACGATTTCACATGTAGATATGTATATATGGATAGCATATGAAAGATAGCCCCATTGCCTCTATTAAAAAGACAAACACGTAAATGCTACGTGAATCACAAGGGAATGTACCCGAAAAGCAAAAAAAAAAATAAAAAAAATTAATAAATAAATAAACTGAATAATCATAACAACTACAACACTATATATGCATACTTGTGTATGAAAATTGTAAATAATAATCATAAAGAGGCAGAGGCAGGGACAAATATATGTGATGCTATAAGAAGAGCAGGCCTTTAAACATGAAAGTGTTGTTATTGCTGCTGCTCTATCTGTGTTACCAATGTAACGATATAATTTAATGTCATAGTACACATTACATTTATGCCGCACACAAACATATTTATAAATATTTTCCTATCAACCGAGATAAAAGGTATATTCAACTAAAGATCCATACAGTGTTGCATTCTAGATTTTTTACTTTTTATCTTTTTTACTTCGATTTTTAAATTTTCTTTTAAAATCTCAGCAGAAAATCAAGCACTTGTTTTCAAATGTGTGAGCTACATTACTATTTTATTGTAGTTGTGTTAAATTATTTAGAGAATTTGTCTTCATTCCTTCTTTCCAAGATTGTTACTCTCCGCACATGGTATAATGATACTATTCTGGTTAGATAAGAATTTGAATTCAATTAATTATGATTTTTTCCTTTTTTTTTTTTTTTTTTTTTTTTTCTTGAAGAAGCTTTGACTTTTAACACAATTAACCTTTAAAAAGTTTAAAACTTTAGACTTGATTGTCCCTCATTATACCTGATCAAGTGAACGTATGTATTAAATATTATTTAATAATAAAACTATAATAAAAAGTTAAGTTTCTAAAACATTTCAGATTTAAACATTGATGAGATCCGTATCGGAAGCAAGAAGCAACATGAAGATCTATGCTTGTGCAATGAAAATTCCAAGGTTATTTGGGGTTGTTCGGTTTCGCTTATGATGTTCGCTTTTTTTGGATTTGTTAAGCATATTCCTTTGAAAGCGTTTACTACCCTTTGGAAAATTAAAAAAGTTGGTGTAACTGCGTTGACCAAGTCAAATCTAAACATAACATTGAACTTCGTTCAATACAATTCTTGATTTGATTTTTCTGATGAAATATTCTTCATCGGAGCTTTTATATGGAAGCGGGTCTAAATGCAATTAATCTTCATCTCTTTTCTCTCTTTTAATAAAGTACTTAAAGTAGACTTTGTTCCTTTGCTTTTAATAAGTATGCTTATATGAATTGAGGCCAAGGAAATAGGCTTAGATGGTTCAAAGTTAATTAAATTAACTTAATGAAGATTTAAATCAAATTATATTACTATGATAGATCAATTTTCATTTTCAAATATTTGAAATTCGACTCGAAAAAAAAAAAAAAAAAATTCGTCCATCTAAACCAAATGTTTCATAACATTTTAATAGTCCGATATATTAAACCTTAGCAATTTATATGCCAGCAATTAATTTTGTAAATTGAAAATTTTCTCATTCTACGACTTTTTGCAAAAATAAGATGTGATACGAAGAGCGCTAACAAACATGGTCCGACGTAGTA
This sequence comes from Glossina fuscipes, assembly GCF_014805625.2. Lineage (NCBI taxonomy): Eukaryota > Metazoa > Arthropoda > Insecta > Diptera > Glossinidae > Glossina > Glossina fuscipes. Next base: position 29,636,240 of record NW_023998414.1, on the reverse strand, counting down.
CATTTTCGAGCGATAAATGTCGTACGGGAACAAAAACATGTCTGTGAGCCAAGAGCCAAGAACAAACAGATAAACAGCCAGAAATGTTTGCATCGATTCGTACAATAATTTTCTATCGTTTCGCATACACGACGGTTTTAAGTTAATTCATTAGAGTATTACACGCATTTGCGCGAATATAATGCACTCTGTATAACATGTAGTGCAATACCGGGTATAAATAGAATAAGAATTGGCAGATTTAAGCGCCACTAATTAAATTTGAAAAAAAATTCAAACGTCTTTTAAATCAACGCATCATTCACGCCCCAATCATAATTTATGATTAGGATATTTGGAATAGATTACCAACTAAAATCGGAGGTAGTGTGCGTGTCATAGACGAGAATTACGAAACCTTATCGAATATATTTGGCAGCACTTTTTCAAGACTTATTATAAATTAGAAATCACACATGACAATTATGTACGAGTTTCTTCGTTCCCCCCTTCCAAATGGCTTCAGAGACTTACGTACGAAGCAATGCTTAATGACGAATAATCTAGCGATAGGGGACGGCGGAGACAACTGTTTAAGCGATCGTAAAGGTTTCTTAACAACAAACAGACAAAAGGACTAAGCTCTTGCTAAAGAAAATATATAGCGGCTCGACTGTGCCAATCAAAAAGCATAGGTTTCGATCTGATCAAATTTTTAAGGGAGTTTTTATAAATCTAACGACTATTTTCCGCCTAGAGGTCGCATATGAAATTCGCCTTAAATTGACTCTGTCATATAAAATTTCAAAAAATAATGAAAATTCATATGAACTATGACTACCGATTCCATTGTAATCAGAAGGTCACGTAAGGCAAACAGTTAAATTTTAGTAATAAAAAAATATTTTCGAAATAAATTTTTTATTTTCATATGTTTATTTACTTTTTTACTGCGACATTTTAACATGTACTATACGTTAATATGTGATGGTTGTTGTTATTGTTTGGTGAGATTGTACTTTACTTTATACAATTGTACCGCGTTGGCATGACACACGCAATATCTGTTCAAGGTAATAACATTCTAATATACAAGCAAGCATAAGCAGCAGAAATTCAAAAAAAAAAAAAAAAAGCAGAAGAAGAAGAAGAAGAATACGAGTAGTTGACAAGTGACGAAATTGGGCAGGAAAGCAACCGTGGAAAACACTCAAAATAACCTGATTTTAGATCATTAATTAAGGCGGTGACAAGCAATGCTCACAAATGAGAAAATGTACCCGATATACGTGCATACACACACATAAACAAAAATAAGAGAAAATATGATGAAACACTCAAGGATATAAAATGCAATTAAAACCAAAAAGGAAAAAAAGCATTAATTAAAAAAGATATGCAAGGACATCATTATTGACAAAATAAGAGGACAAATGTATTAAAATCAAAGGTAAATATTTCTCGTTTTTTCGATTTCGACGGCATAATTACCGACATTATATTTTGCATGTAATCTAGGGAAATAAAATATGAACGAATTTAAAAACTAAACTTTCATTTTTCCGAAATAAAATATTTATTTTTCATTTCACAAGAACGCGAAGCAGCAATTATGACAGCGAAAGCGAAAGCGAAAGCGAACGAGATATTATTCGGGGTTCCTGATGAGCACTTTTTAAACATTTGCAAACACTTAATGTCCGTTTAGTAACGCTAGTAAGCTACTATAAGAGTGCGACATTTATGTGCACGGTTTACCATGGTAATCGCACCACCAGTGCAATGTACTTGAACTAACAGCAATATAATGAATGAGAGAGATTATTATCATGGACGGAGAACACTGAAGGCTAAATCTCTCATTTTCGGAATTAGTTTTTCATTGTTAACGGAATCTATGACTTTTTTTATTTGATCTCTAAAACCAGCTTGGCTGTAATGGTAATGATGCGCATTAGATAGAGTTTATTGACTTAGATATTATTTTAAAATCACGATTGCGATCTTAGCAAATGGACAGATGGACCGACAAGCGATATATGTATATATGTTGTTTTCATATTCCGAACCCCTCAGAGAACGATTCAAAAATGGGGAAAGTGACAAAATTAGATATAGTGTATGCGACCTAAGCTTGGAAAACGCCATACCACTGGAATACGTTCTCTCTGTATTCCAAGCCGAAGTTCGTGCATTCTGCCCGCATGCGCTTCCTAATCCCTGAGAAGGCAATGCAGGAGAGAGCTGATCTACATTCACTCCAACGGCCAAGCCGCCTTAAAGATCCCGACTGGACAAACAACAATACCTAGGCCTTCAAATCTTGAACAAGCGAAACTATTCGGGTATTGAATGCAATATAAAAGCGCCCATGATAGGCTTGGAACAACACTACAGGCCGTAGCGTATCAAGAAGATGTATTTAGAGGCTGCTATAGTAACCGGCAGAGAGGAAACCGAATTGCGATTCGAAGCAAAACGCAAAACAACGGCAAACGAAAAACTTTATAAGATTTCCGGGTAGAGCACACAATCTGTAAGAGTTAAAAGGAAACGAGCTTCGTTTGGTCACCGGCTTCCACACGAATCGGAACGTGCTCAGGTATCACTTGAAAAGCATGAATATCTCTGATACCGATTCATGCAGATTCTGGCAAGGAAATGTGAATGCTAGGCCGTTTGCAGATGTACCAGATGTTTGGCGAGCACTTTATAGTGTCAGACACTGTATGATGGGCCGAACGAAAGAAGATGATGGAATTTATAAGAGTCGGGAAACTGATGGCGTAGGGGCATGGGCGTGATGAATTTAGATATTTCAAGTCGCAACATATATATTCCCACATACAACACTAATACTAACTAACCACTCAGAGAATGCTCCGTTCCTATGTAAACACGGAGATAGTTATTACGGAAGCTTACAACATACAGTCGTCATTGCAGTAGTATTAGTAAAATAGTAAGTTGAGCAAGTTGATTGCCTATTTTATGAATATATTTTGGAGATTCGAGTTGAACGACGCGATATTTGTTCATCGATTTTCTTATTATAATCTCTAAATGAATGAAGTCTTATAGGATACTCATACAAACACATTCCCTTAGGTTCCTGTTGCTTCTTTAGTGAGAAGGAAAATGAGATAAGCATTTAAAGAGCGTCGCTTTATATAGAGCGAGTATTGTGTACACGGATAGAATTTAAAAATTATCATAGTTCCGTAAGGGCAATTAAAGGCTTGCCTTTAATTAGATTATTTTAATCTTGAATAATTTACATATACATATATATATAATATTTGATAAATTATTTTTCAGATTTAAAATTTTTAGAATAAAAATTCTTCAACTTTTTCATACCTATATATATATATATATATATATATATATCTACGTATGTGCATAAGATTATTTTATTACGATATGCAGACATGAGTCATAAACGATTCGTAAGAGTAAGTGCGTGTATTACTGCATGCATGTGCTAGCGCGTGTGTGCCTTTGTGTGTTTTACGTGCTAAAGTGTTTATATATGCGTCTGTTTAGGTTGGTAAAGAGGTTTTCTGGTCTACTGTTATGCACAGAAGTATAATTTACATTAATATTCAACAGTTAACAGCCACATGAATAGATGTGCTCCAACTATGGCACTATACGGAAAAACCATAACCAGATACTACCATAATCTACAAGCTTTTTGCTCACTTATCTCTAATTTTACTCAGACGCAAACAAACATGCATACGCACACACATTTAAATACATATATACATACATGCATATATATATATATATGTGTAGAAGTGTAAAAGTGTCTACACATATTTATATACATCAATACTTCAGTATACTCTATTCGACATAAACAAATAGGAAGGCAAAAGTATTTAAAGGTAAAAGTTTCATATCAGCACACCACACAATTTCTCAAACCCGATACAAATTTTAAACAAAAGAAAGTCCATTAATGCAAACATGTACAAAATGCTTAAAGGAAAAATGAGACCAAATAAATTTTCTACGAACTTATAAAAAAAAAAAAATAGAGTTAGAAAAAAACATCTGCCTCCCTCTAGCACACCTAAAAAAAAAAAAAAAAAGAAAAAAAAAAAGTTATGCTAAAGGTCAAAACTATTAGATTTCATTTGACAGCAGAGATACGCTCCCATGCAAAGATAGCAGATAGTGCTCGTGTAGCTGACCGCTTTATAATTACTACATATATCTATAAAGTAACTATGGATAAGGAAGGTTGATGTGATAAATGCTCCTCTTTAGAAGTTTATACCTCAAAAGTTGCTGACAAAGCTACCGTGTAATAACGTGTAATGCGACTGTGTGAACAGTAAATTTGTTGAGTGATTTATATTCATTAGCTTTTGGTTACTATTAGTGGAGTTAAGAATGAATCGCTTAGAAATCAATTCCACCTCAAATATATTCAAATTGAGGTAAAGAGATTCATTCGGATGATTATGATGAACAACATTCTTGTAGAGTAACACAAAATGTACTCAGCATTTTACGAATTATATTATTTCGATTTTATTTTATTTTTTTTTTTTTTATGCTTTCGCATTATGAAGAGCGAGAACTTAGCCTGAGTAGTCGTTCATTTCAGCTTATTAAGCAGTGCTCTATATGAACGGATTTGAATTTTATAAGTGAAAGGACCGGATTCAATGGTTAGTTGACAATGAAAAACAACGCTTTTTGGCAAATTACATGAAAAGATAACTTTGCGAAAAATGTTTCGTTTCAGTGCAGAAAATCATTACCGTTATATAAATGTTTACAGAACGACTTTTTAAATTATTTAAAAGGTACTAAAATATCGCTAAAGGAATAGGTAAAAGGAAAAATGTAAAGTGTAAGAGGGTATGAAATCCTTTCGCTTATTCAAATATTTATTACATTGCGCAAATAATAGTTCTCATTTTTACCTCGAAAGTACATCGTTCTTATCACCAGCACACATGCAACGAAATCAAATACAGAGCGCCGCACAACACGTTGCGAAAGAAAAGCACAAGTTCTTCGAAGCAATTTAACTGGCTTGTGTTTGAAGCAACTAAGTTAAATTGGCGAATCATTCAATTTTTTGCTGTGCTGATTACACCGTCATTTTCGCAATTATGCCGTTCACTTCCTTTTCAAGTGTAAAACATGAGAGATACTCCTATTAATTTTAATTGATTTCCTAGATTGTCTGTCGATTTCGCAATTTTTGTCATCGAAGCCAATTAATCCATTTGTCTGTTGATTAAAATCTCATACTTTGGCTTAAGCTATATGGACAGGATCAAGTTTGAAAATGACCCACATCCCCCCTCCCCCCCCACTATTTAAAAAATTATAATAAACGAAATTGTAAATTACTTCTAACAGTAATAGTAACTTGCTTTATAGTTTTATATAAATATCAAATCACTCAATAAGTCTTCGGTTTGGCACAGTATGACAATATCGATATGATACGTTGACAGACCTATATATATTATTTTCTGATCAAACGACACGTGCCAAAATTTCATGATATTTCTCGACCACTACTTGGGTAAGGAACTACTTTCTTTCATCACTTTGAACGGCTTTCGCCGATTGGTGTCGACACAACATCGAGAGTGTAATGATGAACTCATGTTTTACCAATTGTTACAGATCGGAGATGAAAAAATCTCCGTTTTCTTCCCTTTGCAGGGTCAAATAATGCATACATTGTCTTCTGATATCATTAAAGTGACAACTATCTCACGCAACATCACTTTTCTCCCTATCAAAACGATTTTGTGCACTTCTATCATATTTTCTTTAGCAACTTGACTGGAGATCGGCCAATGTTTTCAACTTATTTAACTTGATTATTTAAAATTTCGAATTTATCGAGACATTCATAAATAAATAAAAATTAAATTTGCTATAACGAATTATATGAGGGTAAAGGAGATCGATCAGTTCCGAGACTTGACTTAAGTTCCTTAGTTTTTATATCAGGAGAGAAGATGAATGGATAGTATTAGCATTAAATTGTACTCTGCACCCATGCTGCAGTGTCCAGAAACAATTGTTGCTCTTCGCGTTAGAAAATCCACGATTCACGTTCACTTCAGAAATCTAGGTTTAAATTAATTAATAAACGGTATTATCGACTCGCCAACTTTATTAAATAACATGAACTTTAATGTTTTCAGTCGTCCTTCTAAGGCTCTTGCTTTCATTAATCTTAGCAGCATTACCTCAATGCCGATTGAATTATGAACACATTTAGGGTCGTTTGCAAAAGTCGCAACAAAGAAACCCTATAATTTAATCGGATTCGGGAAATACCGTGAATCACTTAATACTCATGGCTTGCCCGTGTCGCACTAAAACTACTGTGTCCCAAGACTTGTTAATACGATTAATGTATTTACCCTGACCGATTGCTAAGCGTTGGCGTTCATATCTCTGGGCTATTTTGGCTGTAGATGTGCTTCTATGCTAGATACTTATACGCTTTCCCTCTGCTTTTATAAATGTATTTTTGCTTTAAAGTTCTTACTATACACCTATTGAAAAAGTCATTAATATTTTAATTACAATCTCATAGTTTAAACGATTAATCTTAAGGATTGTCTAATGATTTAATTCGTCTGTGTCTTTATTACGACCGAATTTCAGAGACCTTAAACGTAATAAGATCCCAAACTGTTAATTGTCGTTTGTTCCTAGAATTACTAATGTTACAATTTAATTTAAAGACATTTTTTGTTCTTTTATATGCAATTCTAAGTAGATACTACACAACAGCGTTAAAATAAAAAACGATTCGCTCGATGCGTTCCGGGGAGGAGGAGGAGGAGGAGGAGGAGGAGGAGGAGGATTTTTTTGCTTAAAATTATCTTTGGTCAATTTAAGGTTTTCTAAGGAACACAAAAATTACATAATTTTTCTTAATTATTATTATTATTTTTTTTTTTTTGTTTTTTTTTATTCATCTAAAACGTTGGCCATTCATAATTCAACCTAATGGGACAACGTAGCTTTTTTTAGTTGGTTTGCCTCTCTTAAGATGTTTCACGCAATCTTGGAAACTTTTAAAAATTTATGCTTAAATAAGTTGCAACGATTTTCTTATATATTATAAAATTTACACAAATCCAAAACAAGATATCACAGTTAGCATCTAAAACAACCGCAAACTCTAAAACTAATGCTTACACTTTAGTTTTATATAAACCGCATTGAAACCACTTGTGCTATCACCCACTCACAAAGACAGTATGATTTCATTATTACTATGAAACAAGTATATATATATATATATGTAAGCGTCTTTACCAAGGAGTCAACAAGAACTGACTTGCTTGTCGTATTGCGGTAAGGAAGGATATGGCGGTTGTATAACGTTTGCTAATCTCAACGTTATAGCAAAAAAAAAAAAAAAAAAAAAAAAAGAAGAAAACAAAAATTTATGGGAGTTAATGCGTGGAAGACTGCAGTCCTACATACCCTTAACAAATGACAGAAAATGTTCGTGAAAGCTGAAAAAGCGCCACAGAGAACACTCACTGAGGCAAAAGCAATTTTCCGAAGGTACGCGAAGAAGAGAAAGAGCAAAAGAGTTTTTGAAGTTATGAAATTTTTTGAAGTTCAATTTACGCACATTTTATTAGTCTTATGTGTAGGGTGAAAACGCAATGAATATAATAGCCAATGCAAGACAAGACAACGTTATATGCTATTAAAAAAAAATATTTCCATACTACTCCATATATTACTGTTATGTTCAATGAAATCTTGGCCTAATTTGAATAATAAATATTTTGAAATCAATGAAAGAGATTATAAGCAAATTCAATTCATAATCCGTACATCATGAATAACATATATGTTTGCTAAAAAAAAAAAAACTATTGCCAAACGTCAGAGACACTCGGATTGTAGCAACGATGCATAATACGTAAGTTCTAGTCGAGAATAACATTATCGCGCAGAGGGGCAGTGCACAGTTATACAGCCCGTGTAATTCTCTACCTTATTTTTGGGGGTGGGGGGGAGAAACTGTAAAATATTTATGCCGAATAAAAATTTTTTCATAAAATGTTCAATGGTTCACTTGCGAGCTACATATAGCACACGTAAATTGAAATTGACGCATAATGTACATTGTCGGTCATCCCGCACGAATTTTCATAAAAAATTTGTACGGTCCAGCGTTAAAGCCTGAGCTCTTTTATGAGAGTCGAGAGAAGCGCGATATAGTTGCTTATCGCTCTACAGTTTTCAGAATAGTAAATGGTTGCGTCTTTGAGAAAATCCGGCATACTTGATACGTAAAAAAATTAGATAATCCAATGATCAGAGAAATAATAGATTTGTTCCCGGCGAATGACTTTTGAACTAAATCTCGTTGCAATGAAATGCAAAAAAATTCCAGAATGAAATCTATTTCTATTTTTCAAAGACAAAGTTGTCGGTCGCTTATGATTAAATTGATTTCGTCATTTATCATCCACTGCGGTCTGCGTATTTATATGGGAAACAAATTGCATGTGTATATATAGGTACGTTTTAGGGACATACGAACAACGAAAAAGAAGCAAAAGGACAAATTATTCATTTGCTCTTTTTCGAAGAAGTCACACATCGAAGTTTGTGTTTCTGCGCGATTACCTAATTTAAGGGCCAGCTTATAACACAAAAGCGCCTTATGGATAACTTTCATAAAAAAGTTGAACTTGATTTTAATCCCGATTTGTTCATTCATTCATTTGTTTAAACGATTACTCAAAATTCAGTTTTACAATCATTTTTAATGATTTTTATTCTACTTACATAGAATCAAAAAAAAAAAAATAAATAAATAAAACAGAATTTTTTTTTTATATTTAGTTTTGCTTAACTTAACTACACAATAGCAATAATTTATTTTGAATTGTTAAATAAAGAAAATTAAGACAATTCTTAAATGCGTACAGAAATGGGAAAAGGACAACAAAGGCAACAACTATCAACTAGAAGCAGGCATAGCCAGGCGGTAAGTCAGGCCGTCAGTCTGTCAGTTCCACACCCAAGCCGGCAACGTATCAAATGACAAGAGCAAAAGCAAGCAAAATATCTCTTCTAACTAAAGAAACACAAGTAAAAATTTTTTGTTTTCTATGCAATACATAGCGCTTGACGGCTCGATGACATTTAAGCTTTCATCACAATACCATGTAGACGGCAATAATAGTAATCGTAGTTTAGAGCTGAATGCCGACAAGAAGAAGTTGACGAAAATGAACAAGAAGACAGAAAAACAAAAAACAAAAAAAAAACAAAAAAAAGCAATGACAAAGCAATGCAACAACAACAACAACAAAAAAGAAAGAAAAAGAAAAGCAGGAAAGAGGAACGAAAAAAAAAGAAAAGAAAAGAAAAGAAAAAAGCAACGAAGAGTCCAGGACGGTGAAAAACAATACAGTAGCAATAATGACTTAGCTAAAAGTTTTCTTTTATTTTTATTTTTCTTTTTTTTTTCTTTTCTTTTATATATATATATATATCCACTATTGAAGCGAGCGTGCAAGGATATTAGTTTTATCGATATGTTTGCAACAGGCAATAACAATCAAGCATTAAAGCTATACATTCTTAATCAAGGATCGGATTCTGGCATAAATTAACAATATATATGTCACTCTGTTTCTGATTATGCTGTCTATTTTTATAATCTCCTGATTGAAGGATGTGCCTCAACACAAATGCCAGATTTTTTTTTTTTTTTTTTTTTTTTTTTGAGTGACCCTTGTTTCATAACCATTAGGCAGGCATTTTTGAAAATTGCAATTATCCGAATCTACCCAAAGGGCAACTTAGATTAGTTATCTCTTGAAAATTTCGTATAACTATTTTTTTTATTATAAATATTTAAATATGTAGCTTGGAGACACATACATACACACACACACACACACCCATAATTAAAGAAAATTTCCTTGAGGCGAGGAGTATTCAAGATTCGTCTTATCGCGCGCGAGCATAACTTTTACACTCCTTTCTATGCATCTGGCGAACAGTCTTTGACTATTCGTATGTACAAGTTTTGCTCTGAACAATAATAAATTTGGCCGGTGATGTTTACCTTCTTTTTTTTTTTTTCTTCGCATTTTTGTATTTTTTATGTGTATCTGATACAACAGGAAGAGATAGATATTGCGATAAATAAGCAGAAACAAAAGGGTTTAAATGAGAATTTTTCCTCTTTTTGTTTTTACGCAAACGGCAGAAGAGGCTAAAGGTATATCAATCATGGTATTTTTGCGAACTATAAGTTTGAGTGCTAAATTAGAAATTTAAAAAAGGCGAGAAACTGCTGAAGTTCGTGAGTTTCGAAAAAGGAAAAAAAAAAACTATTTAAGCACGTGATAGAAATACAAGACATTGACAGTTGAAAGGCGGTAAGATTAAGGAACCATTGTGATCATCGAAATGGACAGAATGATCTTTAACGTACAAGGGCAGCAAAAATTCATCAAGTGATCAGAGTCCAATTACCGACACTAACGTTCTATCTCTCTCTTTCTTTCTTGCTTTCTTTCTCTCTATACAATGCTTCTCAAAAGCGTATGTAAATCCACAATAACTCTGCTTGAAATGAAGGAATATTTCATATAAAATTTCCCTTATTTTTTTTTTTTTTTATCTATTAGGGTTTTGATTCAGTTGCGTCTATCCGCCTGATCTCTTTCTCCGATCTCGAAATTTTATTTTGATTTTTCTCAAAGTTAAGAAGAAAAAAATTATTTATTTATTAAAATAGCGTAAGTGAGATGCCATTCTACATGTATATATATATATATATATATATATATATGTATTCACTTAGGACTGGAAGGTGTCCAAGTTTCGATATAAAGCCAACAAAATGTATTATCGTTCTTCACTTACATATATATATATATATATATATATTGTACATCTTAGTTTTTTTTCTTTATTTTCGTTTTACCCATTATTGCATAAATGTTTCCTCTCTATATTTACTCGTTTTCTTTCTCTGCTATCCTTTGCGAAGACCGCATCAAATAGCCTTTAATTTGTCATTCATTTGTAATTTGTCTGACAAAATAATTACTACGAATTTCGAGCTGCTCAGCGTAGAAGCGTAAAATGCAAGTGCGTACCGTAATGACAGCACATTCCTATAGTATATCCTTTTGAATTTTTGCAAATATTTAAATTTTGTTGTTGTAAATGTGTCATTTCATTTGTATAATTAGACCAAAGTTGAGGCTTTATTTATACTCAATAGACACTTGTCGTGAGAGTAAAACTTTCCGCATTTAAATCTTATTGCAGCAGATGCAAAAGGAATTGTAAAAAAAAAAGGGCAAGATAAATATAGTTTTTCTAAAACTGCGCTAGACACAAACTGCACAAGAAATAAGTGTTAAATTTTCTTTCATTTCGCTAAACACTAATGCAGTTGACGACGTTCTTACAGAAATCTTACAGAAAATCTTATTTAAAAATTTAAAATGTTTTTCTTTTTCTTTTTTTTTTTTTTTGTTCGTTTTTCGTTTCTCATTTTTATTAGTAAGTTTCCCTTGTATATAATAAAACACGAAACTTTTGTTTAAGACAAGTGAATATTTTGTAGAAAATCTACTTAACAACATTAAAATTAAGTGAAGGAAGAACGATTTTTAAAATGGTTCCAGGACACATTTCCAGTTACTTTGCAAACATGATATTATATAATACGATTGATATGACGCAATAGAAGTATAAGCAAGGAATCAAATGTCGGCATGATGAATATGAAAGCAAGGAAGAGAAGCAATGAAAAGCAGTCTCTTCTTTAATCAAAGAATCGGATAGATTTGCAAGGCTGCCCTCAAAAATATTCTCATGAGAAATGCAAGTCTCTCGGCTTCGTATGGCTTCTTGCAATGGTTACGTTCGAGTCAACTTTTCGTTCGATCTCTCTCCTGATCTTTAGACAAGCATGTTCAAGATTTCAGTTTTATTATCATAACATTCCTAAAACGATTTAACATCCTATACCGTTCAATGGTCATGGGTTCGCGTTAGAGCTTGCTTTTTGTGCTTTTGGCAAAAACTTTTCTATATTATGAGTCTTCTAATGATTAAATTTTCAAGACTCTCTCTAGCAAAAAGCTCTGATTTTTATACCCATCACCGAAGGCGCAGAGGTATAAGCATTTTGTCAAAACGTTTGCAACACCCAGACGCAACCTTCAGAGACCGCACAAAATATATATATATATGTATATATATTCTTGATCAGCATCAAATTCTAAATCGATTTAAACATGTACGTCTGTCGGTCCGTTCGTATATTATCTGCTGTAAAAACATTCTCCTGACCGCAAAACTAAAGCTATCGACTGGAAATTTGGCAGAAACATTCAAAGTTCTTGCACGCAGGTTGGTATTGAAAATTGACCAAATCAGTCGTAGGACACGTCCACAGCACCACGTAAGCTGGGAACAACTCTGTTAAAGGCGAAGGAAAAATTAGTTTTTTGCTCACACACCCACAAACTTTAGCTGCATGTACACAAACTTGTACGAATATCTTATGGTCGATGCTGTAGTACCTGTACAAAAATGGAAAATAAGTGACCACGCCTACAAGGCGTTGAAATAAGCTTCAAAATCTACATAAAATATATACATTCTTAGACAGTTTCAAATTTGCAAGGCACCCAAATACTTCCGTTTGTTCACCAGTCCATCTGGCCGTCTGCTGAACCGGCTAGCATCTGTGGTAAATATTCTCCCGTCAGCGAAAATGAATATTTTGCCCACAAATTTGTAAAAGCATTTGAAAGTGACCTAAACTTTCCAAAGGACAAGCCGAAAACGCCCGTACGTCTGTGTTATAAAAATTTTTTTTTATATTGAAATTACAAAAATTCAGTCGCGCCCACTTCATGCTATATAGTGTGAAAATTTCTTTTTTTTATTTTTTTTTAAGGTAACGGCCCAGGGTATGAAAGATTCGTTCAGGACCAAATATAATTTTCTTATTTGTTTGATTTTCTGTTGAATAGCGCAAATCAATCAATTCTTTTTGGCAGTGTTTGGTTATAACAGTTTTAATAGACTTTAGCATAATACCGCCTATTTGGCAAAGCTTTTTAGTCTCGCAGTCGATACCTGTATCTATCTATTCATTTTTATGCTTCAGATACTCAAAATCGGTCTACTTTTCATCTCCAATTAGTATACGATGCAAACAAAAAGAGTTCTTCTGCATTATCTGGGTCGTCATTGGTTAAATTTTGCTCTCATATTTACATACCTAATAAATGTACAAAGTTTTTATTGCATTAGGGTGCAGGTAGCAAACAAATTGCAATAATTACAATACATGCGAAGTTTCGAATTTATTTTATTTCCTTTCTGCGGTGCATCTCTCTCCCAGCACGTCAGACTGACCTAAATACCGGGTGCAGGCTCCTGCCCAAACAGATTGCATCTACCAAATGTGCTGCTTGAGAGATTATAATTGAAATCAGCTTGCCATCTGTATAGAGTCAGTTTTTTGCAAATAAGTTTTTTTTTTTTTTTTTTATTCTGTCTAAAATTTTATAAAAATGTCAATTTTTTATTTAGGACAAGAAAAAATTTTTAAATTAATCGAGATGCACATGCACACGGTATGTACGTGTATACAACAATTTTATATCAACACCTATACTATAGTGAACGTGCACATATATAAATCTGTCGAACGATATTTTAGCATCGCCAGTAGAAAACTGATCGTATATACTATAATATAAATATACATATGAATATCTATCGAAGGAACTAAGCGGGAATATGTGTATATGACGCAGCAGTTTGCATAGTTTCAGACATATGAGATGTGTTCGCTATGTGTGAAAACAAATTGTATAATAGAAAAAAATTTTTTCAACAAATAAGTAAAGATAGATATATATATATATATATATGTGCATGCACCATGCGAACAGAAACAAAGTGAATTATAGTAACGAAGTATTCTCCTCGTTGTCACTATGTTGTAGGTTTTGCTTTTATAACATTAAAAATCGAAATATAAAATCTCTTGCACTCAACCATGCACCTATACACATGCACATAGATAGATAGCATCCATTCGTACCACAAAAAGCAGCACAAATGAATGCATTTTTTTTTTTTTTTTTTTTTTTTTATATCGCAAGTAGTACCCATCCACGATTTACACATACCGACTTTATCACAGTATCCTGCATAAAGTTCTATTCATAATGGGTATTCCAAATAATTTTGATTATCTAACTCTTAAACTGCGTCGTGCTGTGCAATTAGAAAATGTTTATGCAAATACAATTGTGCTGATAAAACAGTGCAACACATGCAATTTCCTTTCTTTTTTTGCTGGATTTCCATTCTCTCTGTGCTTTCATGTGCTTTAAAAATGAATATAAACTAAGCAAGTAAGAAAGTTATATTCGACGAAGACCGAATCTTGCATACCCAGCACCATTCATTTTATCATATCAATACCTTATAGCTTTAGTATTGCACGTTATTCTACTTTAGATAGGAAATGTGTGTGTGTGTGTGTGTGTATGAAAACAATGAAATATTTTATTACTTATAGCTCTGCGTGGGCGTGGGCGTGGCCGTGGCCGTGGTCGTTTTATAATTCGAGAAGATTTTAAACTGCTATCCCGCCATAACTCATAAGCGGTAAGCGAAACCCAAAGAAAAATTTTTTTTTTTGTTTAAAAAATCAGATACATTTTTTTAATGTACGCTTTACTTTACATATGGCTTTGGAGACGCGTTAGTCCATTTTCAATATCGACCTGCGTGTGCCTATGCTTATGCCAAAGTTGACTTCGATATCTGATTTTTTGCTACCGTGAAAGTGTTAACAGCACACGGACCGACCGACAGACATTGATCAAGAATATATGTGTGTGTGTTTATAGGGTCTCTGAAACTTCATTTTTGATTTTATAAATATTACGACCAAATGAATATAGTCTCCTTCTTCCTTCGCTTGGAAGTATAAAAAAAAAAAGAAACAAAAAGTAAAAAATTATACGATGTTTCGGTTAGTGGGTACCTAACCAGCAATCCACTATTATATCTAATTTCTGAAAATTTATGCACTAAGCTATAATCGCTTTGCTATTCCATCTACAATTCAGATATGAAACGTGTTTCAAAGAACATTGATCAGGTTTTATAACGATTTGCTTACATTTATCCTCCGATTCGAGAACGTTAACCATAAAATCCAGAAATTTCCAATTCTAATAAAATGACGACAACGCATCAATATCCGTAAGTTTTAAAAATAATAAAAAAAATTTATGCAAACAATTCTAAACCGTCTTACACCAGAAAAATATTGGAACCGTTTTATTTAAAGGTTTCATTGCGCAAGCGTACCACTTTCTTTCATTCTTTTTTGTTACATTTTTGACGTTACATTATAAGGCTTGTTTAGTTGAATTTGACGTTTCAACTTGAATTTCAAAGAGTGTAGAACTCAACCATTTCGATCGGAATTTTCTCAAACAACATGTAAATGCACTTAACGATGATACAAATTTACCGGGTAAACGCTGTCCCTTTTAAAAACTGATCATATCTGCGGATAGTTGCGCGATGAATCGTAGAGGTGGAAATTTGCGACATTTGCGTTTCAAATTGACTGCATGTAACGACGCGGCTAGGGCAAAAGAATGGGGTAATTTATAATGCAATCCTGTGATGGGTACCCTTTACGGTAAAAATGTACAAAAGAAGAGTTTTTTAGGTTTATTCGATAGTTAATATGTAAGAGATTTCTCTCAATTCTCGTCTGTTTATATCTAATTTTCGCTTACGCTTTTTTTCATTGTTTTCATTTTTCATTTAATGTAGGTTTTAACGTTGGCACGTGTTTACAAAGGCGGAACCAAAATTTTCCTCTTATCGCACAGAAACACGTAACATTTACACAATAATGCAAAGAAGGAACAAAAAAAAAATAAAAATAAAAAAAAAAAAAACACATAACTGAGTGTTATGTTGTGCAATATTTCACTGAACGAATTCAACCAATTTTGGTGGTACATGTTCTTACGATATACACGTGTTGGATAAAGAAGAGAGAAGTTTTCCTTTCTATTTTCATATCTAAATTCTTTTAGGTTTTGTGTGCTGCCACCACCTTAAGAAAGTATAAAACCGCCATCAACAACAAGAGCAACAACAAGAAAAATAACGGCAGCAACACTGCATTGACTTTGAAAATTTATTTACTCGACTTTCATATGCATGCATCATGCCAAACAGTCAGGTAAGGCAATCCAAGTGAAAAAAGCCAAGAATATTAAAGCATCCACAATATTTACAGTTTCTTTATAGTTTGCTGTTTATCACAGGTACACACAAACGTATTTCTATCTATGTATTCTTTCTGTTTTTTTTTTTTTTTTTGTTTTATTGTACACACAACACCAACATAGTACATCTCGTAAAGTAAAAGGCGCTTTCGCCGTTCCAAGTGCAGAGAGAAAAGTAAAATTCTATTTTATAAACCTTAAATTCACTTGAGCTTCTAAGATTACCGCAAACATGTTGTCTGACGTGTGTTGTTCATTGCTTACAGCTATCAACCTACCTACCTACCTACCTACCTAGCTATGTGCCTAAGTGAAAAACCGAAATGAGGGAAGAGACGGAGAGATAAAATATATGCGAGAGAGAGAGTGTTTGCTTCTTTTTCGCTTTTTTTTTCCTCCTTTTTTTTTTTTTTTTGTATTCTCTATCTCGGAAATTTTTAATTAAGCTTAAAATATTGCAAATTAGTAAGTTTAACGTGTTGTTTACCATACGAAATTTGTACAACACATTCACACCGGCATTAACCAACACTGACACAACTACCGGAATAAATAAATGACTCTTTTTTTTTTTTCTCTTTTTTTATAGACGGTCGATTTCTGGCAAAATTAAATGAATTGAAACTTTTGCCAAAATAAATGTGTATGAAGAATGGAAAATAGCAGTAGCGGAAAATTAATTAGCATTAAAAGATTAAAAAAAGAAAAGAGAAGGAAGAATAGTTTTTTTTTTTTTTCTTTTTTCCATATACTAATGAAGAATAACAACTTAACGTTCTCTCTCGGTAAACTAAGCAATATTCTTAATTTGTTAAACTCTGAAGACATCATAAAGGCAATCACAAACTATCGTTTCGTAAAGCTCTGTATTTCAGACTATGCACCTAAATATTGGTAAGGTAAGGTAAGTACAAATATAAGACTCACTCAAGCCGCCAATGTAATAAAGCCCTCGAAGAAACATCATACCAATCAATCAATCAATCAATCAATCAATCAATCAGCTGTTCTGATCAACTAAGTAACGAATATCTCAACGGGTCAACAACGAGAAACATAGGATCTAGAAGGACGCGGTTATTTACAGTCTCACCGGTTATAGATATGTACCATATTTTGTACTCCGATCGTGCATTGAATTCTACGAATTCTACGATCATCAATTTGTTCGATCATAGAGACGTGATATAATTGTTTGTAACGATCAATGCGTTTCAAATTAATCCTGAATTTAAATTTTTCAAATGTATACAAATACAATAAATACACAAAAGATAATCAAGAACAAGAATTCCGTCAATGTATGAAAAATTTAATTGCATATTCGGTATATATTGCCTTCCGATCCTGTATCGTTTTTAAATTACGTTTTTCTTTCTTTTTAACAATCTGGCAGCATAGGTCATAAAGTAGAGATCAGTGCTGCTAATCTTGCCTGTCCTACTAAAGATTTTCTTTTTAATTGTGACGAATCTTTGGATTGACTTAACCGTTTTCTTTTCTTCAAATTTCGAATACAAAACAGAACGCAGCGCTGTGTTTAAAAAAAAAAAAAAAAACGCAACAAGGCTTTTGCTATTTACGCGGGGAATTAATGACTCGACTTAGCAGTTATGTGAACCCTTATGTGACGGAGCTGAGCGGAGCAGAATAAGCGAGAAAATACTGATCAAGTTTTAAGTATGGACAGAAAAACAAGCAGACCTTGCTTACCCTATTTTGCTATTTTCTGTGTTCTGATCAAGAATATTCACACTTTCCGGTCACGAGAAATCCAAAGATCCGATAGCATCTTAAATTCGATAGGTAATTACAATGAATCTAGTGCACTCTCATTGTTCTTATTATATAATGATCTAACACCATTCCTCTCATTCAATTTATTAAATACGCCTCCCCATATGTAGTTGAAGGCAGGCTTTGCCGCAATATTTAATAAATCCGATACAATATATGCCACAGGTGATTTATTTAATGGTACGAACAAAAAAGAATTCACAATCCTCCCAGGTCCGGATCTCTTACAAATGATTCGTTATTGCTAATATTGCTATACAAAAATCATTTATATAATCGCAGGTTTTTTAGGTAGGTTGCGTAGTCCGTAAAAGTTTTTCGAAAGGAAAATATTTTAACTAAATGTTTAATGTTTAATATATATATATATATATATATATATAAATATCATATATTTCGATCTCGGATTTCGTATATCACAATATATTAAGAGATGTTCCCATATAAATGAAAAAAATCGCATGAACGTATATATGTACCTGTCTAGGAAGGAGACTTGACACGTTCGCGAGCAATAGAAATTTGAATGATATGCGAAAAATGACAGTGAATTTACTTTGAAACAAGTTATGATATCCGAAATTTGATTTGATACATTTGCTAACCTTAACGGTAGATAGTATTTTAATCGATGTATGGAACGAACGCGAAGGCATTCACGACAAAATAGATCAAATTTTTCAACCGATATGACGAGAGTTATATGGCATTCGTATAAGAGAAAACGTGAGAAAATGGGGCCATTGAGAGAATGTGCTCTCTTTCTGGTATGCAGAAATTCGCAAATTTAAAGGCGGTTGAAGTGAAACAGAGGGGAGGAGTAAAATAATATGAAAAAAAAGTCGAAAAATCAATTAATCAATACTTGGGCAAGTGCAATAATTAAGCAAATCTAGGTTTAAAATTAAATGAAAATTAATTAGCTTTAATTTTGAATTTTTTAGCATTCACGCCTGCGAACGTGTTAAACGTCGTTTAGTTGCAATAATTTATTAAGAACTCTGTTAGGTTTTCGATAAGGTTTGTCGTACAAATCAAAAGGAAACTTTCTTTGGTTGCATTTGATTTGTTTAATGTGCACACACACACACACACATAAACGCATCCACGCACACAAAGCGAAGATTTAACATTTAGAATTGTTTCGATCTGCGGCTTAGTGCGATTTCTCGCTGCGGTATTGCAAACCGTTACACAATTGTGCGGCAAACTTAGCATGCCACCGCAATCCAGCGGTGAATATTTATAGAAATAATAATGATAAAATAGAATGAAAGCGACAACAATTTGTGAAATGAAATTCCCATCAATTACGTTTGTGCGCTTACCTTTTCAGAATAATTTATACATATATTTTCTTTTCCTCTGCGATTCCGTTGGCTTCGCTATGAGACTCTTTATGTGATGTAGTAATGTGATCATCAATCAAAGCGATTCATTTGTAAGATGCTGTGTTGTAAGCAAAACATTTTATTCCCTTTAATTTCTTTATTTTTTATTCATTTTTTCGCTTGAAATTAAAAGCAGCCACGCATTAGCAAGGAACTGAACATGACTACGGAATTTTGGATGTTGTTGGAGAGGAGGGCGGGTAAATTGCGTTTAGGAAATTGTTATCAAAAGAAATCACCAGCAGCGAGTATCACCGTCGCCAACATTTGATATAATGAAACGCGAAATTTTCGGGTTTTTTATTACAAATGTCACGTGTCGAAAAGTGAAAGGGCAGCAAGCTGACTTTAACTGATGCGCTGACTTATTTAAAAAGCTCGCTTAGTCTTAACGTTTATTAATTGACGACACAAAACGCGATTAATACGTTTCTTTATTATTTCTTTTGAAATTTGTTTCTTTAAAAACAAAACATAGCATAACAAAATAAACACTTATATGTATGTTTGTAAAAATGTACGCAAATCTCTATCTCTATTAATGTTCCTGGAATTCCAAGGCAATTGTTTATGATGAAATAGCCGTGCGATAGCGATAGCGATTACGAATCGAACTTCAAGAGTATTTTATAACATCTTTGCCCGGATTTATATAAATTATTTATTTATTTATTTTATTATAATTTTTTTTTTTTTTTTGTTATTACTTCATGATTTTCACTTTTACGTTTGTTTTTTTTTTTTTAATTTTATTTTTCAATTTTCTTTCAATATTTTTTTTTTTTCTTTTCTCTTTTAATTTATTTTTGGGTTACATTAATAAATATAATTTGGAACGTCAAACGTACCGATTTAAATTTGATTTTTATTCATTTATATATATGTACATATATATATATATATATATATATATACATTAAATACATATATATATATATATATTTATAAATAAATATAATTATTGTTTATGTGGAATAAGGATAAGATAAAGGGAGTCGGAGAGAGATAGTGAGAGATGGAGAAAGCGAGTGAGAGAGCGAGAGAGTTTATGATAGAAAGATAATAGATAGAGAAACTGTGATAAGAGGATTGGAAATTATTTACACACAATTATTAGGAATTTTCAATTTGATTAGTTACATTTTCTTAGCATTTGCATAATTATCTTTTTACTTAACCGATTTATATGGTAATTTGATATTTTGCAATTTTGGATTGAATTCTTTGTTTATTCGAGTTAAATTATTTTGCGCCGAAAACAAAATCCTAGGATCATCTGTAACGAAATAAAAGACAATTTCTTCATAAATTCTGTAAATATTTGTATTGGAAAAAAGCTTTACCGACACCCGTAGGTAACATAGAAAACATAGATTATGTATAAACAAATATTAATAGATAAGATATAAAATTTAATTTCAATCTTAGCGATATATGGACAAAGCTTTTCGAAATAAATATTATTTTATTCCTAACTAAGTTAGCTTAGTCAAGAGAAGCCTATACTAAAAAATACATCGCGTTTCATGAACACAAGCAATTGCATTAGAGAGACATTTCCAAAAACATCTTTAATATTACAAAAAAAAAAAATAAATAAATAAATAAAAAAATAAATAAATTTTACGGTGTTTTCCGTGAATATCCGAAATATTTTATAACCCCCTCTGATATTTTACAAATGTGTGTTAAAGGAAGAGCTCTTGGCATTCGAGAATTAGAATTTTTCCATGGAAAAATTGATTCGTACCGATATGAAGCACTACTAAATCATTCATTTATTTATTTGTGAAAATTGCTCTTGTTTATTTAATTGTTTGTAAGCGGAAAATGCGACCCTCTAAATAATGCGTATCTAGATTTCCCCTTGAAAGAGGAAACCAAGTTTATTAACTTGTTCGTATATATATATATAATATTGCGCTGTAACGTCTTAAAACTTAAATTTTTTGCATTTCATATTTCTGCCTTCTCTTAATGCCTCTAAGGTGTGGAGGAGTAAAAGGAACAAACCTCAGAGTTAAGTTGTAAATTCTCAGCAAATTAGCCAAAGGCAGTTGCTAAGTGTTTTCGTGTCTACTTACTCTACTATAATATTTTTATTTATTTATTTATTTTTTCTTTTTTTTTGCGCTCTGTTTTCAAAGGAAGTGCTTGCAATTTACTTTCCCGTGAACAGAAAATTTCTTATCATTTTCCTTTTCTTTAACGTAAGTGAAAAATAAAAAAATGGTTTTAATCACTTTCAAACACTCGGCTTATGCCAAGAAATATTTTATATATATTGCACTATAAAAGAATAAAACAACAACAACAACAACAACAAGTAAAACAGTGATATACGACGAAGACCTTATTGGACGCGTACACCAAAATCGAGCATATTTCTTGATCGGATTCAATGAAGAATTTTCTTTTTGTTTGCCGTGAACTTATCATTATTATTTCCTTTATCGCAAGCTGCCGGAGCGGTGACTTCTCCGACTGCATATTACTAACTGGCAAAGAAAGGTGGCAACTTTCATCACATCGAATTGCCAGTCGTAATAAATTCGTACCTAGAAGAAAATGTAAGACTTTTGCATTCTATTCCGGGATTATCAAGGAGCCATCTTTCTGGGGCGATTAGACTTCAATTCGTATCAAAGGCGGACTAGTTTTAGTTTATATCTCAAATTTATATCTCAAAGTGTTTTGAGCGGTTTTTAGAATCGAAACCTTACCTTGATCAAGAATATACACGCTATACACGTTCATATATGGGATATGCAAGTGAATTAACATAATTGCCGCACCCTTTTTACCGTGGACAATGGATTGGATATAAAAATGCAAACAAAAAAGCAAAAAAGAATTTTTTTAACATTTCCAACAACTCACCTAACATGCATCATTTGCATTTCAAATGAGTGTTAATAATAAAGAATTAATGCATAAAATTAAGTAAAGAGAGGAAAATGAAAACGAACATAAACCAAATACGCGCACAAACAATAAAATTTTAAAGTTCAACTATGGATACATAAATGGACTCTGATGCGTATGGATAAAATCGCACTTTTTCCCTCGCGCATATACGCACCCGTGAACTATTTGAAAATTATTATTAAATCCACAGTACAAAAAGAGATCCTATGCAGCCTTGCATTACATTGTGTGTTCACTCATTTATCAAAGAATCTAATCTATGATCGAATCGAATAAAAACTAGGCTTCTTTGAGATTTTTACGCATAATCTCTCAACGAAATTTACGGCTGATAGTTCCAATTGATATATGAGAGACCGTAAATTAAGCACGATTTCAAAAATACTCACTTCTCTTTTTCAATAAAATTTTTTAAATACTGCGAACAAAATGTAAAGTGAATTTTTCATTTAAATTTCGCATACGCTCTGATGCATGATGAAATTATTGTTCTTTTTTATACCCATCACCGAAGGATGAGGGGTATATTCATTTTGTCAAAGCGCCCAGAACGAAGCTTCAGGGACACAACAATGTATATATATTCTTGATCAGCATGAAATTCTAAAACGACGTTAGCAGGTTCGTCTGTCTGTCTTGGTGTCTATCCGTTTTTGTTATGTGTGTTGTAAACATTCATCTGACCGCAAAAATTAAGCTATCGCGTTAAAATTTGACAGAAACATTGGAAGTTCTTGCACGCAGATTGATATTGAAAATGATAGGTCAATGATAGATCAAAATGCACACACACACACACACACACACACACACACACACACACACACAGCAGCACGTAAGCTCAGAGTTCTCGGTTTTTTTAAAAGGAATAAAAGCTTGTTTTTTTGCTCATGAGTCAATGCTGTTGGCAATCCTGCCATTGAGATCTGTGAAGGGTTTCATATCAACGCATTGAAATCCCGCAAAAGTACACACATCTCTGTAAATATACAAAAGTGAGTTTTCGACTTTTACTGTCTGCGAAACAATGATTTCTGACCGCTTAGAGATTATGCAATCCACTAGTACGAGAACCGAGAATTGGATCTATATTCTATATATACGTATATAGAAGGGAGCATTAACTTCTCTACCATTGCTACTTTTAATTATATCTTATGGTACTTATAAATCGGAATACGTTAATTTTTTAAGGATGTATGTGTGACACCCGGAAGGACTTTAAATAGACACACAATTTTCATTATATCGGTTGAAAATCAATTTAAAAATCGATTTAAGTCTGACTATCTGTCCGTTCGATATTTTTTTGCGTATCTTTGTTTTCGACTTACAAATGGCAGATAAAACCTGACACGCTTTGGTTTAAAGATAGACCCTACTGAAAATGCATTACATCGAGCTGCTCTTGCATTCAATCCCCATATAGCGCTTTATTTCCACAAAGCTATTAAGCGAAAAGGATTGTAATTTAGCAAACAATGCCCGAATGAATTTTGAAGCCTTAAACTTAGGCAAAAATGCCTAAAACATTTAACACTAGAATCACGCAGCCACGCGTGAGTCAGAGGATTTTATCATGAACCCATATATCCCATATATGTGCAAAACTGGTCTCGATCGGTTTGCCTAGTATGCCGACAGCCAATGGTTAAATAAGTCAGCCACATCTATTGAGTCTATAACTTCCTAACCTATGTACTTGTTACATCAAGATTTATCAAAAATGATGTGTTTTTGTATTCTTTTGTCGCAATTGTAAGTGTATAGCATACGCTTCAGAAATGCCTCGACCGATTTGTACCGCAAAATGCATATATAGTTAGATATATTACGTTTTATTGCGTAAATGAGCACTGACGCACCTAAAATTAAACCGCTTCCCAAGACCACAAATTCAAAGAGTCCCTTAGACAAGATTAAAAAAAAAAAAAAAAAAAAAAAGAATGCTTATGAATGCAAATATTGGCAAATTCTGTTATGCAAAAGGACACATATGTCTACGTGTTTAGCTCTATCTTATCTAAGGGCTCTTATGAGAAGTAAGCTTTGAATTGGTATGGTATACCTCTATATCGATTGTTCTCTCTCTCTCTCTCTCTCTCTCTCTCTCTCTCTCTCTCTCTTTCTCTCTCTCTCGCTACTCTATAGCAAAAATAATGGATTAAAACGATTTTTGATTTGAAAATAAAATCTCTTTGAAAATGGAGCATGTTTGTTGCCCCATTCGCGTATAGATGTTCCAGGTATTATTTATGACGAAATAGATTAAAGACTCGTATTGGGCAAAATGTTGTAGAATATTTATTGATCAGTCTCGCTCCCCTATAATTTTCTTACTTATTTTATTTACCTTGCATAATTAGCCTTGAGATGGGAAATTCGATTATCGAATGAAAAATTCACACATATTTGACAAATGATGAATAATAATAATTTATATATCGCATCCAAAATTCTCTCACCCTAAATTGAACGTCCATAGTGCTTTAGAAATGATGCTTCGTTATTGATAGAAGAACAAACTTTTAACTATTAGGATCTCGTTAAATCTCATTACTTTTTATTTAAAAGGACTGACGCAGCAAATTCAACAGACTTATAGATGCCTCTAGAGTAATAAAATGAAAAAAAAAAAAATAAAAAATTAATTTGTCTCATAACTTAGATCGTATTATGGCTTAACATACATGAATAAAATTGAATTTTGTTTTTTTGTCTGCTTGCGTTTACATGTATAAATGGACATCTCTAACTCAGTTGCCGTAAAGCACAAAGCATTGGATTGTGTTTTAAACATCTGTTAAAACTGATTTCTTTTGAAACTTTTCAATAACAAAAAATTGAATGAATTATAAAATTGTTAAAAAAGAAACTCTGAACATATTTGAAGGTCGTGTGCTAGTTTTAACGCTCTCACTGTTTAACTACAACTCTACCACTACTATTTGTTGTATTAGTACTAGTACTACTACTAATACTACTACTACTA
>NW_023998414.1:29570771-29610701 GCF_014805625.2 Glossina fuscipes | reverse complement strand
CTAATACTACTACTACTACTACAACTACTACTACTACTGCTACTAATCATGAAAGTGATAAAATGGTAAACTTAGATAAAATGCTTTTAAACTATCCAAATATGCTCGCATATATGTACATACTTACATACATACATAATATAAATATATATATGCGAGCTGAAGAATAGAAGTAGCGTTACTTCGTAACATTCACTCTGCGAAATAAATCAACTGAGCAAATATATGAATTTGGGGCTTCCTAAAAACTCAATTTATCATTTATATGCACGTTATGTAAATATGTGTATTAAGAGATTTTTCAGAAAATCAAGTCTCTTTTTTTTCCCATTGCCTCAACGGATGCTATCGATCATTCAAATTAATCAAATCGCCGAAATATATTTATTATTTGTAAGAAAATTTTGCTTCCTTAAATTTTCCCGCGTCCTGGAAAGGACCCTTTAATCAAGTAAATCCCAGCTGAACAGAGAACGTTTAATATCTTCAACTTAATGATTTCTAACTTCGCTAACACACAATAAATGTGCTATGGTAATGTTTTTGTGCATCACAAATGGTATTAGAGTATCTTCGATGAGATGGTCATTAAATGGATATAAGGCTTGGAGAAGTGCGAGTGCATCTCTTAAGAAGTTATATGTTTTTGGTGAAGGTTTCGATCGTAATCATGAGTTCGCTTATCGATTATAGATTTTCTGACCAATTATAGATTTTCTCTGCCGTTTCTTAACACGTGAAACGTAATACATGCTATTCTACTTTTTGATAGCAGAAGCAACAGGCTCTCAGTCTTCAACAGAGAAGAATGGGGAAAAATATTCGCAAATGGAAAGACAATTGTACGGTCCTAGGTTTGCAGACTAATTTTTTGAAAATTAATAAAAAAAAAGCGTGACTTGTATGCTGACAAAGGACAGGCATAAGACGGACGAGCAGACAAGAATAATTTTCTGATTCGATGGGTATAAAAAAGAGTTAGTTCTACCTTAAGCCCTTCATATGTTCATAGAAACTTAATATACCCTGACTCAGAAATGCCAGAAATAAGTTGATTTTCGAAAAATTTCCGTGGCAAGAAGCGTTGGGAATGGGAATGACGATATTGTTACCTTTGACGTCCCTACGTTAACAATCTTAGCATTAGGCAGCTCAAGCAAGGTGGAGACGGAGGAGAAGAGAATAAAGAAAGCGGAGCAGGAACAGATTTAATTGAAATAAATCGAATTCGAGCAATTCCGTACAGTGTCAAGTAATCTTTCGCAATACATCGTTAAGCCATTTCTGTACTTGGAAATATTAAATTTTTCTTCGATGAATTTCCTATACAAAGCATAGAGATGTGATGACGCTTTTTAAGACTTTAATTGTTTTTTATGTTTCCGTTCTTGACTTGCTGAGTGTGAATTTTGAATGAGAATTGAAAATCAATAAATGCGTCAAGAGAAGTCATCGAGGAAGTTTTTTGCCCGATTGACAAGCAATTGTTATAATATTTTACTATATTCGATATGTTATTGCATCCGGTTACACTGTTTTGCTCGATAGACTTTGTTTAGCTCTGTTCGTTTGTTTGTTGAAAATCGAAACATTTGATATCTTAAAGAAGGCACATCCAAAACAGTTGTTGTCTTTTATTTTCAGGTCCGTAATCATAATCTAAAAAATCGTGAAATCACCGTCAACAGATCGAAGGTGTAACGATGAAGGTGACGACGGCAACATTGCGAGTAAATTTGATAATTTACGTTTGTTGCCATCTGTCCATTACCCGTTGATAAAACTTTCAACGCTCAGAAATTTACACCGAAACCCGAAACTCGACATATATGCCAATGGTTGAGGCTCGCGAATAAAATTTTATATTGAAAGCTTATAGATAAATTATTATTTTTAATAATAAATCGAACGCTGTTTATGGCTAAGTACATTAAGAATAATAAAAAAATAAAAAATAATGCAATTAGTAGGTTAATTAATTAAAACGAATAAAATTAAACGAATTAAACTAAAAGAGAAATAAAAAAAATCTATATTTAGATTGTATTCATAGATTTTTTTTCAAGATTCTCTCAGAAGCATGTTTTTTTTTACATAAGAAAAAACAAATTGTTTTTCAAATTTTTCAAGTTATTAAACCTTTTTATCGAGACACCATACCGTAATTATTTGTATTTTACTAAAAAACCAATTACCAAACAAGTTCTTAAGCTCTAGAAATACTAAACGAACTTGACCAACTTCTTATGGAAAAAAAACCAGTTTGTAATTTGTAGGATAATCATCAACTGCTATGTAAATCTACTATTATTGAAGGCAACAAATAGAAATAGAGATAAAAGTGCGGCATAAGAACAAATGTTCGCAAAGGAAAGGATCTCCTTCTTTATTATCAGATCCTGCGAGCTCAGGTGCTTTTATACTTTGTATTTCGCAGAGTAAAATTTGTAAACCAATTGTCTTAGATCTAAATATTTTTATACGCTTCTTTTTTAGCCACCACTGTAAGATGAGCGTATACTCATTATGTTGTTTTCCATAATGCATGTAACACCTAAAAGGAATCCAATCAGGGACACTATAAACTGTACATATTCTTGATAAGCATGAAATTCTGAGTTGATTTAACCATGTCTGTCCGTCTGTCCGTGGTGTGTGTTCTTGGCAATCGCCTGGTCGCAAAAATGAAGATATCGACTTCAAATTCGATAGAAACATTGGAAATTTCTGCATGCAGATTGGTGCTAAGAATGGGCCAAATCAGTTGGGGCGGAAGGGCGCAGTGAACCGTAAACTGAACGCAACTTGGTTGTTTTTTTTTTTTTTTTTAAATTTTGGGATTTTTACTCGTTACTCGAAAATCATAAAAGCTGCAGGGCTGAAATTTTCCACATTTACTTCAGAAAGCACTTGACTGCACTTGATGAGCAAAAGTGGAAAACATCCGCCGTACCCACACTGCAAGTTACAAGTGATTAAATTCTGTCTCTTTTTTTTTACTTCTCTGAGGCTTTTTGCTTATTTTTCTTAACGCAAACAAGATCGAATATATAAAACTATTTTATACACTCCTTAAATTAAGATATATTACATCTGCCTAAAAATGGGTTAATTGCAAAACGAAATATGGTAGACAACGCGATTACATGTTTCTTAATAATACCAGCGATATGGTTATCAAATAAGAGAACTTGGGGAGTAGAATGCGACAAACATTGTAGTGGATATACGAGATTCGGCCTCTGCCGAATATAACTTCCTTACTTGTTTCTTACTTGTTTTTTTTCCAAGCATGAAGTAGTTCTGCAAGAATAGAATAAAAAAAAACTTGCATTCAATTTTGTTGTCGATTTGGATTAGCTATCATATAATATATATATTTCTTTTATATCGAAAAAGGTTAGAGAACTAATCGGCATCTTCAGTAAAAGTGCGCAACAAGTTTAAGCATTGAATATGTATAACATGCGGTGTTTTGGAAGAAAGTTCTTGACCTGATTCTAATAAATTTATGAAGAAAAAGCCCACGAGAACTTTAGTATTTAGAAAGGTGGGCCCAGATAGGCGACTATAAGGGTCTCCATAACTTTTAATTATTTATTTGAGACTTTTCGACTTCCGGATTTTATTGAAACCCTCTCATCAATGTTTATAAATATTAAAGTGAACACCGATGCAGTAAGAAAATTATGTTTCCAAGCTGATGTATGAACATTAAGAAAACTGTGTGTGTTGCCAGTAATCTTAATATTTCATGAAGAATTAATCCTGAATTTAAGCTGAAATCCATAAAATTAATAAAGTGATCCTGAAACGGAATAATGCGAGCATCTATACCAAACAATCTAGATGACGTAAGGCTTTAATATTAGATCGAATCGTAAAAAAAGATTAAGAATATTATAATGCTTAAGCTTAAGGGATAGGAATCTTTTTGTCTTAGTTAAGTACGTTGTTGTAAGTACGTGTATGCTGTAATTCCGCTGATCGTTAGTGACGAAAGTATTTATTTTTTGAGGTGACTCGTTTAAATGCTTCTTCCCTACGTAACGTTACTTACTGTGTAGTCTGTGGAATTCCTGCGTCCAGTTCTTGATAGTTTCAATCTTAGAAACCTGGGCGAACAAATGTTTGATCAAGCATTTTAAAAGCCTTTCTAACTAACGCCAACGAGGCAACGATTAGCTTTTGAACTAAAATTTCTTAACTATTTCATATTGCATTTCCAATATAGATATGCTCTGTGTATAACACTTATTTAGGTTTGTACACATCTTGTTTCGATATATAAATGAATTTAAGCTTAAAAGAAGGACAGCAACAACACTTTACTTATTCCTAAAATTCTCCTAAGTGATTGCGTGTCACATCGTGGAATGGTTTGCTATGAAAATATGTGGTACGATCAGGATATGTGGATGGAGGAGATGTGCTATCGTCCACGAATCAAATCTTAGCCGCTTGGACTTACTGCTCCCTTAGCTTTCAATCGCACTTTTTAACCGTTATTATGATTTTTTTTTTTTTTTTTTTTTTTTAATAAATAAACGCAATTGTGTATATTAATAAAAAATTGTGCACGGAATCACTGTAAAGCATTTTACACAGACAGAGTGGACAACTTCCTTTCCCCATATATATATATATAGATCTAAATAAATAAATTTTTTTTCTCAAAACTAATTGAAGCTAATAATTCTAGTGTTTTGATTGATATATATATATATATGTGTGTGTGTGTGTACGATTGTGATTTATTGAAAAAAATTGAATTGCAATAAATTAAATTTGCAAAAATATTTTTTCGTTAAGAAAAATTTGCGAGAAAATTTGTTTCTGTTCCAAGGAAATATGTTAAATTAATTTCACTGTGCACAGAGAGATAAAAACAAATTTTCAATTAATTTTTGTTTTTTCAAAACAATGTAAAACAAGTAAACATATTTTACATACATATACATCTATATTTATATATATATTTTATATATATATAGAGATACGTACGTGCTTTTACTAGCAGAATTCGATTTGTTTGTATTAGGTATTGCGTGTGAGTACACATTGGTATATATTTCAACTATATACTTCAAATGTTATCAATAATTTTTAATCTGCTTTTACAAAACAAAACAAAATCGTCTTAATGCGAGCTTTGTATACCTAGCGTTTAGCAATCAAGGGCACTTCATAAGGAAATTAAATATTTTGTAAAAGACTTTTTTCCTAATCAAAATATTGATGTACAAATAGCAGAATAGCTCGATAAGGCTAACAAATTAAGGCAATATTTTACTTCTCTTGTTACAGGCATTTTTTTTTTTTTTTTTTTTTTTTTAAACTCTAAATAGCTTGCAAGAACAATCAATCGTAAGCAAATTTGTTTGGAAAATATTCTCACAAACGTTTGCTAAGCTTTTTCAAGCATTTATTAAAGCATGAAAGCGCGCAAGCCTCGCACGGTCATTCGTTACACACATTCCCAATTAACTTTATATAGTGCGGGGTGAAATATTCGATCAATTAAGAATGGAAGGATGAGAAATAGGCGTGCCCGTAATATGAAGGAAACAGTCAAAAACAATCTCGGGAAACTGACGAAATTGTCTTCATATTCTCGCTCGCGTGAAGAAATATCGGATAACTCGAGTTCCACGATTGATTACTAAATTTAAATTTCAGATTATTTCCCATTTATCCATACACGTAATTAGCATCTTCTTCACCCAAATGCAATTAGAGTGGAATTGGATCGCTGGTATGATCGCCCGAAAAATTACTCATAATTTGTTTTTTTTTTTTAAGCTCATGATCGCTCAATAAATAGACTCTAAGAGATGATACAATTAACTGTCGAACGAAACTGAGATATTTTTTGCATACCAAGCAAGTGGTGGCAAAGGTATTAAAAAAGTTCTTACTTGTTTCCTATGGTCTTCGCAACGTAACTTTACACTCTTTAATTACGGTAATTTAAAATACATTTCTAATTATTTAATAAATTTAGATGAATATATTCTTCTCCTATTACGAAATGCATTTAAACAAATTTTTTCAAAGTATTATATATATAACAGCGAGAGTATATTAAAAAAGATGTAATTAACATTTTCTCAAATAATGAAAATTTCAATCATATATACGTACGTACGTATAATTTGTATATGAATAATAATTATTCTCATATTTGTATAATAATAATAAAATTATAGCTAATAAAAGAACCTAAAGCCACTTTTTATGAACACCGAGGGCAAGTCAGTTAAGATCGATTACGACATATCCTACTTCTTATCGTAGAACAATCATTCCATTTACAACTTTGATGAAATTTATGTAAAGACAATTTTTTCCCATTTATATAAATGAGATGAATTACTTGCTTTTTATACCCTACACTACTTATGATTCAAGGTATATTAAATTAGTGCGGATGTATGTAACACGCAGAGGGACTTAAGATAGACCCAGCTTTTATTATATCGATCGATTCCGAATCATAATCTGATTTTATCTAAATTAATCTGTCTCTCGGTCCGTCTGATGTTTGTCCGTATAAATGTTTGTGCAAGCTACAGGTTGCAATTTTTGAGATATTTTGATGAAATTTGTTACGATGACGCGATTTGACCTTAGGACGAACATTATTCAAAATGATCCGAATCGTTTCACTTTCTCGACCACTGCCCATATAACACTATATACTGGCATTCCAAATTTTTGGACCTCCTCTCATATAACGACAACTGAAGTTCATACGACAAAAATACATCATTTTCAATGCTTCACGATGAAAATTGTATCATAATACCCATTTAACTTAAAAAAATTAATTGCAGCAAATTTGCATCATCTCGTCCTACTAATTGGATCGTACCCTATGTAAGGACTTCACGACAATTGATCCTTTATTAGGCGGAAAATTCTACATTTTTATAAGTGATGATGAAAATTAACTCAGAATAATAATTTGACATACAAAATGATATAAAAAGTACCTGAACTTTTGAATCTCTTGGGCATAACCATTCATTTGCAAAGAAGTAATAGTGTGTAGCAGTGTGTTCTTATAAAAACAGGGCATAACTTTTGTGTTCTATGGCAAAAATAAGAATTGTGTTAGACAATGTGGTGTAGGGTATTTAATAATCAGCCCAGGCCGACTATAATGTTTTCGCTTGTTTTTTTATCGAAATGGTATAGACTATGCTATATGAGCTAAAAAACTATAGCACTGTGGGGACAGGAAATAGCAAATATGTTAGAGAGTGCAGAGCGTAATTGTGAAGCAATAAGTGTAAAGGAATGGTAAAATGTATCAATCACAAATGCTGTATGCTCGAAAAAAAGCCTGGTTTCTGGAAGTGGTTGCAGCATATTTTATTAAAAAAACAACGCACTACGAAAAAAGCAAAATTTGAGGACATCTTTCAACTCTAAGGAATAGTTTCACTTAAAGATTTATAAAGAGAAATTTTCCGCAAATCCTTCTCTACGTGAATGACCCGAATGTTCACTTTATCTCAAAATAATGAACTCAAAATACTTCTCCAATATTGATGATAATCAATGAAAATGATAATTTTCATCGTGCAGACTTGACGGTATATGGTTTAAAGGACAAATTCAAAAAGCAACAAAATTACATTTTATCAAGAATGCTTGCATATGAATAAATCCAAATTTTCCCAGACGGCTATAAGAAATGTAGATTACAAAATCTTATACATATATATATATATATATTACTGAATATTTGCATAAATATTTTAAAAGAATAATTCTTATGTTATTTTGTAAATGTAAACCATAATATCGGACAATGATAATAATAGACTGCATATTAAAGCACTTAAGCAGAAAAAAAAAGAAATCCTTCTAAATTATACACATAGATACTAGTCTATGCTTAAACGCGTTAATCGTTTGAAAATTCAAAAAGTCATTGCATTCAGTTAATGCAATGATGATAATGCACACACATGATACATGAGAAACGATTATATGAAAATGTTAATTCAATCGAGTCCATTTTCAATAATAAGCCGACATAATCTTTAAAAACAATCAAAGACATATTAAATTTCATATAATAATTCTGCAAATTAAGATTTGGTTTCGATTACAACAGAAAAAAGTGAAACAAATACGAAACTTTACGCATTCCTAAGACGAAACATAAAACATTAAACCGACTCTTGGATAACAATCATCCACAATTATATAAATAAGCTATTATGAAAGTACTGCACTCAATATTAACGACCATTATGAACCAACAATGGCTACAATGAGCGGATAGAGAAAGGATGAAACTATTGCTGTTACAAAACCGATAGAGAATTTATTGTGCCGTCAATGTGTGCAGGGTACAGAAAATAAATATATATATATATAAATATATATATATATATATATTTATATATATATATATATATATATTTATATATATATATATATTTATATTTATATATATATATGTATGTGTGTTAAGCATAACGCTTGTTAGTAATAATAAGAAATATAAAGAACATAACTAACGACAAAACCATAAAGAATATTATGTGAATTTAATCTGACTTTGACCAACTAAACGAATAGAACAAGAGTAAAAACAGTAAGAGCAACAAATAAAGTATAATTCCGTCTGCTTTGTAAATGAGTCCATTTATTCGTTCAAGCATTCAGGCGTCCCTCAATCTCTTTGTCAAAGAGCAATTTACAAAGCAATAATAATAATAACAATAATAATAATAAGAAGAAGAAGAAAAAGAAAAAAAAAAAAAAGAAACCAGTAAGAAGACAATAATGCAAAGAAGATGAAAAAGAAGGAAAAAAACTATGAATAATGATGATTGTAATGAAAACATAAATAATATTGTGGTGTAAATGTGAAAAACAAAACTAAACTCTACTCTACAATCCATACGCACGTTATACTCGCACTCGCACTCGTATGTGCAGGTTTTACATAAACCAAAAGGTGTATGCAAGCCTGTAGAATATATCTGCTTATATATATATATATTATAGGTAGTCCGGAAATTTCTTGCGGTTTTCGCACTGTCAACAAAAAACCATTCTTTTCCTTATATAAGTAATAAGTTTCTTGTTTTGAATGGATTCAGTTTTTCTGCAATCCCACCCAACGTCATGTGTCGATCAGTCTCAATCATGACCTTTAGTTGGTCGCCGTCAATGGTGTTTTGGGTACGAGAACGCAGTAAAGCTTTCCGCAACGAAATTTCACAAACCAAATTTGGCAAATGTATTCGCCTCCAGCATTAGTCTCACACTCCATGTCTCCTTGCAACACTTTTATCCTTTTTGAAATAAAAAAAGTAAAATATATCTCATGTGCCCACGTCCTAGTTACTTACGGTTCACAATTATAATACAATCGATCACTTTGAAAGGACTTTGCTTTGCATAACATATATACATATACATATATCCTAATATAATCCTAATCCTAGTTATCTCAACCTAGTGTCAGAAAAGGCAGCAAGAAATTTGCCCATTGGACCATCTATTTTATATGCCTATGTATTGGGCAAGAAATTTATTTCGATCTTTCATTGTCAACTGAACTTTGATTTAATCAAATCCGAAAGTATATATATGTGCTTCTAAGGCTACATGCGAGAAGCTCGAAATGCACGGAGATGCAGCTTTCATTTTAGGTAATCAAATTTTTCATTCTTGGACTCGGAATTTGAAAATTCAGTTTCTATTAAACCTTAAGTTGTTTAAATAAAAGTTAAATTTTTATTGGCGGCTATGCTTATGCAACATCTTGTCTTCAGTTATGACTTATGCAATTTAAACCTAGATAACTAAGACATAGATTATGTTTAGAAGAAGAACATATCTATTAGAATGAAATTTATTTGTTTATGCTTTTTTCGAAAATTTCCTGTTGCGCGTATACCTTCTCAAGCAATTAATTTCCCAAAGTTAACTCAACTTTTTATATAACTCAGTAGCTTTCTTCGTCTTATTGGAATAAAAAAGTCAAATTTTGTTAAAAATCTTTAATAGCACTTTTTTTGTATGAGAATTCACTTTAACACGGTTGTCCCACCTAAGCTGATTATTATTATTACATAATACAAGAAATAGTGAAAAGGAAAACTCAATTATATGATGATGAGAGACTTAAAACATGTCGTCTATAAATGCATTTTGGCCAACCTAATAATTATTTATACCTAAAGACATACGTATGCATATAAATTTAATATGACACTTATATAAAATGATACAAATATTCAGGGTGAAGACGGCCATGACAAAGACATCATACGAATATATATGATAGAGAGAGAGAGAGACAGATATATATATATATATATATATATATATATAGCAGAAATCAACCAGACCTTCACAATAAACTCTAAATTAGAAACGTAAGAATTGTGAAGAAAAATGTTGAATGTCATCAATAAATTATAATAAAGAATGCACACTCGATACACATTCAAATATGTTATTATTATATATAGACAATGGGTAGATGAAAAGAAGAGCAAAATCCTTATCGTCTTAGGATTCTATTAGTATTTGAAAATTTAATTAAATACCATTTTAATGATTTCTCGCTTAATCTTGACAAATTATTCATTTATTTACTATTATTATTATTATTTTTTATTTTTTATTTTATATATATATACATACATATATATATAAATATATATATTTTTTTTTTGTGCTTAATAAATGTACAGTTATACTATATATATTATAATATATAAAATAATTATTGCATATATATATACATACATATGCTGACCATTCTATATTAGTGGTTATAAAAATTGATTAACATAAAAATTAAATTGACTTTGTTGAGGTTATTAAAAGTTTGTTGACTTCATTTAATTATTTTTTTTTTCTTTTTTTTTTTTTTATTTAGTTTTATTTGTTGCGTTCTTATGTTTATGGTAAATTTCCTTTTAAAATTATATGGTCACAGTTAAGTGCCCTTTAAATTAACCGCAAATTATTACTAATTACTAATAGTAGATCCGAAATATATATATGCTGATAAATCAAACCTTTGTTACGCGGACTCCGATTTGCTTTATTCGTTTGTTTACCACAATCCCTTTTCAATTATTTCGCAAAAAAAAGAAGCAAAAAAAATTTGAACATAAAAAAAATTCCAACGCTTGAAGAGATAAGCATTCGTACATTCTTAATTCATTCAAATGAACTGGCACTTGGCTAACTAACTTATTCCGTTCGCGTTTGCACTGAAACGTGATTTCAATGATTCGGGGGAACTCTTGTAATTTCAGTTGAAACCAAGCGAAAGATCATTCAATCAATATGAATACGCAAGCCTTAGTGCAATTGACCGAGTCCACACTTTACTCGAACAGAAAAATGCAGTTGAATTCTTTTCTGCTTTGCCGATAAGCAGATGCCGATTGAGGAAATAGGGAGCGGTGTTCTGCCACTCGAAGTTAAATTATTCGAAAAGTTTTCAGTTGAAAGGTAATTCTCGCGTTTTATTTTAAATTGATCTGTTGACCGTCTACCTATTCCTACCGGTCCTCCCACAACATCCCGTTCTAGGTTCAATTTTGTATTCCAAACCGATTAGATCAGCATTTACTCAGTGAATGAACTTGGTTGTGAAGTATTCAACGACAGTTGAAAATTGCGGTTAGCATTATATCTATTGTAATTACCTAGGAAAGGAAGGACTTGCTTTCTCCCTTCTTTGAAATTCTTTTCGCTGATCGTTTTCTGTTCCGTAATCGTGTGCAGCATATCAAAAACATAAATAGAAGGAAATCATAAATAGAGTAACGAAAATCAAATTCTCTTATGTGAAATGCCTGCCCAATACGGGGTAACTGCGACAAGAATTTCCAAATAACCCCAAAAAAAAAAAAAAAAAAAAAAAAAAAAAAAAAAAAAAAATGAAAATTATGCTAGGTTCCTCTCAAGCAACTTTTCTACTACGAAGCTGCGTAAACTAACAAATGTGGAACCATTATAAACAAAAAGTACACAAATTACATAAAAAAAATTCATATCCACTTGTCACTTACAAATCATGTTATTGTTAACCCTAATACATAACCTAATCTTCTTTGGGGATTTTCCCTTCCTTTACTCGTCTTTCTTGTTCCTTGCATTTGCAATGACATAGGATTAAGCGAATATCTAAAATCCTCAACTACGTGTGCAAATAGTTCATGTTAATTTTACTCTTTCTCCAATGAAACTAAACTTTAACTGCAATGCTCCGCATGCATCGCATATCAACTAAAGAACACTGTGAAAGCAGGCAGAGGTATATATAT
Source organism: Glossina fuscipes (assembly GCF_014805625.2). Lineage (NCBI taxonomy): Eukaryota > Metazoa > Arthropoda > Insecta > Diptera > Glossinidae > Glossina > Glossina fuscipes. The sequence continues at coordinate 29,598,381 of NW_023998414.1, read as the reverse complement.
ACTGTTCGTCCCTTAAATAGTTAATTTAGTTTCTTTCTTTTTATTCTTCGCTTTTTCGTTTTTCCACTTTTCATTACTCGCCACATGTCTTATCTAAATTAAAACGATATGTTTGTAGGTCGAAATTAGTCACTTAACTATTTCAATGCAGTGTAAACGTTAATGATTTCAAGTGAAAAGATTTTACGCATTCTTTCCGGCCATAAGCGCTCTGTTACCCTATTTCTGTTTCTATTATCTTAGATCACATTTTTATATCCAGGCATCAGTTGAGGTACAGTATATACGGACCACCGTTTATTAATAATTCATGCGCTCACCTGGGCTTATTAACAGAGAGCTCAAAAAATGCAGTTTAAACCGTAGTTTTTGATCACCCTAAGTCAATGCCCGCATCTTCATTCTCAAGATTTGATGAATCAATGAAACACTCAACGAACGGTCATTGATTTCTCCTTGAGAATGAGAAGTTCTTGCATTCTTTTAATTCATCTTTAACGAGAAATGTCTAATGTCGTAAAATATTGTTTAGAGCAATGTGAAGGAGATACGAGTGCGCTTGCGATATAAAGGAAGGAAAGAGTTTAGCAACGTCTGCGTACATAAACATAGATAGATATAGCGATGGTTTCAATTAGTTACTTTGACAGATAACTGATATTGGACGAAATTCATTAGAGATAATGGATATGTAAAGAGCTCGAAACGATTTATTATGGAGATAAGTGCTTATGAAGGAAAACACGATGGCAACAGTTTCTAGAGTCAGTAATTTTTGACTGGAATAGTCAAAGACTGCGCTTCCGTCTGTACAGTCATTAGCGAATGCCTTGAAAACATGATAAGACTCGGGCAGGCACCCAACTTGGCAATGCCGTCACAAGATATCTAACTCCATCTCCATCTCTATTTGTGTAGGTGAATATAACAGTTACTCCACCAACAAATAATTGATATAATGCGTTCTCCCGTTACATTTAACTAAAAGCTAATAAACTCGCTTGACAATCTGATGCATAGACAACGCTTGACGCGCAATTAACATAGTAAGAAGCCTACTTTCACACACAATTTGATATAATATGGGAAGCAGATCAGTAAAGTAAGTATATGAAATCTTAAGAAATCAATATATGTCCGTCTGTCTTCGCTTTTTGAGATTACCATTACATACATATCTATCTTATATTTTTATATTATTAGTGAAATTATCACTTAACGCGTGAGTAAATAAAAAAGGGATTTAACTTTACGTTTGATCGATTGTAGATAGCAAGTAGCAAGCATAGTATTTAATAAGAATAACAAAAAGATAGCAAAGATCATTGCTTAATGAATTGCTGATGAATCAACCGCTTATTCATTTGATATGTATATGAAACGGCGCCTTACCATAAGAAATGTTATTTCATATCAATAAAAAGACGCAACATTTTCGCAACAAGTCGTGATATATTCAATTCAATCCAGAACGTAAACACCAAATTTACTGATGATACGTAACGCAGTTCCTGACATTCGATATATCCAACAAGTGTTTTTACGCTTACCATCTGTTTGCTCAATTTGCTAAAGTGCATGTAATAAAATGCAATAAGCACATGCAAAGGTAGCAAAGTGCACACACAATGCGGGCAATGCGGTTAAAAAGGAAACATACAACCTTTCAATAAGATTACTAAGCAATAAGCTTTGCAATTGTTTCGAAATCGTAAACTAAGGACTGACGGAGTAACCTCATAAAATCGTCTCTCATTCAACAAGCCTTGACGTTTGCGTCGAGAGCATATCGAGAGGAAAGATTAGACAGACAGATATATGTAAATTATTTTGATGTGAATATATTTGTGCATTAATTTTAAAAACGCTATAGTAGTTCAAGGTTCAAGATCTTATGTGTGGTCGAAGTGGTCAAAAAAGCGAATCCGATCTCGAACTGCTTTCAATAGCGTTATTCCTTGAAATAAAAAACATCAGTGTCTCAGATTTCATTACAATATCGTGAAAGTTGCAGTCTGTAAGTTGACCCAAAGAAAAAAAAAAAAAAAAAAAAAACAAGACGAACAGGGAAGCTGAGCTCAATCCAGGAAATGAAGAGGTAGAGTCTGTCTCAAATCCTCCTAAATTTTCTATACATCCGCACAAACTCTTATACCACAAGCAGTATAAGTTATCTTAAACTGAACAAACTATAGTGGAAAAGTCGAAGAAGACGAAGGCATAAGCCTCGATATTCTTTTTGGCAAAAATTTTCTTTACGCTAATGGCGATATTGAATATAATTTTTTAGCATTTAAAATAAGCAAAACAAGTTTTGTAATTTAAAAAATCTCTAATGATTTCATGCAATTTTATTTTATTTATTTATTGATTTATTTATTTATTATTTTTTTTATTATTTAAAATTCTACCAATTGTGCAGTTAATTAGGTATAAATGTGAAAACAATTATTTTCCGTTCACGGAACCGGATTAATTGTATTATGTGTATTGTTCGGTGTGCTGTATTATTTGTCTATCGTCCATCCGTCCATGAATCTTACGGCAATTATTTGCTACTTTAAACGATCGTAGAAACTTTAAAGGAAAACTGAATATAAAATATTAAAATTAAAAAACATATGTACTTGAGCGTAATCCGCAGGTGGATTTTAAAATTGATTTATTTACTAATCACAAATAAAAGAAATTTTACACAAAAACAGAAATTCAATTTACATTCTTGTTAACAGTTTGGAAGGTACACCTGAAATTCTTCTAAAATTGTTCAGAAATATGTAGCACAACTGTTTTATGTATCAACACATTACGTGACTTTTCAATGCACTATAATATCTTAAACATATTTTTGCAATATTTCATTACATATATGGTATGCTATTCAGCTTTGTTGTGTTTGCAAATTCTTTCCATTATCTGATCATATTTATCTATTAATTAGATCTCGTATCAAGATCAGATTTATTTTCGACAAGATGAGTTTGAACGGCGGCAAAAACACTAAATGCTTTATTCCCTTAAAAAGTCATTTCAAACAAAGCGTTTTAATTACAACAACTGAGTCTGTTCGCATTTTTTTTAACTTATTAAAAGTAACTTTTCTTGTCAAAAGAGGTGAAGATTGCTTTTTATCTTTACAGCACATGTTTGAAAACTGAGCTCGCTTTCGTATTAAGTAAAAGTACATCTTTTGCTAAATAGAGAAAGAACAAAAAAAAAAAAAAAAAAAAACAGAAAAAGGGTTAAATTTAATCCTAATCTTATCACGATGTGTCTTTGAGTCACATTTAAACTTTGAAATTTAGTTTTTTTTTTTTATTAATTCATATTGCATTTCACAATATATATATATATATACTCTTTTTATTTTTCTTTTACTTTATTATTATTAATTGGCACTAAATATTTGCAAATTTGGAGTTAGTTGCGATGAGAAAATTAACTCTTTTCACCAAATATGAAATGTGAGGCACAACATGACTGGCATTCACATAGCCAAAAAGTAGTCCCATAACTTGGACAGGAAGTAACCAAACGACCACAAATTTTGTGACAGTTAGGCGTTTTAATTAATCTCATGATTTTGATATGTGACTGAGAGTCAGCTCATGGTACGATTCGTTATAAGAAAACGTGGTAAAATTAGGGCTAACCAAAAAAAAAAAAAAAATTGTTTTTAATTTTATTCATTTGTTTTATAAACTAAACTATAAAATTCGTAATTAAGAGCTGGTGAGGAATCGTCTAAAACTACAAAAATATGATAATTGATATATGAATGCAAACTTATATTATGAACAAAGGTTCAGGTAGTGGACACAGGGCTACTGAGTGAGTGAGAGTGAACGTATACCGCCACTATCAACTGTTATCAGAAAGTGGGCCGATTCTAACCCAAGCGAAACTACTTCAGCCAATTCAGCAATGCCCTGTTCAATTTCTCGAGGATTTTCGCTTTCGTCCAATGAAAAAAACTTCCCCCAATATGAAAGCCTATCGAGAATCTCGAAAGATTAATGATTTGCTGATTTGCGAACAAGATGATGGCACGAATTTACCGATCTGCCGCGATAGTCTTTCGAAAGGAACGGATTGCGTATGTATGTGTGTGTATGACAACTGTGACGATTTCGCGGCAGATCTAAGCGGAAACGCCGCGGCCGACTCTTTCGGCGAAAATAATTTTTGATGGTGAAGTGATCCTATGAATATTATATGTATGTAGAACCCGTTCGGAGTATATTCGCAGATATTGAAAATTATTGTAAATCGCATAAAATAGCAGAATTTTGTTTCTTTTTTTTTTTTTTTTGTGTGGGTATATAAAGTACGTAACACAACGTTAAGTATGCTGCAAGAATCCTAACCCAAAAAACATATTCAGTGCACAAACAATATTATAAGTAAAACTTAATTAGATCTTACAAGCAAGCTTTTAAGCTCGGTCTAAATTCAAGTGCTACAAATTACTATTAATTTACTATTGCGAAATACACCCCGAGTTAAACAGCAAAACAGAAAATTTTACGATATCTACAGAAAGTAAGTATATAGTAAATTGTCGAGGCTGATACGGACCATTTAATTAGTTAAAGTCACTTGTGATTGCCGCAATATTGCAGATCAAAATTTATATGATTACATCTCTTCCCAGATAGTAAAATGTAAGGACTAATATGTGCAAGGAAATATCTTAGCAAGTAGGTAACGCGATAGACAAGTCATGCGTAGAGGTCTGAAATTACTAAGGTTCCTCTATCTGTGCACTACGAAAAGTTCATAGTTAGAGAATGGTTCCATATAATATGCCTATCGTTCCATAACAATAGCTTATATAACTTTAGGTGTGAGCGAAAAAGTTCTTCATATCGCGACACATTTCCTATGACTGCGTTAATGTGTTCCAGAAATTGCGGGACATGAATACATGTCAATAGAACGTCCAGAATAAAACTTGAAATGACATGAATTTACCTTCAGCGGTCGTGAATGTGTGTTAACTTCACTAAATACAATTTTAAAAATTCTTAGCGTAAACTTAATTTAATTTAGTTCACTTATTAGTCACATTGTCATGAGAGCAGATTAGTTGCTCTTCGCATTAGTTTGCTATGTAACTGAGAACAATTATTAATTTCGTTCCATGATCTATAGATCCAAGAAAGAATCGATTACTTTTTGTTTAAAATTTTTCCCAAATATTATTATTATTAATTTATCCAGAGAAGAAAATTTTAAGACTAAAAACTTAAAGCACTAGCATCGTGTTAGGCTAACGACTTCGTTGAAAACTCTACCGCACTTGAGATTTGAATTCAAGCGACCATTGAGTTGTTAGTCAACACTCTTTGCGTACTCAGCCACTCAGCCAGATTTCAGGCGGATGATTTCATGCCAGAATAACGCCTAGTAAGCAGTAGCACTTTAAAAGACCTTACAACAAAAATCAAGTCGAAAACAAGAAGAAAAAATATTTTCAACACTTAATTCTTTGTTTCTTTTTTTTTTTTTTTCACTTGCAGCTTATTTTTTTTTTTTTTTTTTAAACTTTAATATTCGAAAAATTAGTTAAGTAAACACACTAAACTCCGAAGCTTAGGAATAACAAGCAATTAAATCTAAATGAGTTTCAGTTATTGCCAGTTTGTCAATAAGTGTCAGATTTTCTTCAATTGCTATGTTCTCTGCTGAGATGACCCTTGTTTTAATTAGCTTTTATTTCTTACGCTAAACCGAAGGGAAGGACTCAAGCCATTGGATAATTACTTAAATAGATAGATACAATATACATATAGATGTATAGATATGTTTCGGTGGCAGATAAGCGTATGCTATGGCTGCCCATTTGGCTGCATTTACAAATCCATATTTATTTTGCTTTTGATCTTTTATAAATTAGTTCGAAAAGATATATAGTCACATAAAGTATTTCATGAAATCATGTAACAATTCTCTCATCAAATTATCAATCTTTATTTATATATATATATATATACATGTATATATAGTTACATTACTCCATATATTGTATATGTTTTTAATTATGTCCCACTTTCTGTCCAACTGGCTGACTACTATGTTATGCTAACATTTTCGGGATTCAATTTAGCAAAAAATTTCGATGGAATAATTTTAAGATAGTTCTGCAATTGATAAAAGTGTAAATAAAAATAAAAGTCCATCTACTTTTTGTTTAAGAGCATTGTCTAGATTGTTAGCAATATTTTCATTCAAATTCCCACATACAATGTGGGCCAGACTTGCGGCTATATTTAAACGAGTGACTCACTATTTTTATAATCAATCAAGTACAAGTACCAACGAGTTTCTTTTTTTTTTTTTTTTTTTCTTTTCAATTTTTATGCGAAAAAATATCCATTAATAGTTTCTCTCGTACGATAAATATTTAACTGAAACGGAAAAAAATTAGTTGCATTTCAAATCCCTATCTAGAAACAAATGAGTGAACGAACGATTATACATGTATACATGTATGTATGTTGTTCGTGTAATAAAATTAAATAATGGCATAGCAATTTCAAATTCCCAAACTTTTCAAATATATGGCAAGTACAACTTTGAAAAAAAAAAAAAAAAAGAAAAGTCTTTCTTCATAATAAGAAATTTTCAAAAGATTTGTGCAACTTATAGAAGCGACATACAATTATGAACTTTGCTAAAGCCTTAAATCGAAACCAATTGCTTTTTCCTAGGCGGATGGATGATAAAATCAATCTTGTAATCTTGTAAACGAGAACCTGGCCGAGACCATGAACTTAACCGCTGTCAACAAAACTAATAGAGAAAAAAGAGAAGAAATAAAAAAAAAAGAAAGATGGAACAAATTTGTTCTAATAAACTCGAATAAAATTCGATAGAAATCATTGGTATTCGCAACTAAATATCAAAGTGAGCGCTTTCTTGCAACTGTTTACAAAGTTAGCAATAAATAAGATAGTCTTTGGTGTTTTAGGGAAATGAATTCAATTTTCAATTCGTGCATATGTATGCTTGCAAACGTCAAATGTGAAGCAAAAGTTTAAAGTTTCATGGCAAATGAGTTAAACGAACTGCAATTACCTCAACCAATACAATTAAAATGTCGCTTACCTAACATATGTATATGAAAAGAAAAGTTAAAAGTTAAAAAGTAAGGCCTGTTAGTGGCAAATTCTCATACCAGATAACATATTATATTTGATTTTAATATCATTGAGAGAGAGAGAGAGAGAGAGAGAGAGAGAGGGAGAGGGAGGGCAGAGTTTGAAGGAATATATACGGCAGGCAAGCTGATAAAGAGTGGCGACCGTGACCATGTTACTTGACAGTGGAGAACCTTTCCTTTTTAATGATATTTTAAAGAAAAAGTGTTTCTCAATGAATTCTGAATAATTTCAGACTTCAAAGGAGAATGTAATGGTAAAGGTTATCATAAAAAAGGGACCAAACTAAACCTACGGCTGAAAATCTTCCATACAACTTGCATTATATATTGCCTTGAAATAAAATCAAATCACTATCAGCAGTAGTCTTCCCTGCCGTACCTAATATCTTCATTTCCGAGATGAATATTCAAAAACACTACTCCCTTTCTTAACTCCACCCTTTCTGTAACTTTTCCTGATCACCACCGTTCCCGCCCGGCAAGTAGACCGTTTGGGAAATTTTTCAAAGAGTTTCGTAAAATTTTTAATTGAAAAATTCATCAAATATCGTATCAAATATTGTTCTTCTTTTCTTTTTTTCATTTACAAGTCATCTGAGGCTTCTTCAACAAACCTTATAATCCAAAAAGTTAAACTTGAAATAGTAAAAATGCAGGCCGACCGACATTGCATAAACTTTTTGCATGAAAATTGTTCCCTCGACTTGTGAAACTAAATCGTATTAAATACCCCCGGCCTTTTTAAGTAAATATTTAAGAGTGGGCTAACAAGATTACCGAGTACTTCTTGAGGTTTCAAAAGAAAAAAAAAAAAAAATACAAAAAAAAAGTGTAAAAGATATATAATCCGTAGCAAGTATTTTGGCAAATATTGACTAACACGGACGGAACACAAGGCTACACAAAGGCTTCGCTTATCCACTGAGTTCCGGTTATATATATTTGCTCTCATCGAGATTATCATATGACATAGCCGCCACTTTTTTTTTCTACAACTTTTCAATCTGATTTTTTTTTTATATGTGTTAAAGTGAAGAAGGAAAGAAGCTAACTTTATAGGAAAATATGTAGAAGAAAGGGCCAGAATTTTAAAGGACAAGCTCCAATATGAGATGACATGCTAATCTTTAATCAGACATTTCACACTAAGATGAATATGGTCATTATAATAATATATATATTTATATATACATATATATATATATTTTTTTTAAGAACACAAAGCACTTGGACAATGGAATTTGTGTTTTTTTAAAATGTGGTTCAAACGAACTGGAGAATTTCTCCTGCACTTCTGACTCCCTTTGTTGCGCTTAACAACTTTGTTTAATACTAAGTCTCTACAATTCAATTACTAAAGTAGATTAAAATTATGAAAGAAAGCAATTTTACAAAATTTCCGAACAATAATATGTGTTACGTACTTTAAAATTTCTAAGAGATTTGTAGGCGACCTCACCGCGCTACGCTTTAATTTCGCGACAGACAGTTTTATTTTCAATAATTTTCCCTTTCTCTTTTTTCTCTTTTCTTTGTAATCATACACAAACAAATCATAGGTATAGCAAAGAGCGATCTTCAATAGGGTTTATAGTGTTTCGATGTGATTATAAACTTCATCTTATTGCAATAATTGCAACTTGGTAAAGATGTAAAATTAAGCTTGAGACTGATAAATCACTTTTTACCACTTTTTAGAATAGCTTTCGAACATTTCCTACTCAGGCATTTTTATTATTTAACCTTATACAGTCAATAAAACTCATAAAAACTCATAAAAAAAGTAAATTTATTACCGAAATATATTCGTTAAGCCAAAGTGTTTTGAGTAAAACAAAAATGTCATTGTTAGGAAAATTTGCGAACATTTGTTTTTAAAATTAACACTAAATATTAACAGTAAATATTGTCAAGTCTAAAGTTTGGATTTTTGATGCACTTGTAATCGAAATTCGTTTGCTCATGGCAACGACAACACTACACAACTTAGCAAAATTTCCCGGACAAATACTTGTTTTATTACATTTTAGTACCATAATATGAAAAAAAAAAAAAAACAAAAAAAAAAATTGAATAATAGATAATAAGTGGACCGCGAGATAATTGCAAATTTCCTAAAGTTTTTCGCGAAATTTCATTAATATGCACGCGAAAGACTTGCGTTTTCAACTAGAGATCATGTATCGCTGTAGCATTGCCTAAGAAACTATGCACTATCAAATGTTTTTTTTTCATTTTGAAAAAATTGGAAGATATTTTTTTTTTTTTTTTTTTTTTTTTTTTTTTTTTTTTAAGAATTTACTACATTCGCCCTTGATGGTAAGCGGCACTTAACAAAGTGCCAGGGCTAAGGAATAGATCTCAGCCGATTAAATGGGATAACTCGCAATACAGTTAAGTTAGGCTGCATCACGTCTCAATACATTCAGTTTATTATTTTTGTAGGCAGAGGGTTCTCATATATATAAATTCAGACATTATTGAAAAAAAAAAAAAAATGACTGACTGACTGACCTAGATCAAGTTTTCAACTTAATTTGAACAATAAATCACATTGTTACCTCCAAAGTACACAAAATACGAGCGCATACATAGTTACGTAGCAGATGTGACAGACACATGTACGCATACATAAAATCTTAATTGAAAGTTTAAAATACACAAAAAAAAAAAAAAAACAAACAATAACAATAGCAACAATAACAACAAAAAAAAGAGACTTAAAAGACAAGCGTTATTACCTCTTTTTTTGCGTTGACGATTTAACAAAGCTGGTTTTTATATTTTTGATTTTGTTTTTGTTTTTGTCGCTACTAAAACCACTTTTTCATAAATTATGTTTTCGAAATTTACAAATTTCTCATCACAAGCAATAACTTTTAATAATTTCTATGCACATAGGGAAAAAAGCAGAAAAAAAAAAAAAAAAATGCAAAAGAAGCAAAAAAAAAAAATAATAAATAGAAGACTGATTAAAAAATATATGTGTATATGAAAGAAGAAGAGGAAGAACAAACTAAATTACGAAACTCACGGAACTAACGAAAGCTTTGATGTGCAAAACCGAAGTGTGCAATACCCAAGACGGCAACAACAATAATAACCACAGCATTTACCAAAAAAAATTAAAATCTTTTTTTTTTTTCGTTTTCTTAAATTTTAAGGCAAACACACACACACACACGCACACACACAATTCACAAAAAATAATTAAATAATATTTATTCGAATTTTTTTTTCCTTTTTTTTTTTTGTTTTTTGTTTAGTCAATATTATATTTTATAGGCAAAGCATGCACACAATCCGTAAAATACTTAATTTATTTAATATTATAACCCCGTAGTTAGTGAAAGATATGCACAACAAGACAATACGTTACGTTCTTAAAAAATATACCGATACTATTAAAGCGAACAGTTCTTTCGGAGCTTGAAAACCCAAATTTTGTTTTTCGTGTTTTCTGCTTAAGAATTAAAAAAAAAACAAAAAAAAAAATTGCTTTTAATTTAATAAATAAGTAAATCTTTTTTTATCAATAATAATTACGTACGTTTTCACTTCGAAGAATTAGACGTTACGTTATTCACGTATATTAAACCGTCTTTATCGCTCAAAATTTTGAAAGCAAATGAAAAATAATCTACATAAAAATCTATTCTATACCAAATTTCTTCACTTTCAATGCTCTCTCTCTCTCACTCTCTCTTCTTTTTTTTCTCTCTCTCTCTCTCTCTCTCTCTCTCTCTCTCCCTCTCGCAAGATTGCTTTGATTTTTGCTAGCATTGTTATTGTGAAACAACCACTCATTCGCTCTGTTTGCAATGGAATGAGTGGAATTGAGTTTGACTATGCAACGCTCCAACTGTGCCTGAAGTTCAGATTGGATTTTATGTAGACGAAGTCACTCATAACACCGTTTGTCTATGATTTTTGTTTTGTTTTACTACACGTTCTGCTTTCTGTTGTTGTTGGTGTTGTTGCGGCAGTTTTCAATTGGTATAGCGTTTATATGCCAGCTAAACGATTATGATAGCGATGATGGTATGCACACGTACGTGGACATGTGCTGTTTTGTGCATTTACTTAAACAAAGTTAAATCAAAAAAAAATCTATGAAAATTAAAAAAAAAAAAAACATAGAAATAAAACCTAAGAATAAACCGAGTATAACTTCTCTTTCATAAAACCAGTCGAATTAATATTGTGTATATGTATGTTTGTGTGTTTACAACAAATGTGATAAAAATTTTAAACACGAACGAGAATCACTATACAACATTTTCGCGTGTTGTGTAATTGTCATATATTCAGAGAGAGAGTGAGATGTGAAACCGGTTTTCTCTTACTACTAGTATAAGCATAACATTAGTGAATGTAACCAAAAATGCATTACTTAATTGCAACATGTTTAAAAGATGTTTAGCTTTACTTTATAGTAACTTATATACACAATTTTAATGGAGTTTCGCTCGTTACTTTCAATATTTATTCGCTCTTTTATTCGGTAAAATCAAAAAGTATCACTTCCGTTTAATTGGCTTATTACCTTGACAGCTCTCTCTCTTTGCTATAACAAAGAGATAGACGTTGCCAGGAAGCTATAATTTAAGAACAGTATAAGTCAACACAAATTAAGGGTTTTTTGCAGTATTTTATGATAACCGCCTAACATGCGAATCATATAGCGAGGCGTAATTTGAAATTGCAATTCAGAACATATCAAGCGAAAGTAAGAGGATATTACCTATCATTATTATTATTATTATTATTATTATTAATTTTGCCAGAGAAATAAATTCCAAGACTATATTCTTAAAAGCACTAGCATCTAAGGGTATCGGCTTTTATTAAAAACTCTACCGCACCTGAGATTCGAACCCGCGATCATTAACTTGCTAGTCGAGATTCCTCGCCTTCGGCTACTCAAGCGTATAGGATATTACCTAAATTTGCTGTTGTATACCAATTAACAATGCAATAAATTATGTTAAGTCAATTTATCTACCTCAAGACTTCTTTCTTTAACAATTTACTTATGTCGCTTTGCTTTACTCTTCGTAGTTCATGATTATATGAGTACTAAAAGCATATTTAATTTAAAACTTTTTAAACGTATTTTGGACTTAGCTTTTGAACAAACATTTTAAAGCGAAAGCTGTCAAATTTAATTGGTTAGCTTTGCTTATGTCTAACTAAAGCTAACACTTAGGAAAAGAGTTGGCCCATTAGGATATGGGCGCAATTATTCGTGGCAGAGATGCATTACAGCATCGAGAAAGACGCTGCCCATAAGTCTGCGTCTTGTTGATGCGTCCTGAAGTAAGGTAGTGAGTTAAATTCGCAAAGTCGGCTTAAATCCGCCCACGTTACAACAATTTATGAAAGGTCAATCGAAAGTATTGTGTCCCGGAATTTGCAAAAACTTCTGGCTTCAGAGAAGGTCTAATAAGAGATGTCATGACGTTGACCTTTTATGAATATATCTGAGGCCGTGTTGGTTGGAAAGGCGAAAGATTCGTTTAAACTTTATATTTTTAATATTCCTAACGAGTACTTTCTCTGATCCATTACTTGAGCAATAGTTTTACACAAGAGTTTCTACTAAATGAGGAGAAGCAGTAATTTTCAGTTGATTTCAAACATTTATTTATTTTAAGTTTGGACTACGCAAGTCTCATAAGGAAGCTAAAGAAGCTTTGTAGGGGCAGAAATTTTCTATTTAGCAACGAGAGAGTTTTTAAAAGAGTTCCAAATAGTTCGCTTCGTCACATACGCAAAATAATAGAACACAAAAGGTTTTTTTTTTTGCTGGAAACAATCACCATAATGCATTTTGCTGTAGGAGGAGTCGAGATCTGAAATCATTTTTTTTATATATCCATGCTTTCATGTTTTATTGCGGCTACTTGAAGCCTGGCGCGCAAAACTTGAGACATGCAATTAAAGTTTCAACTTTGTAGCGTGTAGGAGTTCCTTATAAAGCACATTTTCAGTGCAAAAAAAACTATAGACAGACATCTGTCCTGTATATGTTCTTAATTTTTCCATCCATTCGATCAGGAGTGAAACCTAATCCTAGTTTGATTTTCTCTTTTTACTTGTATTACTCCTCATCTCCAGAAGTACTTTACTACACATGAAAGTGCAATGCATGAAATTGTATTCGTTTGATTATACGCTGGCTATATGGAACAAAACAAAAAGAGAAAAATTGCAGTAAATAATTTAACTTTCTACACGACGGTAACCCTTAAGTTGAGATGTTTTAAGCGCTGCCTCACGTGCCTATGCAATTAAAATTTACGTAAAAACAGTAGCTTAAGAGTTATTCTAAGTTATTGAAAACTCTTTTTAGTTGTTCTCTTTTCCTTTTACTTTTCCTTTTTTTTCATTTTTTTTTTGTCTTGCTTTTAACGCAACAATATTATAAAGTGTTGCATTTCTCTTTTAATTATATTTTATTGTGCATATTGGGATTTATTTATTTCTTTAGGGGAGTTATTTCTTGTTGTTGTTGTTGTTGTTGTTTCTTTTCTTTTCGTTCATAGATTATAATGGCTTTTCTTTAGGTTAAGTTCCACAAAATGCAACAAGCATTTATAAAATATCTTTAGTTTTTCTTAAATTCATATTTTCATTGCTTTTGGGACTTATAAGAGCATACATAATTAAACTACACAGAGACTCAAATGCGGAATAAAGACACTTTTTCTTCGAACTTCATATGGCAATGTATTGTATAACGAAACGTAATTAGCTAGAATGACTCGTACATGTAGCAAAAATTTCAAAAACAATTTAAAAATTGAAAAAAACAAAATTAAAATCTTGCTGGCTTCGTTGTATATAATAAAAAACTCTTGCAGCTATTTTTAAAGTCTCTTTACATTGAAGAAGAAAACAATTTAATTATTACTTAGGTATTACATCGTTTTGTGCATCTATCATTCATTGGTATTTTCTTCGTGAAGATACATTCAATGTACATAACTTGGAATCGCTGCAATCAATGTACGACGCTTTTGCTTGAAAATCGTAAATTATGAAAGATTAAAACTAAAAGTAGATAAACGAGGTCATAAGACTATTGCCTAAGAGCTTCATAATGCTTCATAAAAAAGAGTATATGTATATATATTCATTCATTAAAACACAAAAACTAAATAAAACCAACTGGTAAAGCGCTTCTTACCCCACAAAAACCAAAATAAAGCAAACTAAAATAAAAAAAGAAAAAAAAATCTCTTAACAAAGAATTTTTTAATAAACTTGTGGGTTGACTTTTTTAATATTAAGTAAAGCATAATTTCGTTTGATACTGTAAACATAATTGTCATGGCGGGCAGGAGAGAAAATAGAAGTAAAAAAGCGATAACTTAAGAATTACCAACACTCACTAACGGTAAACAAAATGATTGAAAGGAAACTTTTTCTAAAAATTTAACAAAAATGCAACAGACAAGGTGTGCTTGAGATAGTTGGACACATATGCCATTAGTGATAGAATATAGAGAAAATCCAATATATGCATATGCAAATACCACAAGTTTATAAAGGGGGAAAAATGTAGGTCAAATTTGCATCACTTTTGATTTCACTCTGCAATAACTTATCATGGTAGACCGATAAGGGATATGATTAGCTGCTCTTTACCTTTTGGGGAAAAATAGAAAGAAAACTAAAAAAAAAAAAAAGAAAAAGTGAAGCACAAGTTAGAAAACACCTAACTGAAAGTGTGTTCAATAGCCATGGAACAACAATGATAACATACTGCTATAAAGTTCCTAAGCACTGGAGAAACTCTAATACTAACTACACAAAAGGCTGAGCAACAAAATCAGAGGAAACGAAGTTAAGAAAAGTTAAACTTAGGAGAATTAAGTTTATATTTTCAATGCAGAAGCCATGACCCCTTAAATGAAGTGCAGTGCGGTTTTAATAGCTGTAAGGTACTTTGATAAATATCTTTTTATTTGCGCGTTATGTGGATGAATATGAATATTTAAAAATTAGTTTCATGATATATCCACACTTTGCAGCATTGACATATATGTAGCATATCTTCTTATTTTTCTTCTTCTTTTTCTTCTTCTTAAAAAAAAAACAACCTTAGAAAGCTCATTTGTATACATAGAAAACGAATTTTTTTATAAAATGATTAATGGTTATGATATGTCAAAATGTTGACAGATTTGCATCTTTTCAGTGACGATCCCCATCTAAATGCGAAATTAAAGACAAACTGAATACAAAAAAAAAAAAAAAAAAGGAAAAAAACATTTTTCAGCGCATTCACTTACTTCATAATTCTATCAATACACTGTTGGAGTTGTTAATTTTGGAAAAGTTTATAGCATACATTTTGGGTGTTGTAAGATATCAAATAGAGCGCAAGTCGTGCTAGCTCCCTCTTTTTCGCTCTTAAGAACTTTAATAAACACTCTGCCATTCACTCTTCATCTCTTCCTATTTTTCTCTTGCTGCTCTGTTGTACGTATTTTATAATATATCATGTGATGGAGATGCCGTTAATATTATTAATATAATTATTATTATTATTATTATTATTATTATTATTATTATTATATTAGTCATCATTATTCATTCAATCATTATTATTATGATTATATTACTTAGCCTTTTCTAAAAAAAAATTCAAACTCTTAGGCCATATATTCTAACAAAATACGTTGGACACATATAATTTTTTTATAGCCGCAACACCGCTTACGGGTATATTAAGTTGACGGGGACGTTTGCAACATCCGGAAAAACTTGAGTTGGACCCACCTTTTATTATATCGATCGACTAAGGTTGCCTGTTCGTCTGTCCGCGTGTCCGCGTGTCCGCCTGTCCGAGTTTTTTTCCCTTCTACCTACAGGCTGCAATGTTTGCGATGTTTTGATGAAATTGCCTACACTCATTTATTTTGGTCCAAGGGCGAAATCTATTGAAAATGGTTCAATATCCATACGACGTCGTAGTTTGAATTGTCGTTATAAGAATAACTCTAGGATGGTGTAGGGTATTTAGCGGTGAGCTACGGCGCACTATAGTCCTTTTACTTGTTTTTAATTAAACTAATTAAAATGTATAGAATAACAAACTCAAAATATACATTAATACTTTACTAAGAGTGTTTCAGTGCAGATTGCTTTAATGACAGTTAGCCGTAATTAATTATCGCATCATTTCATTTTGGTTGAAAATCCTTGAAATAATTAAAAACTGTTTTCAATTTACTAAGTAATTTTAAATATTCATGTTAAGCGTTTTTAAAAAGGACGTAAAATAAAAATGGCGTTGGTTATCATTCCTAATTCGCTCGATAGTTGTCTTCCTTCCCTAATTAAAAGCAAAGGCAAAACTATCAGATTTCTTTAGCATAGATACAGCATTCGTAACAAACATAACTCAAGCGACTACGTCTCCATACACTTCCTTTTTATTTCCTTATCTACAGATGGCCTTTTTAAGAGGCCATCTTAAAAGACGCTATTTGCGTTCAAACAAAGTAGCAAGCGTCATACGTCAAGAACATAAATTGTACTACCATCATGTTGCCATCATTACACGTCTCACCTATCGGTATACGGTTAAGGAAATCAAAATTTAAATAGCACTAAAACTTTGCAAAGCTAAAGCGAATGTTTTCACCGTCAAATGAGTTCAATTCGATATCAATGCGGTATGCAATTTTTAATAATTAGTGCTTTTATTATCCGCCGACATATTAATCCACCGACAGAGACCAATGCCACTAACCTGCAATAAGTAGGAATGAACGTATTGTTGCTTATATGAAAGCATTCGCAAATGTATCAATTTTCATTAGTTGCTATATTATGACATTTTGTATACGATGTTCGTAGGTACATATGAGCATTGACAATACCAATCATAATCTTTACGTTATCAGATAAGTTATAAAACTCGTCTACCTCTTACACTATAATATAGCTCTCTGTGTTTATAGGTATATTGCAGAGTAACGAAGCCTTCATATTTTGATTCCACTCTACTTTTTCTCTCTCTCTCTCTCTCTCTCTCTCTCTCTCTCTCTCTCTCTCTTTTCGCCTTCCTTTGGCTGTCTAATTTACATTCATTGACATTAACAGCACTACCATCATCATCACTAGATAATTGGATAACAAAAACCGGTAACTAAAACGTACGCTCACCCATACATACTTACATAATCACATATGCAAATATCCCGTTCCCGATAACATCACTTAGTTGAACCGCATACGTACACAACAAAATACAATAAAATTACGCAAACAAATTCTATATCGTCGGAAGGTATTGCTGTTTTTCTTGTTATTATTGTACAACGCAGAACACAATCGTTTGAACAAAAGCACAAGCATTCATTCATGCATGCATATGTACTTACAAATATTCAAACACAAGTGTGTGCTACAATTTGCCATTATGTATGTTTATGTGACCGTCATATGGTGCCCGTAATAGTGAAGAATAAAAAAAAATGTAATAAAAAAAAAAAAAATAGGAGAAAAAATATAAGAAAAATTAAAAAAAAAAAAACAAATAAACATTGTGTCCTTTGTTGGGGGGGGGGGATGAGAGGTGAGCAGACTATTTTTGGTCAAAGTGTTAATGCCAATGTTACTGTTCTCTGCCGTTGTCAATGACCGTCATAATGATGATGTTGAAAGTGAGGTTGCGAAATGATGACATTGCTGCACCAATTATCGGCAATAAGAGGATTGCGTTTGTCCAAACTATTAACGCCACATATATACAATACATAATATATATATATATATATATATATATATATATATATATATATATATATATATATATATATATATATATATATGTGTATATATATATTGTATAAATAAGTGGAAACGACCAGCCATGCAGGAAACGTAACTACAGAGTAGTCCAGAAAAAATCGCATATAAAACTTGTAATAAAATTTCAAAATTTCTTTTTTTTTAAACTAGAATATAAAATTGACATTGATATGACAATAATGCTGCGGTAAATACTTTGAATTTCTCTCTTGGAGCACGATTTTCATGCATGTTTTGGCGGCATTGCCATAATTAACGTTGGCCATAACACACATATGTAACAAGAATGAATGTTTCGCTTCGCATTCCCCCCGAATCCTATCTTGTTATTGTTCACAATTTTCTTCTTCTTGCCGCCTACGGGTTAAACCAGCTTTCGTGGCACTTGTTGCATAGTAAAATAGCTCAGTTTGGACATCGAGCTGTTAGAAAAATAGGGTAAAGTAACTGAGTATCAAATCGGAGCCATCATGTTTAGCCACTCACTTATTCGACATATGGCGAAGCGAACATACATTTCCGTTGCGTTTCTATTAAAGTTTAGCTCTTTCTCTTTACACAGATCATTTTCGGTGATCCAAGGTCATACACTGCTCACATGCTCAAGTAGTCAAGACCATTCGTAATCCGCAACTTAATCGAAATATCAATTTTTTCTTTTTTTTCCGCCTGACATCTTGAGAGAGATCTTGATAGCCAAAATTAAATTAGTCCCGAAAATATACGAATAGTATTTAATTTCTCAACCTTGACATGGAATACTTTTAAAATAGTTGTAATCTAGTTATATACCCATCATACAGATCGACATGGGAGTATACTTGAAGTTAGAAACATCAGACTGCACGACATACAACAGGGTATGTTATCCCCAGACATAATTCCATAGCTTTATATAGCTTAGTTTAAAATTGTTTTTTTTCAGATCAACTGTCTTAATTAATTCCGAGACGACTTACGTTATTTTCTTATGCAATGTAAGTACCGTTTAATTTCATTACTAATCATGTTCGCGTTCTCATGCTAAAAGCAACTTGCATTGAATTCCTTTTTCCATTGCTTTAACCATCTGCATCGCTCGCCATCTGTCCGTTAATATCTGAATTAGCATTTGTCTTATGGACGATGAGGTATCCTCTTCATTGTTCATCATTCAACCTTCAATGTGGTGCTGAGGCTAGTGTCATGATACTTTTACTCAAAACGTTTTGTAGGCAAAATTTTTGATTTAACGTAAGCAAAATAAGAGGGAAAAAAACAAATACGAAAACTATATTCGCCGGTAAGCGAGTCTTCCGAAAAATCCATCAAACAAAAAAAATCCTAAAAAACAAAAAAAAAAAAAAAAACAAAAAAAATAAGGAAAAGAACTAAATTTTCATACTCTACCATATTCGATGGGCGCGGCTGATGTTTTCTATTTTCCAATTAAAAATGAAAATTCATATGATGTATGTGTACGTGTTGTACCTTATGAGTAACAGGCACAAAAACATGAAAAGCAAAGGTGTTCGTCATTTTTGTTACGTACGTACGTGCAGGCGTTGTGAGCGTGTTCTTTGGCAAGCTCATGATATTTGCAAATTCTTTTGAAATTTTTTCAGGCGATATCTTCATTTTTGCGAACGGGCGAATGTTTACCACAGATACTACACAATTGCGCAAACGGATAGATGGAAGGCCGCTTGTACTTAGGTGGATGTCAAATTTACAACTGGCCAAGCATTTGTATAATTTATGCAATTTATGAAGCTTGCTTCCAAGCAACTTATATAGATTTTGAATAAAAAACAGATTAAATTATGATACGCTATAAAATTGAATAGGCGTGCTTGATTTTTCCCATGTTTAGATACGTACTACAGCATCGCCCATACAATATACGCACAAATTTTTATCGATTTTTCTTCCGTAGTTTATGAGCAATGAGCAAAAAACCAATATTTTATTCCTTTTGAGAAGCAGAGATGTCCTCACTATACGTGCTTTGACCGGCTATTTGGTCATTTGCAGTACCGTTTTGAATGCAATTGCTTCCAGTACTTGTGCACAAATTTCGTGTTGATAGCTTCATGTTTGCGGCCAGGAGAGTGTTTACAACAGATATTATACAGACGGACGTACGCTTAAGGCGATTTAGAATTAGACACTGATCGAGAATATATATACTTTGTGAGGTCTCTGAGACCCTCTTCTGAGCGTTTCAAGCGTTTTGACAAAACGAGTATACCCCTCATCCTTCGGTGATGGATACAACAAAACGAAACTTTATACTTTGGGACATGTCTTGAATGCAGTTCCGATCATTGCGGAGATTTTTTTTTTACATAAACATTGTCCAATATACGGTTTTCACGTTTTCATTGTGAATATTGTTTCGTATTCCAAAATTTTTGAAATTCATACGCATACGCGTACGAGTAAAAGTCCAGTAAATTAACGTATATAGAACTTTGTACGATCACGTAACAGACATAAAGTCCTTAGAGCCGTTAATTAACAAATATTATGGCAAACTTCGATCACCGCAGTCGGCAATTGTCAAATAGAGTCTAAATCAAAATTTCTGCACTGTTCTGCAGTGTTCACAACCAAGTAACACTTTGCATTTTAGTTACTTGGGTCTGTCCAAACGAATAGATTTTCTCGACATTAAAGATATTAAATTAAATTTCATGGCAATGTCTTTGCTAATTAATGAGATTTACTTAATTACTTGCATATTTATCCATCTTACAATTCAACTCTATGAATATCAGCTGAATGAGACTATGCGCTAACATAATAACAACGCGAGGGATGAACCAAAAGTAGTTATACCTCTATCTATATATATTCGCGTGTCAATAAAATGTCAATAGAAAATCTAGAGCACCATTTTGCCTCTTTTGAGACTTCATTCAGCGCATAGAAGTCACGCTAAATCCCTATTTATTGATTATTGTCATCTAGGCATGACATGGGCAGTGGACACACTTTACATAGAGTTGCATTGAGTTTGATATATCGATTAGGTTGACATTGGTGCACAATGTTTAGACCCTTGGTAAAAACTCTAAATGACGAAAATAATTCGAAATTGCTTTTATATTGGCTTGGCTTTATCACCCAATAGCTTCGAGACGATCAAACAGGGACATTAATGTAGAATCAATAGGTCCATTAATCAATTTTACCGAGAATGAGAGTGCAAAGATAAACCGGAAAAAAATACGCTTTACTTTCATCGAAGAAAGTGAATTTTTTCGATTTTTAACACTTTAGCGGCCGGTCGCTTGATCGCAGATCGTCTATGGAATTTTGGCTATAAAAAAAGATTGCGTTGAAGATGATGATGATGATGACGATGACGATGATGATAATGACAATGATGATGATGATGAAAATTGTCGCACTTCAATGTCCATCTAATAATGCACATCACGGCAGCGAACTCAAGAATTGACGATTGACTTCTTTGACGTCACGAAGATCTCGATATGCTTATACCGTCATTTATAAATTCGGAAAACATGGTTGGCTTTATTGAAAATAAGGAAATGAACATTTTACCCTATCACACTTGAAATATAATTAAAGTTACTTTACATTGCGAATCTTAGCGGACACGTTTTTGATGCTTCGACATATATTTCATTTTTCGGTTTAAAGTAAAGTCGATATATTGTCATTGTCAAGAGTTCGTTCGCATATTCGTGGCAATTTAGAACGGAAAAGTTAAATGCGAACAGCATTCGATTTCTGTTGAAAATATTTTTAAAAAGCATATTACTTTAATGCAAATTAATATATAATTTATTGTGGAGAAATGAAAAAAGGGGCGGGCAGCTTTAATTATTTATCAGTTGAAAGACATTTTTGTCAATTATTATTCGATAGGTCGGTCAGTAACCACAGGTTGATATAAATGAAAATTGATTACTCAGCACAAGTTCATTTTGTATTTGTTAACTAATGAGAATTTTAGAAAACGTTTCATCAATTTTTGCACAAAAATAGACCGGCACAGGTACTATACGTAGGTCAAGATCCTTACGATGCTTGAATGAATAAGTAAATTTTTTCATAGCTCGCTGAAGCGTATTTCGGTTGATTGTATATGAAATTAATAAGTTCATGTCGTATATATAATAAACAAATATTTCTTATTAGATCTTAAGTCTCTTTATGTGTAAACGAACTTTTCTCCGCATGTTATTTGACGATTGTATGCCGTCAGAGTATATTGTTGTTGGCATTTATACCTCACCCAATGACTTTTTTCTTATTAGGGCGTATTCACATTGACACTTTTCGATAATTGATACTTAAGTGAGCTGATAACGCAGGCAATTAGAATTTTTTTGGGAAATATGTAACTGCGTTGTAGAGCTTAACTAGCAGGCAGATAGCAGTGATTACGTAGCTTGAAATTTGCAGTTATAGGTTGCTTTTCGTTTTTTCGCTGAAAGTATGTATTGCAACCTCTCGACATTATACTCGGAAAGACGTCAAGAAGTTACATTCGCACATCGTTGAATTAAAAAAAAAAAAAAAAAAAAAAAAAGAAAACAGCAAGTTTTTCTATACTTTATACCGGTCAACCGGATACAGTGCTCTTAAATTTTTGCGAACGTATATATGTGACAGACAAAAGGACTTAAAATAAACGCACTTCATATTATACCAATCGGTTTAAATTTATTTTCTGAATTGAATTAATTGAATTATATCGATCGATTTGTCCGTCTGTCCATCGATTTACTTTTGTTTTCAATGTTGAGATTGTCAAAAGGTTTTCACGTAGGCGTCTTCCGACCTAGGAACGTAGCTCATTGAAAATGGACTGAATTGGATCAACTTTAAGCCCCTTCTCCAGATAAACGCTTAGCTTGCTTGCTAAAGTCGTTTCAAAATTTTTCGACATAGGAATCACCGAATAACAGAATTTAGGCGAACATAATCAACGTGAATAACTTGAATTGAACGGATCTACTTGTTCGAAGCTTCTTCAATATAGCGATTCTTGTGAAATATCTAGCTTTGCAAGGCGAAAAAATTAAATTTTTCAATATTTTGAACCACCTGGTCCAATTCTATCTATTCTCTGAACTTCAACTAGTACGAGAATTCTTATAAAAAATTAGCTTTTAATAATAATAAAATTTAATTTTTATTAAGGGTGTGTGAATTTAACTAGCAAAGACCCCTACCATATCTGATAACACAACTCTGTTAACGCCTGAACAGAGCTCTGTTAAATAATTGAAACGAAGACATAGTTGGATTTGAAAGCCTATCCCGTCCATATTAAACAACGTAAAATATTTTTGTGGACATATACATGAAAATACGTTTCAAAAAAACTAAAAAAATTAAAATTCTACCCATGGGAACTATGGGAAAGACACCTAAATTTGAGACTCTGATGCGGCCAAACTGGAAAATTTCACGTACATTCATGTCATTTATCATGTGAATCTATACAAGAAAGTCTGTCGAATGAACAAAAAATAAAAAATCAAACTTTTTTTTCGGGAACTATTTTTAACGCTTTTTTCAAATTTGATATGTTTGTCCGCACTAAAGTCTCAAATTCGGCTATCTTTCTATATACCATATTTGAAAACATCATTAAAAATAGTTCCCGTAAGCAGAATTTGAATTTGTTTAGTTTGTTTGGAAAGTATTTTCATATGAATTCATCCATAAAAATATTTTCCTTTTTTTTATTATGGAAAGAACTATATCTTGATTGTAATTATTTAACAGAGCTGTGTTAAGTCGTTAGCAGAATGTTCTTATTAGACGTGGTAGGTGTCTTTGCTAACTAAATTCGAATTTATCTTCACGCTCTTATTTTCATTTCCATACAAAGTAAAAATAGCAGGAGAAGATAAGATCTTTGACGAGAAAATCATTTCTTACAAATAGCTGAAGTTTTATCCTTTCTTGTATGAAATGTGAGTGAAATATAAATTTTGGTATTTTGATGCAAAAATGAGGAAAGAATGCGATTGTACGAAGTCGTAGAAGGTATTTAAAAGCCGGCTGCACTTCCAAATTTCCTTTCGATTTTATCGTCAATTTAATGCCTGCAGAATGCTGAGCTGAAGACATGCCGACACGACATTGCTTGCATTACTTAATAATGCTTATGACCTACCATTGAATTATCTTAGATTTTTGCTTGCTTAGTTAGGCTATCAACAAATAATATTTAAAAAAAAAAAAAAAAAAAAAAAAAGTGGGAACAACCTTCCAAAAGCCACGAACAAAGCGAATGAACTTGAAAATGCAAAACTGAGCTGTGAAGAACAACTCAGCTATTCCAAATGTAACTATCGTGAACTCTAAAAATTTTGAAGCTTGCTTTGTTTTTTTTTTTTTTTTTTCTTTGCTTTCTTCTTTATTAAATACTGCCAATAAAACAAAAAAAAAAAAAAATAAAAAATCTAATTAATTAATTAGATTAAATCTCAACTTGAAAGAAAAACAAAAAAAAAAAAAACAAAAAAAAGAAGGAATTGTTGAAATTCTTTTGAGTACTTATGCCAACGATTATCTCAAAGAATTCCATCTGCGATGAATCCAATATGTATATAAGAGAATATTAAAAAAGAGTTAAAGAGACAAGAAGAGTACTTTTTGAATATCATAACAAAACTGAAAGTTACGCATTTTTTCTTTACCTTTTTTTCCCCCCCTTTTTTTAGTTTTACAATAGTAACCAAACCGCTACAATGACTTACACTTCCCGCATAAGCACTGGTTAGACGGCTTAGACAACGGCTACTAATAATAATGTTTGCTAATATTTTGGTTGCTGTGTAGGCAGAGCTCGTGACACATGATGCATCGATTATAAACAGACCTCTTAACGGCCAATAATTTGTTGTTAAGTTTATTAAAAATTATAAAAATTTCACTTTTAACTTTTGCTTTATATTCACATGCATTTACTCTTCACACGAATCGTATAGACATTTAATTTTTTATATATGCATTTAATTTTTTCCTTTTTTTTTTTTGTTTTTTTTTTGTTTTCTGTTTTTTTTTTTTTTTTTTTGATATTTAATGTAACGAACTGGATTTTGCTTTCAATTCAATGCGATGCAAACCAGTTTATTTTTCGATATTTCTTTATGCGCTGGACGCAGTGTGATGCAAACAGGAAGCGTGCCATCACCAAATCCGTAAATATATTTCATAATATCTGTAACACTAAATGTTATATGATTTATCATTTAAATATTTGTTTCATATAATTTAACATTGTTACGCACGTTAAGGAAATTTCTTTATTAACTGGTCTTCATTTTCCTTCTTTTACAAAATGTTTTTGTTTTGATTCGGTTTTCTTACGGCTTATACATATTTACACTCAGCTGTTTGTAAAGAAACTGTCAAAATTGTTAGTTTGCTTATATCTCAGCACCAGTGTTTGTCGTTTAAGTCATCACAGAGCTATCGAAAGTCATAAAAAGAGAAAAGCGAGAAAAAATTGTTGTGAGAACTATATGGAATGTAAAACAGGAATTTTGATTGCGAACCATGCGTTTTGTTATTTAATCAAACCGAAAAGAAATAAAATTAAGTACGACACTCAAACACTCTCTTTTTTATATGTTTTAAGAGTGCAAGAGTGAATATTCACTTTAGAAAAAAAATGTACTCTTAACCTTTTCTCATATACATGTATTGAAAAATATTTCTCAGATTCATGTTGACTAAGCACAACATCAGCAACATGTTGTATGCTAAACATGCATATATGCTAAACAAAAACTGAAATCATACATAAAGTTTGCAGAGCTTACGAAATGTTCTTTAGTCAACAACAACATATAATGAAATGTAATATAACATTTTTAGAAAAGAAGGCAAAAACTTCTATTATTACACTGATTACACGGCCTCCAAGTTGACAAACAGATATCAATTACAAAAAATATTCATATCTGTACTGATATAAATGTCATAAATATGTATAGCAATCGGCATCATCGAACGCTGCTATCACGCTTCTATCAAGTCAATGATGAATAGAAAAATTACTCAACTTTTCAGGTCGAAAATGAGATTAAATACAAATACAAAGTTCTGTTAAACGTTTGCAGACGTAAATAAAATCGCTCATTGATTCGCGCTGCAAAGGCGACCAAGCGTTCGTCCAAGCGTATATATTGTATAGTGCATTGTGTAATAGTGGGATGATAGTCAACTTAGCTCATGTTCATTTCGAACCTTCTGTTTGCTTTAATATCGTACTCGCATCTAAACAAAAATGTTAGACGTACAAAAATGCATAGAATTTGTGTAAAGCGAAATCAGGTAACATAACATTTGTTTACGTTACGTTAACTTTTATATGTAGACTGAAGATTTTGTTGCGTGTATATGCCGCTGATAACATGCTTTGTCTGTTTATAAGATATTTTTTGATTTTTGTACATATTTCATTAATATTACTCTTAAATTAAATGTTTTGAAGAAAGAACTTCGACTTCCTTTGCTTTAATGCCATTTAATATCGTAGATCGTGAGTTCATTTTCATATTATAAACCTATGATAATTTACGTAAATAATTTCTTTTTTAGAGTTTCTCTTTACAGTTATATAACATATTTCTTCTTAAGATTAATAAACCCATGGTGAGAACACATTTTCATTTTCGACGCTCAATATTTATCACTTTATTATTTGTCACAACGGACAAGGGGAACTTATCGGACATTTTTCATTCATGTAAGCAAGACTTTGAAATTTGTATAGTTCTGTAAAAGTTCCTCATTAACATAATTAATCACGTATGCGCTCAGTTGTATGTATCATTTTCACCATTTGATAATATTACCATTTCGCGCTAAAATTCCGTGTTGAATCATAAATTTCGTCCCTCGAAAACCAACAGAAATGTAGAAATTTTAATTCTTTCCTGCTCGACCCTACTCTGTCGTGTTCGTTTCATGGCATTATTACGTCTACTATGCGGGTATTTTACTGTAAATGCTCGAACACGATGGTCAGGATCCACAATTGCTTATGAATGAATGAAAGCAGTAACGCCACTAAAACCGCCCTAACGAAAATGGTTTTTTGCACGGAACCTTACCTTTTTCTTTCAATAATTTCTAATCTAATATTTTTTGAAAAATCTTTAAAAAATTGTAACACGAGGGAGAGCCATTTTTTGAGTTGCGTTGTAACCCAACATATAATTGGTCGAAATTTGAATAAAAAAAAAAAGAAAAGAAAAATACATTCAATCTTTCAATTTATCCATAGTTACAGAAGTGCTTAGGGAATTTTACAAACACTGATTTTTGTGCAATTGTATTAGTTAATGAACCGAAACATTTTAAAGATATAAGCAATTCGCGCGAAAGGAATAAAAACTTAATAAAATGCCGCTTTTCAAAATATCTACAGTGATGTTACGTTTCAAATAAGGTCAACTGAAGAAAACAGTCGTCCTGCAGTCGGCCGGCTGGGAAGTGTTATATTGAAAATTGATTCGTTAATCCAACTTCATATATAAAAAACGTAGCCATATCAAATTGGGATCAAGTAGATCTATATCTTATATATCAGAAAAGGGGTTTTATGAACAGTAGGCCCGCTTTAGCAAACAG
>NW_023998414.1:29423271-29565771 GCF_014805625.2 Glossina fuscipes | reverse complement strand
TTAGATTATGCTTAACGAGAAATTTTGCAAAAATTTACATATGATTTTAATAAAATGCTTTAAAGCGTTTAAAGACTCTTCGGCCAATCAATACGTTTTTAATTGTGTTAACCTTACTGTGTTAACACTTCGCGACCATCAAATGTGAACACTTGAAATTCATGTTGACAAGCGGGCGGGCCAAGCCATGTTTGTTGTAAATTAAAATATTTTATTAACATAATTAACTCTGAAAGCTTGCATATGGATGGATAAAGGAAAATACATTAAATCATTGTATGAAAAATATCTTTGTCACAATTTTGATTTGACTTTGACGGGTGACTGTCGACGCGGTGTGACTTTAACATCGCTTACGAAAATGCACATCGATCGGCAATTAACTTTTTTATATGGATCCGGTCTAAGTTCAGTTTTTGCTACGAATCCATTTAATATTCAAAACTAACTCAACGAGTCCAAAGATAATGACGCGTTAGTAAAACAATTAAAGCTACACGAGCTCTCGAGTCGTCCGCAAGTGAATTAACTTTTTCACTAACGTTTTCATTTTTATTGGTCTTCATGGTGGGCCAACGATGCTCATATAAGGCTAAAAATGCATTTGCGGGGAAATACTTTCTCCGTCCTTTCAAAATATCTTTACTAATTTCAAGTTCGTCAATGCGTCTCTCTCGTCCTTTACTGTTCTCTTAATGCTTTTGACTTTAAATGACAAATGGTCTGGCGAGTTTTTCGAAAATTGCTCTACCATATGTGTGAACATGAAACCGGATTTCTTGTACAGACAATAATGAATGATAGAATACGCTTTACTCCCAGTTAGCTATGCATTTTTCCATCTGTCCGGCAATTTGTCATGCCAAAAAGAAAGAAACAGCTGTTCTCTTGAGGCCAGCCAGTCATCGAGCAATTTTCATATGTTTTTGTTGCTTAGCAAGTGTATGTCTCATCGGGGCGACTAAATGGAATTCAGGAGGGATGGTCGTATGAGAAACGCTAATCGGCTACATTTTAAACTTTAATGGCCTTGAACTGATACAAAATTAAGGGACAGAGAGACGTCTAAGTTGTAATTGTCAATTGTTCAAAGTATTTATATTCTCTGAATTTTATCGAAAGCGTATCTCTCAACGCGGAGTGCCAGGAAAATACAAAATCGATTTGCTGCGTGCCGCTGTCCTTCGATAAACGAAGCATATGCTCAAAAATTAGAAGAAATTACATCAAATTCTTACTTATTATTATTATTACCTTATATGTAATTTAAAATTTCATAATCGATCTATGTGCAATATATACAAATATTCATTTATGTGTGAACAATGCATTTGTTATTGGTTATTAGCATTAAAGCTTTACCTGCGCACACCGCGTTCTAAAGAAAACTCTATTTTCTTTTTTGTTATATTTATTTTATTTTACTCCATCTTCGTTTTTTTTATTGTTTGTAAAAAAGTCCAGCGAAGGCATTCTGTCATTACCAAGAGCCTTAACATCTAGTTAACAGAAGTATTTTCTTGTTAACAAGGATCCTGGACTATGTATATATATATATATACATGGTACCTGAACATACTTAAAACCGACAAACTCTATATACTATAAGTTATAAATTTTACACTACCGCCAAAAGTAAGAAGAATAAATAAAAGGAGGAAGGAGAAAAGGCAGATTACGTATACGAAGAGTGTTGGTGAGCAAACGATGTCTTATAAAACTTACGCTTCGCTTTGTGTTTGGTTTTTTATGTTCAACAGCCAATTTAAGGCTTTGCTAAGCTTTTGTAAGACACAAAAATTTATCGTACCCAACATGGCCAACTGCAACTGCTACCGCTGTTGCTTTTATTGCCTTACTGTCTGCTCGCCTGCTTGCTTGCTTGCTTGCCTGCTCGCCTGCTTGCAAAAAAGGATTTCAGATGTATTCCCCTTTTCCTTTCCCTTTCCCTTTCCCATTCCTTTGCTTTTCTCTATCTTCCCTTTACACAGCTAATGGAAAATATGGCAAAAATTGTCAGATTACTGGAACGCTATACCTCTCTTTATGCTACTCTTCGTAGCTGTTTGTTTGAGTGGTTATATGCCCTTTAATGCAACGATTTGTGAAATTTATTCCCTAAAACAAGAAGAAATTCTTCTGCGAATACCGTTTGAGAAAACGAAATGTCTAAAAATCTCACATTTCCCACTTTTTATGCAGTTTAACTTGTTTAACTTGTACAAAAGAGGGAGTAATAGATTAGAACATAGCTTTTTGCATAACATTATATCTGAAATAAATATTTTTGCGATTTGCAAAATATATTCCTAATAAAAAAAAGGAAAAAGCCCCTTCGAGACTTTCGAGGCCTTCGAAAATTGAAATTCGCCTCTTTTTTGATCGAGTGTTTCGCATCCTATATTGTTTTCTTGATCTCTTAATCCGTGGAAATTGCTTTCTTCCCTTCCCTTCAAACGGGATCGGTCATTATTAGAGAGTAAAAGTTGAGCATGTGATTATTACGTTACAAAAGGAACAAAACTATTACACATATTAAGCAACATTATAAGCAACAATTTGACAATGTGTTTAAATGAAATTCTATTTAACATAACCGTCATATTTATTGCTATGATTACGAGTTCATGCACGAGTTCAGCTTACGTTATACGTAAAGGGGCATTAGGCTTTTATTGTTCAGTCAAAGCGGATTTTTATGCGCAACGATATCGGCCATGATTGTTGGGAAAGCACGATATATAGTCAGCACGGCAGCAGTATTTCATCCTCTCATTTCAAAATTCTATTGATTCTTTGCTTTGCTCCTTCTGAGCCCTACGCCTGCCGCGATTATGTGTATGCGTATATTCAAATTGTTCCGCTTGTCGAGAGACAGTAAATTGATATAAGATTACGTAACGTTGCCTTAATAGGAAACAAAAATAACAAAAAATTTGAATTAATATCAAACGTTGCTGATAAATTCAAACGTAACGAAAGAATGCAAGAAATGTGAGTCTCTAGGTACGCGGTTTGCGAACTAGACACTCAAAGTAGGTCGATACATTTTTATAATTTGAAACAAATATACTTTGGGCGAATGTAATTAATGCTGCAGCACTACTACTACTGGGCTACTGTGACTTATTTCTCCATTTCAAAGTCCCATTTTTACTGCATGCATCTGTCTAATGCATAGTTTCTTGCAGCTATGAACAAGAAAGAAAGACTTTACTATTTCTACTTAAGTCGAAGGATAGCGCTACCGAATCCTTACGAATGATGGACAGTGGATGCGTTTGCGGCTACGTCGTCAAAAAAGTTCAATATCCATAGCGGGCTTATTTTAGCAAGTGCAAGTTAAGCGAGGTGGAGGAGCAAACCATAATTTGCTCCAAACAAAAATGAACGTGATTTCCCAAAGGTGTGATAAATGGTATTCTAACCTTCAAGCATGACAAAATTGGATCTCATGTGGCAAAACCCACCCGCTCAGGAAATATTTGCAATTTCAACTTCGATTATCCTACTCTCTCCGCTGCTATCAATAGACATTACTCTATCCGATCGTTGCTTGTTTACTCGAACCGTTTTTCGATTCTTATAACGATATCCCAAATATGGATGCTTTTGAACATAACCTTACAGAATGAAATATTTCTTCAATATGCGGTTCGAAAGTCATCTGAGAGATGGGAACAAGTAGTGGCCAAATGATGTATGCTAAGTGATCTATTCTGAAATAAATGAATTTTTAATCGCAGAAAAGCCGAACGAACTAATTTGAGTTGGCGACTGTAATCGACCTTGCGTAAAGTTATGCTCGCCATTTGATCGAAAACAAGAAATGTTCTGTCCGAGCCTATACAAAAATTATTAACTTCCTTTAAATAGTATGTGCAAGTATTAGTTGTGTAAATAGACTTAAGCTATGGATTTTGATTTCCTGGCATTTAAATAATTTTAATGCAGTACCAACTTTTATTTGCTTATATTAATATATATATATGTATATATGTATATGTTAAACCTAAGATGATTTTTTTATTTTGTCATTCTATTTTAATGAGAGTTTGTGGAAGAATCAATCATTGTGTATGTGTGCGTATATGCTTGTGTTGTGTGTTTGTAAGCTGCCGTTTTAGCTTTCAAGTGATGGCTTTGTGTTTGGTTTCTCGTTAGTCCCAGAAGCAGTTATTCGCTGAAATGCGCCTCAGAATGCGAAGCATGTTTCCCTACTTGACTTCTATATGATTCATAGAAGTAATTATTTTTGAAAATTAAACGATAGCTAAAGGAAACGCTATCTTCTCGTAAACTCGTCACTTATATAAGATTGCATTGGTTAGCTTAAGCTAAAGAAAATTACATTTTCTTTCACTCGTTCACTCATTAGTTGGAAAATGCTCAACAACATGAAAAGCGACTTTAGTTATAGCCCGCGTAATATTAACAAAAATAAAAACAAATTCCATCTGTAATAGAAGCAAATCGTTCAGGCTAAATATTAATTCATGGAAAAATATTATGATAAAATTTCGTTGCCCTACATTAGCGAAGTATTTGCGATCTGGCCAACAGGCTTATGCTTCTACGCTATTATCAAAGGCTTAAAAAATTAAAGAATCAACCCTATGTTGTTTTAGTTACACTAGTTAACGCGTAACGTTGATACATGTCTAAGTGACATGTCAAAAATCCGATTGATATCAGTCAATCAAACAGTGGCACATTTTGCGGCACAAAAGCATCAAGTTGTCGATTGACCATAAGGGAGAAGAATGTACACTGCAGGAATCTCAAACGCGTAATATCGTATCTTTGAACTGCCCGCACGACGAAGCGGCTTTGGAGAGAAGAGCATAATTTGCGGTTCGTGGGAGCAGGGAGCAGCTGCGTATTATAGGCATCATCGATAACAACTGATTAACTGCTTGAAAACTCTGCGTTGCTCGATAAACAGACAAACTAAGAGTCAAGATACGAAAGAGTTATGTTGCAATAGAAGAATGCTCTTTTTGTTTTTGCATCGTCCAGGACGTCATGAAAACGCCAAAACGATATTTGACAGTGCTTCCGACTCCTGACCGCCTCCGATTATCACTTTCTCGCGCAGCCGTGGCAAAATTTGATCGGATACCTGAATGGATTCGGCCCAATGACGCCGCGTTTTATTGTCGCGGTAGTCGCGATATATTGTCTTAGAGATGGAAACAATGATTAGCCAATGAGGTAGCGACACTTTGAGTGATTTTTTCCCTTCTTTGTAGTTTTGAATTTTTTATAACTCAAACTCCGAAAATTAATTGCGTAACTAATATATCGTTAGTATCGCCACTATGTAAATCGCTGCATATTAGGCCGAACGGAGCGCAAAGCAACTGTAGAAACTGGCCTTGTAAAGATGGATCAACCATTTGGAAAACTATAAACAATGTAAAATTTTATTTCGATTGTAATGCAAATGCAATTTAACCAAACCCTCGTCATTTTCTATCAAATTGGTACAAGTTCGCTAACGATAAGTTGAAGTAAACGTTAAGAGGTTGATGGTCCCCGCTTGGCTAAGATTAAAACAATAGAAAGAGAGATAGATAGACAGACAGACAGATAGGTGGATAGAGTGTGTGAGAGAGAGAGAGAGAGAGAGAGAGAGTTGTAGCCGTTTGCATTTGATTAGATGCAGTTCATGCAATTTTCCAATAAGTATAAGGCGTGCGCGTACCACATGTTAAGAAACGTGACGTAAAGCCATGTAAATATTTAACGGTCAATTCAAAAGTGAAAGTAATTAATACTAAAACTATTACTATGTACATGTCGTATAACGGTCGTGCCGCATCGTCCCACTATTATCTCTTGAGATGTCGCAAAGTCCTCTTTCCAAAAGCACTATGCAAAGGCCATAGGTGTTATAAGCTTTTAAGTAAAGGTCAGAGAAATTTCCTGCGGATGGGACTATGGTATTGTTTATTCATTGTTCCATTATTTTGGTTTTTCAATACCACGTAACTATGTAAGATCACTTTTGAGCTTTCTCTCTTTTCCCTTTCTTCTCTTTGTTTCCTCTTCTCCTTTGACATTATCCTATGATATCCTATTAATCGAGTTCTCCTACTTTCAATTATAATATAATTTCAAAAGTTAAGGAAAATTTCTAACTATAATAGATAAGACGTGAAATTGAATACTACCTTGATGTAATAAATGAATATAAAGGGAAAAATAAAAGCTTGATAAAGTCGTCCAAGTTTATTACGCCTATATACGCGTGCATATAATAACAGTTAAAAGCCAGCCTATGAAGTAGCATATAAACAACAGTTATAAAAAACCGTCATTCATCTGTAATGGCTTTCTTATACATCCGTTAAATTAACAAAAACGAAAAAAGCAAAAAAAGAAAAGTAAAGAAAAATAGTTATAATAAAAGGAAAAAAAAAAAATAAAATAAAGGAAATACGTACGTACGTAAAGACAACCGTAATAATATAAAATTTTTAACGTCACAACATAAGTCGCTGCGCAAAATAGTGAACAGAGACTTATATGTTATGTACGTTTATATATATATAAGCCATGATGAACCTAGCGGATATATGAATATATATATATATATATATATATATATGTATGTGTAGGTATATTGCCATAAAAATGTGAACGCTAGGAAGGCTGACAGGAATTGTAAATGTGTTGAGAGAAATTGTCAAGTTTATGACGGCAATAACTAAAGACATCTATCCATTAAAAGATGCTTAGATAAAAAATGTAGAGCGGAACACATTTTTGTTTCATATTCATTCCTCAGAATTTACTAAAAGTTTTCTCATCCTATCATTTCGTTTGTTACATTTAGCTGAACTTCAGCACAGCGATAACGAAATAAATTCCGAACAATTTTGTGTTTAGAATGGAAAAAATATTCTCATACAACTAATCCCAATCTTTATAAAGGCGGGAACGTACAAGAAAAAACTTCGAATTTCTTTCAAAGTTTTCTTAGTAGCATCGCGTAACTGACTGACTTCCTTTTACTGCTACTGCTACTACTACTGCTACTAGGTCTCGTTACGCGTACAGTGAAAGGCAAATTGCGAATTAAATTTAACGAGAGCACGATCCCAGATCAATAGATAGTTATCTAGCTCAGCGTCGGAGGGCTAAAGCTTCGGTTGCAATACTAAATTGTTTGTAACCGTCACTCGACACCAAAATATAGATTATTTCGCTTGGAATTGTCATTCACATGCGAAATACCTTTATTCGTAAATTTTTGGTCTTGTCTATTAAATTTCCACTTGCTAAAATTCAATGAAAAAAAAATTTCGGACAACCCTGCACTACACATCAAAATTACTCGAGCATCATCAACGCCTTTTTTCTTTTATCCTTCAGACTACAACTTGGAGACGTACTTTGTCTAATTTCGATTTTATTACCGGCGTTGCCGGCTCTTGTACAAGACGACAAATAAGACAAGTGCAGGTGTCCGAGAGAACCTTCGCTTAATTCAAAGTTTTTGTACTGCAGTTACTAGACCTGCGTTTATTGTTCAAAAACTTCGGGGCGTCTGTTCATGGGAGATGCGTAGCTTTAAAATCGTATAAACCTATTATGCTGAACCACGTGCCAACGATACGATATCCAGACATATATCACCAAAATAAAAGGAACGACATTTGCCGTTCAAACTTTCCCGATCCCAACAACGAAGGTAAGAAGGTGAGAGTTGGCAGTTAAGTTCGAAAAGCGCCATAATTCTCTAGACGATAAGAAATCGAAACGGCTGAAAACAAATTACAACGCTTTCCGAACCGATCAGTTTAATGAAAGGTACGTCTATTTTGAACACTTGTTACACACAAATACTTCTGCATATATTTAATACAATATAGTTTTCTCGCACAAGTTGTCTAGAGTACAACAAATGAATACTCTTTGATATATGGTGAGTAATTTCGCTATTCGTAATACATACACCGCGTTGAGTTTCTAAGTGTTAAACGCAATAATAAAATTATCACTTGCTTAATTATCGACGAAAAATTTTTGCAAAAATACAGGAGCAGAAGACATAACATGAGCCGGCGGGCATTCTTGCTTAAATCAATTACATTACGTCCCATGAAACTTATGCCTATGAATATAATGCGGACAAGTGAAAGAGAGAAAAAGAGAGAGAGAGAGAGAGAGAGAAAAATAGAGAGAGAGAGAGAGAGAAAGAGAGAGAGAGAGAGACAGAAAGTTGGAGCAAAGAATGAATATTTTTTTTATTTCAATCTAATATTTTTTGAATAATATATAGTAGAGGATGATGATCAGGTAAAGCCGTTTAAGAGACTGTTCATTTTAGCTATTAGTTCATGGTACTTTTATTTAAATTTAATTTTATTTAGATTTCATAGAGTTGAAGGCTTCTGGATTTTTGTAAAAATTCTTTTCTGAAATACCAATTTCTTTTTTGCAAAGCTATTGAACTTTTGTAGCCTTTTGGGGTAAAGCAGCAATTTGACAGAAAATCTGAAGGAAAAAGTCCAACAAACTCAAGTCGGAATTTTCTTCCGCAATAAATTTGTAAGTGTCATAAGATTTACCAAACTGAACAATTTCGTCCAAGTCGGAATCGTCGAATTTTTGCCACGCAAAACAATTATTAATCATTGTTCTGTAGCGCTCTCCATTGACTGGTGACTGGTGATATGTCATCTTAATGTTCAAAAGTGACTTTTTTAGCTCGCAAATTTTTGCACACGTAAAACTCGTTTAAGAACACCAGTTGCGTTTTCTTCACACCAAACGTGGCAATAATCCCTACTTGCAAAGCCGTTTAAGGAAATATGAGCTTCTTCCCACATGCACGAAACGTAACCCGAATAGATTCATTCATAAATTTCATATCACATCTATACAGCTATGCGGCTGTGCATTCTTCTATTGTCATTGGCCGCACAATACTGAATACAAACATCAATTTTATTGCGAGTCTGCAAAAAGACCTGGACGCTATGACGTTACAAATAACGAAAGCTTCCATTTGATCATCTTGTATGCATTGGATATTTCATTAAAAAGTCGAAACAAGTCTTGATCCGAGCAACTTAAAAGTCAAACCCAGGCAGCTCATCCATTTATGATATATTATTATCATATATATATATATATATATATATATATATATATATATATTATTTATTTTTATATATATTATATTGGGTTAAGTTTATCAGTAAACGCGGGTGTATCCATTTGTTTGTCGGCCCAGTGATGGAAACCTACCATGAAAAAGCAGACCTCCCCGCTAGGACATCAATTACTATGGAAACCCAAAACTTAACAAACAGAACTGCTGGTTATCGAGAGAGTCAGAGAATTGATTGGTGTTTAATATTGGGTTGGTGTCTGCTCTTTGTACATTAAAATCCGTAGCAGAAAAATTTGGATGGCATTGCCGGAAGTATAAATGACTTGCCATGCGTAATACGGAGAATCATAAGAACCATTGGATGTATGCAGGTCTCAGAACTAAAGTCCGCGTACAGGGAATAACTGCAGCCGTTCCAATGTGCATAGAACGACTGCATGGAAGCGATGTCTATTAACACGCGCCGCGATTGGAAATATGCATTTTACAATGTACGTGGAAGTTCCGAGTTCCGCTGCTATACACAAAGTATATCGCTTTGCATTTTGGTTATGGAGAAACAGACACGGAATCTAATTGCTAGGCGCG
Source organism: Glossina fuscipes (assembly GCF_014805625.2). NCBI lineage: Eukaryota > Metazoa > Arthropoda > Insecta > Diptera > Glossinidae > Glossina > Glossina fuscipes. Next base: position 29,556,056 of record NW_023998414.1, on the reverse strand, counting down.
GCCCTTCGTGGCCCTTCGTATTCGTTGTAGTGGGCGAATTAAAAAACTAGAATTGCAGATAGATCTTTCTCAGCCCAGGGGCGAGTAATTCGATCATACTTAAACCTTAATATCTGGTGCTTCAGTTTTTCATATTCCCTCTCAGATGCAGCATTGTCTTGCTAACTGAGACGTGCCACTTATCGCTTAAATGTAATGCGTAAACCTTTGGATTCTGTCTAACTAAGTTATCGAGGCATCGTATAGACGTTGATTTCAGAAAGCGATCTGTCCGTCTATGGGTCAAGACTCATTCGTAAAATGAAGACTACAAATGTCACACCGTTTTATTAACAGTCGAACTCTCATTTACAACGCTTCGTGAACTTTTTTAAATATCAAAAAGTTCCGCACACCTTTTCAATTATTTTTTTTTTATACGTTTTCTTTGTACTAATACATCGGAAAGTTTATTTCTATTGAGTTTCAGATGTTGCTCATTAATTAGCTAAACATTAGCTCTCGTATCGAGCCACGTCCGATTGCCAAGATGCCACGTAATATGCTGCCTTTAGAATAAGATTTCGAAGACTTTCACAATAGTAAGAACGGTACGGTAAGTAAGTAATCTTTTTAACTGTCATTTTTTTATAATTTTAGCATTTCATTGCCGAAGGTCTTTCGTCGAAATAAATGTTTTTTTCAGTTTCTCCTGCCTTTTCGCTCAAGTACTTGCAAATGTTGTTTAGATAGCTATCAGCACTTCTGTCTGTATGTTTAAAGTATTTAATTTGTTATTAAAAACGAGAAAAAACAAAAAAAAAACAGGATCACTTATAAAGTGGTATGTATGGCTTATGAATTTTGTTTATATTTCATTAAAAAGTTTGCACTCGTGGTTAAAGTTTTTATATGAAATACATACCAGTGCTGGGTAAAATTCATTTATTTCATGTTTTAATAAACAACACAGTACAGTGTTTATATATCTTATCTGCAAAATTAAAGCGTATGATGATAATCTTATGTGATTAATTGAATATGCAGTTGATTGCATGAACTTCAATACCTTACATGTTTATTAGTGACCCCATATGATGTCCTCTATACTAGTCTAACTGAAAATTTCGGTAATGTACTTGGATGGCGTCTTTTGTATTAGAACACATGTGCATTCTCCCCCAATATACCATCAATTTAAGGTAAATAAATTTTTTCTTTTTTTTGTATTTATATTCAATGCCAGAGTTAAAGGTGTACTATGTAGAAACTATCCGCTTGCGATTTTGCCAGGCGCAGGCATTAGAGATGCCAAAGCATATGTGCAATCAATCAACATAAGAATCAATTAAGTAATATTTTACATTCGTTCGAAGTGTTCATATCTTAAAGAGATATTAGAGACGCGCCAAATAAAATTTGACATATACAATATCTTTTGGGCTTGCGGCCCTGGATTAAGTGTAAAAATTGGTAAATAACAATGCCATTCATATCAGATATTGGTTTAAGACACGAGACATCAAATTTGATTAAGAATATGCTTAAAATTTGCTTACAACCAATATATCCAATAGACAAAAATGTGCAGCTTATCGCTTATCTTTGATATTAATGTACAACATGACAACACACACATCCATACACGTTATGCATTCGCAGCAGCAAAAAAAAAAAATTACGTCGATCGGTCGGTAGAGTTAAGATAGCGAGGGGGAAACGACTCACAAGGAAAGCGGACCTGCAACCTCATCCCAGGCGTAGAACATGGAGAAGTGATTTTTTTCCTAAGACAAATTTTGACTAGTTTCCGAGTTTCTTGTACCATTTCAAATTACGAGCAGATAACGCGTGTGGCCTGTGCCAAGGCACAAGCGACGATACACAGCACACTGTGTTCGACTGTCCGGCTTTGACATGTTTGTGATACATCTTCACTCTGGAATTAGAAATTTCGCCAGGTAATCTTCTAGCGGCCATGCTAATGGAGGAAATACGATGACATAACGGGGACCCAGAAATCATATAGAATCCATGTCGAGGTAATGCGAAACCGGTTTCTAACTGGCTTTGACCGAAGTGTATGGTCACTAGTTAACAGTGTGCTGTCATTACGTAATTTGCTTTATATCATCCATTGTGTTTAAATCCTTTGGAAAAATGGCCTTAACGATAAATGAAAGAAAACATCTATTAGTAAAGTCCAACGTCTCTCAGAGACAATGATTTTTGATTTATGCGTATGCCTGCAACAAGGCCTACAACCAGATAAACAACCATTTCGCTGACATTCAATTATTTGAAAAAATACTTGAGGCTATGATAATACTTCGCTATAGAGCAATTCAGCCTAGGAACGCTACTTGACGAAATGTCACGACACTTTCAGCGTTTATTAAATCTTGCTTTAACAACACTGCGTGGAAAAGGTTGCGATCCTTATCGTATCTCTTTTTCACTCAAATACTTAATCATCCGTTTTCCGGAAGAATTCATTTGATAAGTTGAGCAACCGCTTTTTCGACGACTAATCTTCTTCTGTTTCAAATTTTTTTTTGTAAATATAAAAATTTATCATACACTTGCAAACAACTAAGTAATTATGCTGCATACATATATATAATTATATGCAAATGTATATTAATAAATACACATTAATTAACTTGAAATTGGTGTCCTTTAACCATTCTTTATTATCTTTCCTACGCTATTATTTTCATTTAATTCGTGTGATTTACTCATTTTTCGCTACGTCGAAGTCATAAATTTAGATCTCATATAAATTGTTGCTTACTAGCTGCACAGATCAATGCCTAGCATAGCTTGTAAATATTGTAGTTATTTTTTTTTTTTGTTCCCCAACAATCTCGGTTCATGTACTTCCGGTATCTGTTCTTATTATTATACAAAAAAGAATGAAAAAAAAAAATAATAAATAAATAAATAAAAAAAACACCACCACCACAAATACCAGCAACAACAACAATTCATAACGATTAACACTTTACATCACGTTTTTTCCATTTATTTATTTGTTTGTTTACTCACGTAGAGTCTGGTGAGAACACTAATAATATTCTGCAAACATGCTACGTAAATGACCCCCACTTGGAGCATTCAAAGTAATTTTCTTTCTTTTTTCCTGCATTTGTAGCAAAAATCTTTTACATTCGCTATCGCAAGCAACGAGGATATTAACATTCACAATACTGGGACCATTCAAATTGTGTCAATAAATGCACACATACATACATATTATATAGTATATACATTAAAATTATCCCGATCGCGTCACGAACGCGTTCATTATGATATCAGGATTTTTAAAGGCTGCTTAGGTGATAGATCGATGTCAGCTACAGATTGTGAACGTAATTCGCTTATATGTTGCATAAACACTTTATTAATTTCTTTATGTTAGGCTTCCCCTTTATTTTTGTACCCATCGCCGCAGAATAAGGGCTATATTCATTTATCAAAACGTTTGCCACGCCCAGAGGAAAGTTTCAGAGACTCTACTCAGTCTGTAAACTTTTGAAGTAAATCCGTGTGTCCGTCTGTGCAATTTCTGCTGGAAGCATTCTTGTAGCGGCAAACATGAAGCTACTGACTTCAACTTTGGCAAAAAACTGTAAGTTCTTGCATCCAGTTTGGTATTTAAATCGGGGGACAAATCAATCGAAGGACACGTCCATAGTAGCATGTGAAACGAAAACACTTCCGTTTTTAAAAGGGAGTAAAAAACTAGTTTTTTGCTCATTACTCAACGATTTATATGCAAAGCGATCGAAAGGCTGATCCGATTCCAAACAATTTCAATAGCTTTCACCCATCGGCGAAAACACGTTGGTGTACCAAGTTTCGTCCAATATTTCATATTAAACTACGATCGGTAGGGTGATTACAAAGCCACATAAATACGGACAGATACACAAACAGATGAACACATAATCTTATATGGGAACTATATTTTGAACCGATAGATACCAGTGAAGAAGTCATCTTTTTTCAGTTTTTTTAAGTCTCTTCTACAAAGCAACTCTGAAATTTATTTGGGCACTTTGAATACAACATTGGGACACTGTAAGCAACTCTAACGTTGAAAATCTTCATCACGCAGAAGTTTCATGGCTTATGATGAATAAAAATATGCGTAGGATTTAGTAAAAGTAGAAATTGTCAATTGAATTGTTGTTGCCGATATCGTGATCGAATGTGAAGATCCTGTTGGTTAACATTTCTTTGAATGGAGACACCTACTTGTCATATCTTAAATCAAAGTTTTTTTTTGCAAACTGATAGGTATTGGATAAGTGAAACAAGACGTGAACGTATCGAACGACTAAAAGTTGAGATAGGCACAAATCAGCGGGACAGATGGTTAGGCAACGTGTCAACGTGTTAGTCTTCAGACAGGCAGAAAGTCGAACGAGCCAAAGATTAAAGACTGCAGCGAAAGTACATCAGGTCCAGGATACGGCCAATTGAGGTTCATGTAAGCGAATAAATAATCGCTTGGGTAGACAGACTCTTCGAAAGAGGACATACATTTAATTTAATTAACACGAGGCAACAGTAAACGATTAAAAGAATTGTTCTTTTCGTTTCTCTTTCATTTAATTTTTTATGCACTTTATTTAAAAAACCGAAGCGAGCATTTTATCATATTCCAGTACTGACTGGATACGTGTAAATCATTTGAGTGTGAGAGTTTTTTAGTTATCTTTTCATTTATCCCCTAAGGTAAGAGATAAAAGTTGCCTTAATATACCCAAACGCAATAGGGATCTGTGGGCAGACTAATTGTGCTTCAAAGTTGTGTGAGTTAATGCTTTTTGATATTTTCAAAAAAATGGAAAAATGATGGACTCACACAAATTAAATTTAAAAATTTGAATTAATTTATCGCACAACAACGTCTAACTAAACAGCTAAAACAACTTTGATAAAAATACCGGAACAACAACAATTCAAAAAAATTCCAATGCGTCAATAAATTAATTTCAAATTTTTATTCTCAATGTTTGCTCGGCTCATATAAAATTATTGCAATCAATTCACTCGTGTGCCGATATCAATAAATTCCACATATTTCCGTTTGGAGAAGACGGCCATTCAGGATGCGCTTAAGTTCCATACAATACAACATGAAATTCTCAGATGCGGATGCGATACGCAGGATATTTAAGAAAAAACTTATTAGTTCACTCAATTGGGTGACGCTACAGTTTGCTTGTTAGCGCAGCAAACAGCTCTCTGTTTTTCGCTATAGACGATTCGCGAGCAGGAATAAATCATTTTAAGAACTTTGATGTCCATTAATTGTAAATATTTCCGTATAGACGGAAACACTCAAACATGTTGGCGATAGCTTTCGTACACAATGTAAAATTTAATCGGATAGGCTTCTTATCTTTTCCTCATTTTTTACGCATTTTGCCCAGTGATAAGCTTTTTTTGTTACCCTTCACTCTGTGAGCTATTATGTTGAAGCGGACTTTTTTTAAAGCAAATCCTTAACAATTTCCATGAGGATGGAGTTAAACGAAAATATTCAAACGAAAACAAAAAGCTTTTCTTAACAAGTACTTTACGTTCCGATAACACTCACCCCTCTTGACTTTTTTAATATTAAAAAATGTCTGTGTTTACTTTCAATTAAGTGCGGCAATGTCCGTTTAACAGCTTCACACGTTATAAAATGTTTTAACCTTAAATGTTTTAACGCAAAAAGATTATTTGGAAGAAACTCGCCTTTGCGTGGCCTGAACTATGCTTCCAATATATAAATTTTAATGAAAACATTTATTAAAAATTTTAATTATTTATTTTTCAATTTTATTATAATTTTATTTTTCACTAGACGCGAATTCGTTTCATTCATTTTCGTTTATTTTCTCTGTCCTTTCATGTCATTATAACTATAGCGGCGTCTCTGGAAACCATAGCCTTTGTGTGCGTGTCAGAGAATCTTTTCTTTGTCTGCTTAAAATTTCTGTTAAATATAGGTATGTATATATATATATATATTATAGATGATAACAATAAAGTTTTGTTATGACATGCTATTGTTAACATTACTTTGCTGAACTTTTTGTTAAATTTATTTCTATGCGTTACTATGCGAACACTAAAATACTTATAGTGGCTGACAAAGTTTTTTTTTTTTTTTTTTTCAATTTAACAAGTGAGAGAACGGTATGCTGCGTCAGGCAGATTCGTAAATTGGATTTTAATAGCAACAAAAACTTCCATTCATAGGAGAGTCACGCCCATTGCTAGCGTCTTTTAGCGAACAACGAATTCAAATATTTAGACAAATATTATAGCAATTTTTTCGACCCCTTTACAATAATTATTGCCGATCATTTCGTATAGAGAGTGAATCACAGCCGATTTAAGTCAGATTCAACGGAAGCAAATACATGAAAAGATCGAAACCTAATCTTGATTCTCTATTCGTAATCGTAGCAAACGTAGAATCGCTGCCAAGACGCAGGCACATGAGTTAATAGGTTCAGGCAGATGTAGTGCACTGCGCTTATTGACAGCGTGAAGAAAAAAATCAAGTAAGAAAATATATTATAAGCGTCTCCTTTGACAAGCTTGGGTCATTTTCGAATTTGTTTGCAAACTTTCAGGCGATATATTGAGAATGTGTACTACGTAGTTGGGGAGACGAACAAACGGATATGTTTAGGTGCATTTCGAATTTGAAACTAGCCAAGCATTTATATAGGATTATATGGGATAGGTAATCTATATAGGGTTTTTGAAGCTTCAATCTATGCGTTACCAAGGTATTAAAAAAAATTAAATTAAATTATGCTACAGTAGGCACGCACATATACTATAGCATTACCCATAGAATATACCTTCAACTTTTTGTAGATTTATCTGCCGCAGTTTATTAGTAATGAGCAAAAAAACAAAACGATTTTATATTCAGTTTGAAAAACCAAGCTATTCTTAGTTCACAGGGTATTGAAGATGTGTCCTTCGACCGATTTGATCCCTGCGTGAAAGCACTTCCAATGTTCCTGTCAAATCGGAAGTTGTTAGCGTAATTTTTGGGTGCAGCGCGAATGTTCACAACAGACATTATATAGACCAAGAGGCGAACAGACGTACAGACGGACATTGGTTCAGAATTTGATAGCCAAAATCAAAATCGTATACATTTTGCACACTCTCTGAAGCATCCACCTGGGCGTTGTACAAGATTTCGCAAAATGATTATACCCCTAAGCCTTTGGTGATGGGTTACAAAAAAAACTATACTTTGTTGCTTTTTTTTTCTTCGAAATTTCTCCTTTTTAATCCAACATTGCATTATGAATGTTATTTAGTTGTATGCAGTATATTGCAAGTAGTAAGGTTTCTTAGCTATCTCGCATAATTTACGACTACATTAGTATAGTCAGCTGTTGTTTTACAAAAATAAAACTTTACATTACAAATAAATAAATGGCCCGAACAAACGAGAGACAGAGACCTAATATATACAATTTGGTAGACTGAGATGTTTTGTCTCAAAGATGAGACACCTATTGCAAATAAATTGGTTCAGATCATTTTTACAACAACAACTGGGCTATAGCAAGCACTTCAACATATTATTATAAATTTGATGTGAAAAATATGAACAACATTGTACAATTTTTTTAAATTCCATCCCCTATCCGTCCTTATGAAAAGTAATCTTTTCTGATATGTAGTAGACACTGTACCAAGTTTTATCTTATCTGATTATATCTCATGTAAGCGCTCCCATTAGATGCATCCCGGTATGCGATAGTACTTTATAATGCCTAAGAAGGTAATCAATTTTGCAAAAATTGTACCGCATCAGTTCACGCACAAAACTTCTCACAGGGAAGAAAGAAGAAAAGACTTCACGTCTTTTCATTGTCGGCCCTAAGCGATTATAATGCTTTTACTTTTCTCATCATGACATTGCAGTCGAAATCGAATAAATTTTGAAAGTAAAATACATTGATAGCATGTTAAACGCCTTCAAGTACGCTAATGATTAATGTAGTGCGATTAGGTCCAAACTGTGTGTGGTCGTCGAATGCCTTCTATATGTCAATCATATTTTCAAGCAGGAAAGGAAATCCCAATTTAAACAATAGTTTTCGACGGAGAGGATATGTCTGCGCACCGGGAATATTATCCATAGGAGAACTATTGTCTTAAAACTGCTATTAGTCGAGGTTCTCCTTCACCCGTTGGTTTACTTTTTCTCGTCTCACTTCTTGACATCAAAACTTTGCACACATGTTACGTTTTACATATACGTTTATATACTCGAGTATTGTCGGCGAAAAATTTCTTAATACTAATGAATAGGAAAAGGTGTAAGACTTTCTCGTTGACTACCGAACGTCCTATCCACTAGACCATGCGGCAGGCACCAAGCCTTGAGCAATTACCGTTAAATGTTACGAAGAAATTGAAAATTCAAGCGTGATTTGTTGACAGCAACTCCACACCTTGCAATTGAAAATTGTTGACACTATTCGGCTCTCAAAGTCTTCGGTCAAATAAGAAGAAGGGATTCTGCTTGTTTTGTGATGTAACATGAATGCACACAAGGACTGAGTTTCTTGGACATCTCCTACCATTTCTGGGGTCTTGGCTCTAATATATGATTACATTATTCATAAATTGTAAACGTGAACGGGAATATAAACATTTTGACTGTCTGCTCTGTGTACAAAACTTTTCAATTCTTAAATATTGCAAACAATTAATGATATAATAATTTCATTATTTCGCTTAATATTTAGAAATCTAGTAAGGTCTATGTATTCTAAACAGTGGAATCACTAATCATAAATACATCTACTTATATATATCATATATATGCTGCTGATAGCATCATCTTAAGTGTATGCGGGTGTATGCAACATTCAGAAGCTTCAGAAACTCTTTGAAATATAAATACATTCTTGATTAATATGAAATGCTCCAGCAGTCTATCCATTGCCATTCGTCCAAAATATTCCTTCTGGTCACAAAAATTATAATAATAACTTCGAAATTTTGCAAATACAACGATAGTCCTTAAAAGACAGGCCTGCAGTGCAACATGCAATTCTCTGTCCAAAAACAAACGGAACAACAAAAAGGAAAGGAAATTGTGCTTTTCGCTCATTACTGCGAAATTGCATTAGATGTAAAAATGAAAATTTTACGAGCAAACCCAAAGCATATCATCAATCACGTATCGTCGTCAATCTGTGTTATGCCACCGTTTGTGCTGCTTTGTCCATTTATGTTGGACCGCCGAGTGGAAATACCGACTTTCCTTTCGTATTCAGCCTTGTACCCGCATTTAAAAATGATTTTATGGTTAATCTTTTTTTTTCGTATGAATGTCAAAAACTTACATAAATGCACGTGTTGTTCGCAATTTTTTGTAAAATTTCATCGATTTTATCAATGGTTGGGCCATCATCAACCAGCACCGGACAGGTCTTTTTTTATATTGTTTATTATCTATAGGCTGTCAGCTTTCGCGCACGTAGGGTGGAGTTGCCCAATACGGTTAGCATTAGTCAGGCAAGGTCACGCTATGATATGTTCACTGGTAGGCGAAAACGTTAGGAAATGTTTCTTGCGCTCAACATTTTCAGCTTTGACGAATTGTTCTCAGCAGCAGCAGCATTTCTAGGCCCTTTTTGCCCTTATTTTTTTCGAGTTTTATAAATCCGTTTGTAGTTTGTTCGCGGTCGTGTTTGCTTTCCAAACTGATATCGGAATTTAATTTATGAATAATTAGTTATGTGTAATTTCAGGTTTCTTTCTAATAAATTTTGCCAGCTTGCGGGACGATGAGACAGAAGATAGGTCGTCAATCGATGGTCAGACGAGCGAATTTTATTTCTAATGAGTGTTTTCGAACGTTGCAAACAAAAGTGTATCTTTTTCTTTCCGAAGTAGATATATCGAAAATTCAAATCGCATGATCGATTGAAACGTTGCAACGTGTCATCTGCCTAGAATACTTACATAGACGAACTTATAACTTTACGATACTGAGGGGACGGTTCTTCTAGTGAATTTGCAAGCCGGATGGGTCACGGCAATCAGAGTAGTAATAAACTCTATGACTAACAAAGTAATTAGGTGAAAGATAATTTTAGTGTCCAAGTAACTATCGAACAGACTGATTGGGTAGTTGACTGATGGGTGCTGAGTGCCTTTCCCGATTAAAATTGTACCTGGTTAAGAGGCTGCCTAACTGAAAGATTGTCTAATTGTAAGGCTGGCCGAGTGCTTCGCTTGCTAAAAGACTGATTGTCTGAAAGTTTGATTGTCTGATAGGCTGACTATCTGAGAGATTGTTTGGCTGAGAGTCTGATTTGTTGAGCAATTCGCCAATCACTTGCCTATCTAACCAATATTAATCAGCACGTTTATTCGTCATTACTCCAGTCAAAGTCCATTTGTCGAAGACTTTCGTTAGTTTGCAAGCCTTTCAGTTCGCTCAATCAATAAGTAAATGAAAATGGTCAGGTAGCGGACTTTTCCAGCTAACAGATTGATCGGCTGGGTGATTGACGGTTTGACAGACTGATCTATTGGCAGATGGATCGTCAAGCTGGTTGATAAACTAAATATCTAGCGAAGCTGCTGATCACTGTTGACAATCGAATCACAATAACACATTAGACCCTTCAGCCCCTTACAATCGCGATCGAGTACATTTGTAAGTTAATAAAATATTAATTTCGAAATATTGTTGCATATGGAAAAATGCGTTTAATGTGATTCGTCAAATAGTAGATAATTTGTTTTCATCTTTTGCCCTTACTTTGCAGCCTTTTATCTGACTTTGACTAAAAAATTTCAAACTCTTTTCTAATTTAATTGATGAAGAAGTTTCGAGTAACTTCGTTTTGCCATAGCATGGGGTAAACGATGGGAAATCGATTCGCATTAAAATCTTGTTCTGCTAAATAATTTTTCTCTGCACTTGAAGTAAATATTAGGAAAGCTAAAGCTTAAATAGTAAGTAGTCGGGAACTATTCTTACTAAAGCGAAGAAGAGAAGAGATTTTTCTAAGCATTTGCAAATTCGTAAACTATTGTTAGCAACTATTTAATGCGATATACTATATGTGAAAGTTTTGTGTTTTTGCAATAATAATAAACATAAAAACAATCATAAAACTTTTTAGGAAAAGCAAAAAAGACGAGAGAAAAGAAAAGAAAAGCAAAAAAGAAAAAGAAGAAGAGGAAGATGAAGAAAATTCGGAAGTAATATTACTTGTAAATTTAGGAAAACACACGAGCACATCATCATCTACATGCAAGTGTGCACAAGACACACTCTGTGTGTTAAATAAAACAATAATCTCAAAAGATTTGATGGCAAACTCCACAGAATGCAATTCAAAGACAATATCAAGTATAAGAACAGCATAAAGGAGCATACAACTATTAAAAGAAGTACAAGCGATATACGCGCACACTCATATCGACATATAATCGACATATAAGCTATAAGGATAGAAGAAGAGTCGAGTGGAGCAAGCATATGGTCGGTCACACACAACTATTACCATATCTACATCAACGTCTCAGTGTAAATGGGAAATTTTTTAAAACTAACTAAACTAACGGAAAGGGTGTATAATAAAGTGACAGTAAAGATGTTCCTTTTCAAAGTCATTTTATAAAAGTACTAACACCAGTAAATGCATACTACACTTACTTGTAATATTCGAGTTAATGCACATATATGCACGTATATGTACATTATATGAATATATATATATATATATATAAAATAAAGAATAAAAAATATAAATATAAATAAAGTTGTGAACATTGATATATAAGTCACTGCCATTGTTATTCTTATTTTTATTGTAGATAAATACACATATATCGGTAACGCTGGCTGCATTTTCCTCAGTTTCATTTGAGTTACATTCATTCCTTGTTTATTTGAACATAAAATATTTCACAGAAAATGATTTAAGTGCATTTCAAAAATTGCAAATATTTGTTTTCTTCTTTTCTTACGCTTTCAAAAAAAATATTTTTTTTTTTTTCTCTTATTATTTTTCTCATACATGCTTTATGCATGTATGCATATCTATATATAAATAATTTATTTAAAAAAAAATATTAAGCTTTTATATTATAAAAAATTGTTTTCCAATATCGCGAATGTCATTTATTTCATTCGCTAACGCTTGCTTTTCTTCTTATTGGAAAAAATTCGAAAATTTCTTACTTAATAGTTTCTAATCTTTTCAGTCAAAGGAATTCCGTCAAGCGGTTTTTCGGGTTTCCTTTGAAGGTAACTTGACAGTAGTGAACGAATTTGAAAGAAATTATGATGAGACCTATAAGGCGTCACGTTGCCATCATAGTATATCACAATATATGGGAATACATTCAACCCCATTAATGAAATGTCCGCGTTACATGGATGCTTTAACGGAAAATATCTTATTGATTTAGTTGAAAGATGAGAAGCGCTTTGCAACTTTTCGTGAAAACATAAGAGAGCGATGTGACCCCGGCTAACAGGATATAAACATAATACTGTAGTATCTGGATTCATTCATTGAACAATGCGAATCTTGAAACGGGCGTTCATTATCAATTTGGATCATTGCAAGTGTGATTGGCTGCAGCCCATGATATTGAACGCTGGATATTATCGTGTAGAGAGCAATTATCTAACAGCAGCAGTGCTGTGACTCTTCCCAATCTTATGCTTTTCGAATTATCGGATAATCTGTCAATGACGCTTGTGATGCTTGTTCTAATTTTCGAGCACGGCACCGGAATGCATTTATACATATTTATATAAGATTAATATAAGCTGAAGAGCTGCTGCTTACGGCTGTAAAATTTATGCCAAAGCCTCAAGTACTCTTTCCCTCAATGATCATTAATTATGGGAAACATCTCAAACGCGCCATTGTTGGCAAAACGAAAACTATTTAATAATTCTTTCCCATGATTCCACTGCTTGCCTATGGTAAATGCGGAGCGATATAGGGGAAATTTTATTTAACTCTAGAGATTCGCATTTTGCGTGTGAGGCTTGCGATCTGCGCTCGAAATACTTTGCATTTAGTATATCATTTTCGAACGCAATGAAACTGAAAGCATCCATTATTCGATAGGGTAAGAGGTATTAAGCTCCCATTTTCATTTCCCACTCATATTGTCATAATCTACTACTAATTCGGACTAATTCGTAATTAGTAAGATTATCTCTATTGCTAGGCTTAAGATTTTTTCGACTATGAATATTTCATCTATTGAAGCGTACGTATATAGCGAAGAAAACTACTACTGCTTTACAGTTAAGAACAAATTTCATTTTGCTGAGAAAATATTATCATTTAAGTTTATTCTTCAAGTAGATCGCTGAATGGAAGTTAAGTTGACTGCATTCGTATCATATAATCTTATATGTATATGTAGAAAAAAAAAACTGAAGCAGACACACACACACACACACACACATACGAATCGGTATTTGTATACTTATGCCGAGTTAATATGTAAATTGTAAAAGTTTAAATTGTATAACCACATATGATGATTTCCTCTGGCTAGATATATACAGCGTCTCAGTTCAGTTCAGTTCAGTTCAGTTCAGTTCAGCTCAGCTCAGCTCAGCTCAGCTCAGTTCAACGCAACGCAACGCAACTCAAGTTAACTTAGCCCAACACGGTACGGCTCAGCTCAGACAGTCAATTCATTTCTCTGTCTCGCTGCTCATCGCTTCGCTTCGTTCCGTTCACTTTCGTTTATTCATTCATGTTCTTTCTTATATATTCATTTGTTTATCATTAAATGCGTTGATTTATTTTACCCTGCCTCGGGGAGTAAGGGGGCAAGAAGAACAGTTTTACAACAGAACATCTTTCTATATTACTTTAACAATGTGAGAACGAAAGCAAGTAAAATTTCATTTCGACTTAAGTTTGATAGCAATGAAAATTTTTCATGGGGATTTGATTTTCCTCGCAGCTCTTAACAAAATAAAGAAAACAATAAAAAAAAGAAATGTGTATATGTTTAACTTATTTTCTAAGTTTTTTTAAGGCTTTCGTTTTTAAATTGAATTGTACTTTTTTGTTTTTCTCTTACTTTTTTTCGAATGTCTCCCTCCCCACCCCCCACCCCCTCCTCCCTCCCCACCTTCCATTCATTTGTTTTTTCTTTTTTTTTTGAATAGATTATATGACTCTCAACACTCTCAAAAATAGAAGAAATTCGTTGGCCATAAATAGTTATGGCCTAGCAGTCACACATAACCCAACTAACGCAAGCCATAATTTATAGTATGACATGCACTACTCATCAAATATTTGCCACTGTCACACATTTGCATGTATAGAGACGGCAATAGGAACAACAATCGCGCATTTGTCCACTCCAGCAATTTCCTATACGATGGCGTTGTCGTGTTGTTTTCTCGAAAGAGAGAAGACAAAAACTATACACTTTTTCATGTCGAATTGTATGCGCGGCTGTCAACGCTGATAAAAAAAAAAAAAAAAAAAAAAAAAACCAGCTGACCTTACTCTTCGCGACTTTACCATTCTATGAACCTATGAGTTTAAAGCTTCACAGTAAAACTCTACGATTTACGTACATGTATGTGTATGAGTTGATGAGGATTTGACGACTTTTCCGTTTTTAGGCTTCTTTGTTGGAGGTTTAGAACTTTGTTTTTTTTTCGTCTTTTTTTTTTTTTTTTTGCTATCTTTGCCTATGTACACACATATAAATTGTAGATAGGGTACGATGAAATATATGGCTTTGATATCAGTGCTGAATATGAAATTTAATACGAGCGTAGTAAAGCGCATGAAAGTTATGTAAAGTTTACGAAAGTTAAATACAATGAAATGCACCGGTACAAAAAATGGCCTTGAGCATGATTAACATATTTCTGAATAGCATCGGTTCGATTTGGTCAATATCATTTGTCCGATCACATATCCATTTAAATATTAGTAAGTGTCCATCTGATAATCTGCTAATTAGGATAACAATCATTTACGTGGCACTAATCCGGGCATCTCAAGTTGTCGTATAGGCGATGTATGAACTTATCCATTCATCCTTTGGTATTGGAATTTTCAAGGCATAGCCTGTTCACTCTTAGGTGATCGAAAGACGCAAAGGCAAATAAACTTTTCGTTCCGGTTCGCGTTTTTTTTTGCTTTAAATCTTCAAAAAAGAAAAAAAAAAAGGAAAAATATACGTACATACATGTGTACACGTATATACTTTTTTTATATAATATGCTACGGGCGCCCGAGTATAGCCCGATCTGAAAATCGCAACAGAATATGAGCAGAACTTATTGGCCCATTCAGCCCATATTCATTCAATGTTGGAATTTGTAGAGCTCAAGAGAAATGCATTCAGTACATTCGTCGAACCGTAAGCCGCGTTTACTTCCAGTTTCCACGTTCAGACGCGAATTTACATTGCTCAGCCTAGCGAAAGCAAACAATTTTTCAGCCTTTAGTCTCCAGTTTGAAAGATATGTTCGTGCAGAGTCAGCATATTAAAGTTAAGAAACCAATTGTATTTAAGTTGCTAGCATTGCTATATGATTGAGTTGGTGTTCAAATAAAAATTTTCAACTCGTTACTTTTCCTCGTTAATTGTTTACAAAACAATCGAAAATAAATATTCAAATTTATTTTGCTATTTGCGAAAGAAGACTTCATAGGCACTGGTCAAGTTTTTCTAAAGTCAAATCAATCTTCACAGTTTTCAAAGTTAATGGAATTTCCAAAGCGGTAGCAATAGATATTTAATGTCGTAAATTCGAGCCGATACTTCAAAAATTGTTAGATTTGAGTCAACTAATCTTTGCAAATATATTCGAGGACATTCTCGTGCATAAAGATCGAAATCTTTCAAATAATTTCCTAAAATCATAAGCACTTGATTGGCTTCTGTTCGAAATTAGAAAGTAGAGCAGATACACTTTTTACGTTAACAACGTAATGAAGTCCTTCCTGAAGCTTCCTGGCGAGAAGCCAGTGTAAATTTGCTACGAAAAAATTTGTGTGTGTTTTTTTTTGATTAGCTTAACAGATGTTTCTTTGAACCTTCTCGGATATGCGGAGAAATATTGATTAACGGAAAAGAATTTTTTCTATGAAATTTTGAGGTTTTCCCCAAGAGTGCTTCTGCTCAAAATGTGTATTTGTGTGAATGTTGTTGCCGGGTGATTTCTAATTTCTCTTCCTACGAACGTAGCTTGAAATCGTTTATATTTAGTTGAAAGCGTTTTTCTCGAAACAAGATTTCGCATAAGTCAAAGGATTTTCATTTGTTTCACTCGATTTTCTTCCGCTATAGTGTTAATTTCTGGTATTCATCTAACCTTGTTCGTCTTGCTATCCGTCTTGTATTCATCCCACAGGTGAGAATTTTTCTGCAAATTTTTCTTTTTAGAAATTTGATACACCGATGTATTTTGGTCTATGATGGGGATGAAAGCCATTGATAATGTTTCGGATCGGTCCACTTTGATGATCATTCCCCGAATAATGTCTTGCTTTGAAAAATAGTTTTACGAATAATTGTATCAGAGAAAATGATGTACAATATTCATGGTGAATGGATCGCGTCCCACTAGAGTTTTTTTCATATACACCTGTTTTGCAGTGATTTTGTTCAAAGACTCTAACGAATTTAATATATTGAAGAATATCGTACACAAATTGAATAATAAGCTAATTATCATTAAATAAATGGAGCATAGAAGCGTAAGGGTAGGGGAAAAGAAACGCAATCTTAAAAAGTTGAGCATGATTTTTATTTTCGTTCTATATCATTAAATTTTTATTCACAAAATTAAATCTTCCATGAACTTTACATACGCAGACACAATTAAATTAGTTTTATTATTTACAATTCCGAATGGTTCACGCAATTGCCCTCTTAAAGTATACTCGAGAAAGTTATAAGTTAAGTTAAATAATTACTTTTCGAAAAACTTTTTAATCACTTACACCACCAAGTGTGTGCTGGTGCATGGCACAAACAAAAGCGCAACGCAAACCTAAAGGAGCTTAAGTTATCCCATTGAAAGGCAGCTTTGTTTCTTACTGGTTTTTGAAGGGAACTCTTACATAAATATTTAATTTACCATTCACTCATACTCTTTGGCTCCATGAAACGATGTCAAAATATATTTCATATTTAAGCGAACAATTAAGGCTACGAGTATTTAATATTAAAACCTTGGTACCTGAGACCCAATTCTAAAGTGTTTTATATAGAGATTTAGAAAGTTTAACGACTTGCTTAACATTTCATGTTAAATCACTTGAAAAATGATGATGAATTTCTAAGTTATTGTTAAATAACCGTAAAATTGCTTAACAGTTAGTTTATGATAACAATTTTAAAAGACTGCATGTAAATTATAACCATACACTTATAAGAGAGAGAATGAGAGAGAGAGAGAGAGAGAGAGAGAGAGAGAGAGAGAGACGGTATATAAGTACGCGATAACGGCCTAATAATCTATACGTCTGCCTGGCAGGTGTGAGTAGAGGATCTATCACAAGCTTTTATAGTGAGTTCAAGTTCTTATTACCTAATTTATTGTAGTATTATCGATCATTAGTGAACACAATAGTTTGCCCTCTTACCTATTTAGTGAAACTATGATATATTTACGTAGAATTATGTCTCGAACTTTACCTTGTGCGAATGCGAAAAATTAATAAAAAGTAATTAATAAAAATTTGGAAAGTTGTTCATTAAGTTCTTGAAATTTGTTGTTGTCATAATAACTGATACGCGTTGGCATCGCTCGCAACCAATTTTCAAGCACTATTTTCATTGTAACTCCGTGCGATTGTTTTTGCAGTTTATTCATCACACCTAGGAACAAAAGGAAAGCATTACATACCGTATATATACATTATGCACTACTATGTAGAGACGTTAGCCCACTATTACTTGCTTGCGGCGCTCAAAACTTTCTTGTTTATGCCGGAAGGAGGCATCCATTGTGCATTGCGTTGATGATGAACCATAACTCGAGGAAAGTCATCCTTTTTGCATGTTTATCTGAAAATGTCTGGTAATTGTTGCACACTACTCAGAATCAATCATTTTATGATCGTCTTAGATCAACGTTGCGGCATAAATCTTCTTCAAGGATGAGGAGTTGCTTTCTGTACATCGCCTAAAATTCATATATTTTTGATGTGATTTGACGCCTCGTAAAGAAATCAATACTGACCATATAGGCAGTTTACATGCATCTACAAGCTAAGCAATTCAACACATCACATTTTTACTTCTATCGTATTTGTCTTGAGGCGGCTATATTAGTACACACCAGTACGTTGTGGTGCAACTTTGCGGTATTTATTTCAAATCACACATCTGTACAGTTCGAGAGCATCGTGCACAAGTAAAGACTGGTATTAACAGACAACGCATATTTTTTTAAACATATGTAACACTACACACCAAAGTAGTAAGAATATTAAGAAAAATTTGAAATCAAATGATTTTGTTGAGAGTAGAGCAAAAAAATCGCACACCCCCTGCATTTTCACTTCGAACCTAAATATGTATTAAATTTAATTTCAATTGTAAACATAACTTACAAGTACACACTTATAAGTACACACTGTTCGCTTTCGAAAAACACATAATGCCTTTGACGTTCAAAATAATAATACAATAGAAATAAGCAATAAAACAATAGAAATAAGCAAAATCGCCCGTTTCCACGATTTTGACCAATTTCCGGGGTGTGACGAGAGCGATAAGAAAAATTGTAAGATTAAATGTTACACAAGACGATATGTATTGATTGCCGTTGCTTACTTTCATCTCCGATGCATATTTAGCTGCGTTTTGCATCCCTTAACTAATCGAATAATTTTTATGTCGTTGCTATGACAAATAGAAAATTTCGAAGCAACGATATAATATTAATTTGAAAAGTATGCGATATTTTCGGATATAAAAATTACATAAATGAAAAGTGAATTCATTTTGCCTGCCCAAACAAGTTCATCCTAACCTTGAAGCATGATTGCGTCGATTAGGTTTTGTGGTATGACGAGGGAGTCTTTAATTTTATTATTTGATAAAAATAACCGATATTTTTCTTTCATTTCGCCTATGTTTTCTTGTTTTTTCTTGTTTTTTTTTTTTTTTTTTTTGTTTTCTTCTTCTCTAGCAATTACTTAACAACATCAATACATTGAATAATAACTTGGACAAGTAAGGGATACTATGCCATCATTTATCTTAGCATAAAACAAACGCTACTAGCTTAGTCCATATCTGCCTATATATGTTTATAAATATGTATATAGATATGTACGTATATATGCATAAGTGGTATATTACATATATGTTTCTTCTATACAATCAGGTGATTAATTTGCATATAAATGATTGCTATTATAGGAAGAAGAAGACTTCCTATGGAGCTGTTTTATATTTGAAGACTACTTTGCCATAATCAAGGATAATATCACTAACTAAAATCCAAGCGCACGCATAAGCTCTCTGCATATACATATATATATATATATATATATATATAAAACAATATATAGGATATACATACCTATATATATATATATATATATATATCTTAATCTTCTATTTTGGCAGCTTGTTATTCATATGTAAAATGGATTCACACACCTACCTAAGTATAAACAGTAAGTGTACACAAAAATGATTCTCCATTATACACTTATAATGGCCGGACAAATGTGAGACCGAACAACAATGATTTATAGCAATTGTGCAATTATCCTTAACATCAACATTAATCATGTTTCAGTTCTCAAAAGTAAAGCAAAACCGAAATCTTCTACAGCAAACGCATACATACAAAATTTGCTGCAGTGCATATCAGACAAAAGTGTAAAATACGAAATGGTTTTTAGTGTGAGCGTAAGTAACACGTTTCCTATATGAATGTTCATGTTCATGTTTATGTATGAGTTGGTATAGATATTCTTTAAAAAGAAACTTTTTGAATAATAGTAGAAAATTTATATTAAATCATTTGAACATATGTGGTAAGCATTTCGTTATGATCCCTTCTGCTACTCTACTCATGTCTATGATCAATTGCAAATTGATTTTGTTACAAGTTTCTATTGTTGACTGTCGGTTTGTCTACTAATAATAAGCAATCAATAACAAAAAAATTGGAAATTTTTGCAAAAAAAAAAGTTCAAAGGATTTATATTTTGCATAAATTATCAACGGATATAAACAATTATTTACGTTCTAGACAGGCATCCATTGAAAACAAAGATTATATTCAATATGTTAATGCAAAAAGTTTTAAGCAAATTCAATTTTTATCTCTTCAAATTAAATGAACGCTAAGAATATATTATGTAAAAAAGCGGCCTTCAAAATCAACTGAAATTTTCGTCTTATGAAAGAATAATGATATAATGATTGGATAATGACTAATGTTCGGGAATCTGAAAAGTCTTGGCCGTCTTCTGATCGAATGCATTTTTCATTGGATGATGAATAAGCTTCGGTCGTCTGAAAAGTTTTGACCATCTTCATACATAGATACAAATTTATTATTTATTATTTATTGTCATCTAATCAAATATAACGTTACGAATTGTTTTGGCTAAATGTTATTGCGTAAATGACGATTTAAAAGTGTTGTCGAAAATCCGAACAGGTTGGCAAAGTTCAATTCTGTATCTTCGACTTATTTACTCTTTAATGCTTTATATGTTAACGATCCAAAGCAACAAGGCGAAGTGTGTCAAAGCAACGGCCTTTATCGGTCATTGAACGTCATATGATAACGATATCATGCGATTATTGAATTTTTCGGGTATTAGATGTATTTTAATTACGATAGATAATCTCAAGTTAAGCAAAGCAATCAAAATCATCTTGGTAAGACAGTATTTACTTTATCGAAGAAATAATTTTTGATTTACAGGGAATAGACTTGAAATTTTCTTTGCTTTCTGGCCTTAAGACGTTAATGCCGCACAAAGAGAACTTTTCGGGAAATTTTCATCTGATTTTCTTCTCAATATTTTTCATGACCTCGACTAAGTGGCATAGAGCAATATAATTCAGAGAAAGATGACCGAAAAGTAAAATAATGAAAAGGAGATGCAATTCAATAATTTTTAAAGAAATGTTTTATGAAATGAACTATGCTTTCTTGGAAATGATTTAATTTAAATTTTTTTTCCCGTATATAATTTTTGGTATCTCTTATCAATAGCGCGTGCATGCTTTTATATATTAAGCCAATAAAAGATTTCTAATTTCTTGTTACTCCTAAAAGCATGCAGCCTTTTTTTTTTTGTTATTATTTATTTAAAAGGTTTATTATGACAGTGTTTACGTTACAAGAATCTTAAATGTGAAAAACACCCCATACCATTCTAACGCATACACTTACGCTCATACAGCTTTGCCATACACACACGTATACGCTTTCATAGATATTTTGATTTGCAAAAAGTTACTTCCTGCTATTTACTATCTCTCTCTCGCTCCCATGTCACTTGTCTACTCTCTCGTAAACTAGTCTCTATTCATAAAATTATTTGCACTTTATAGCTGAGCAAGAATAATGAAATAAAATCATGTAAAAAAGCAACAAAAATCGTTACTACAAAAACCAAATTCTATCCGAGCTACAAAAAAAAAAAAAAAAACAAAAAAAAAAAAAAAACAAAAAACGGGAAAAAACCAGAGCATACAATACCATACCATACAAGTCAAAGTGAAACATAATTTAAGCATATGCGTTGCAAAGAGACAGAACTGAAGCATGAATATAATGCATTTTTCAACTCCTTATTCTTTCTATGGCAACCAGAAAAAAAAAAAGGAAAATATATATATAAATAAAAAAAAAATAAAAAAATATACAAAAAATTCCCACAAAGAAAGAAAACAAATCAGACTCAAAACAGATAAAGCACAACCATATCCAGCAAGCAAGTAAGTAAGCACCAGGCATGACTAATGCATGCAATATACATATAAACTTACATTTTTATTTTCCATTGTTGTGTGGTTATCAACATCATATGCATTCTGCATATTTTACACAAACACTTACTCTCGCGCACACACACATATATATATATATATATATAAACAGGAAACGTTTGTATGCGTGAGTATATAAATTTAGTTGTGTTACCATCAAATGCAAAATCACAGGCAATTGAGTGAAAAGGGAAAGAGAGAGAGAGAGAGAGAGAGAGAGAGAGAGAGAGAGAGAGAGAGTAAGAGAGCAATCGCGTTAGTAATAAAAAAACTTTTAAAAAATGTAATATTCGCACATTTTCTTTTTAAAGATATGATAACAAGGTTCTTTTTTTCTTTTTTTTTTCGTTCACTTTACTTACATATATGTAACGCAAAATATTCCTTTTGTGTTTATGTAAAAATGCGTGTCTCGCGCTTTCCTTTTAATGAAAACATTTTTCCTTTCTTAAGCATATTCGTAATTTTCATCAACAGAGCTGTCAGAAAACACTTGATGGTTGATAGATTTGTTTATGCATACAAATGCATATTTGCTAGAATATTTCGATTCATAGAATACTCGGAAAAGGAAAGAAAAACAAATAAATAAATAAATAAATAAACACTCACTCATATAATAAAAAATTATAAACTGTTTTAGATTTTGATAAATTCATAAAGGGAAAAACTCAAAAATACCGATTAACACTACAAATATCATACTAACGAAAATGGTTGATTGATTGATTGCATAACTTTCAAAAGTAGTTAAGCGATAAACGCACAATCAAACTACTATCATGAATTTGTTTGATTGATTGAAATTGTTCTGCTTTCAGATCAATTTGAAAGAATACGTAACAATACCTATGATCGTCACTATTTCATAATTATATCTATTAGAAATAAAAAAAATAAAAAAAATTAATAAATAAAAGAAACTCGTAAAAAACTAAAAATTCCATCACATTTCCATTAATAATGTACAATATCTTGGGGGGGGAAAAAAAAAAGAGTAAAAACATTATATTGCGTCACGGTTGACCATTAACTACTCTACAACACCCTACAGCAATTTAAATAACGATTTTTCGAAAACTGAAAGTTTATAGGGGAATTAGCCGAAAAAGTTTGCCGATCGAAACCATTTTCAGTAATGTTAGTCGTAGGGCGTAACCACTTCAGAGTGTACCAATTTAAATGAAAATATCTCAAGAATTGCGGCCTGGACGAAACAGACAGGCGGGCGGATAAATCGACTTAAATCAGCATAACGAAGGCTGGATCTTAGCTCAGGTCCTTCTGAGTATTGCTTAAATTACGTACGAACTTAATATACCTTTGCACCGCAACTGATGTAGGGTGCAAATATGAATGTACTTACTTATCAGATTCCTATAAAAAAAATCGACCGACTTTTATTAATCCGTCTGCAGTGCAGGTTTTCAGAATCATTTTCAAGATTACAGTAAGGATCAAAGTTTAGTTAAGATTTTTTTTTGGATTATTTGTGCAAAAAATTAAGTTTCCAACCACATCTAAGCAAAAATGTAGCGAAAAGCAGATCTCTCTGTTTCTCACATTTATGAACCGAATATCAAAATTTCTTTAATTTCTTTTTTAATTTATTTAAATGCTTTAACCTAACACTTTGCATACTAGATGTTTAAGAAAATTTGCTTTTTTTACACAAACTCAACGTGGGAGAATGAAAAGAAACTTGTAAATTTAATAAAATATATAAATAAAAATAAAAATATCGTAATTTTAATTAAATGATTTTGGAAAATAAAATGCCTTATATCAAACAAATGGATTTTTTATTTATTTTTATTTATTTATTTATTTTTTTTTTTTTGATACGTATATAAATAAATAAATATATATATATACATATATATATATATATATATATATATATGTATATGTATATATAAAAACAATAAAATTAAACACGTATATCAAGCAAAAACTTAGTTTTAAAAAAAAAACACATTTGCTCTTTAAATAAAGTTATAGCCAACTATAGGCGTGTGCATGACAGGAAAGCAAACAGAAAGTGACATGGCTGGATAGTGTTAGACAGACGAACAGGCAGTTGAAAATATGTAGCTTGAAGTAAATTTGTGGCTTATTGTGTCTTAAGATACAACGAAATATGCATTCATCATATTCGCAATTTTCTTAGTTGAATTTTCACTAAAATATACTCACTTATAAATTCCGGCTGTCAGGACAAATAGCAGAATAGTTACATTGGCGTACTACACACCTTGGCAAGCACATACGTAAACACCGCACGCTCATAAACACGTGAATCGCATATTGAGATTGTCAGTCAAGAATTTTTCATATCATATTAATTGTAAGGTGAGCGAAAACGCGTACAGATTTAAAAAGGAACTTCATTGGTAAGATATGCAAATGTTGTTGTTGTTATTGTTGTTATAATAGAAGCAGACATCTAAACATTCGTAACTGTGAATAAATTTTATAATGTTGCCATTACAGCTGCAACGGCTGTTACACTAATAGTCAGCGAATCCATATATATATATATATATATATATATATAAATGCGCCTAAAAGCATACGTATATATTTATATATGCATATATGTATATATGTCTACAGTGCTTTGCAACCAACTAACAAACACTTTAAGGCATTATCCCTACAAATGTATTCAACATATTAAGTTGATTGCACTGTAGTAAAATGTAACCGTATAATGACTTAGTCTATATATGGATGCAATAGTTCAAGTTGTGCTGGCTAAATACTCAAACAGGCACGAACTCCGGCTTTTCCTTCGTTTCGTTGGTTACATTTCTTATGCCCACAGTAAATTTGCTTAATTTAAATGCCACAGCGTTTGTTCCCTTATTGCGTCCCTCTCACCCTCTCTTTCTCTCTTTCCCTCTATCCTTCATTCGCTTTCTCTATCATCCTTTTCCTCTTTCTATTACTGTTATCTTTGTTATTTACTGTGTAATGCATGAAATTATTTACGTTCATATAACATAAATACATATATATATATATATATATATATCTGTATATAAATGTATATCTATATATATCTATATATATATATAAATGTATATATATAAATGTATATCTGTATACATATACTTGCATGCTTACGCATACACACACACATACACACATACACATACACATACACATACACACACATACTCACAAACACACATTATAATTACTCTGTGCCTAGTGATTGCAGTTATTTGTGTGATTACACATTTGTTAAGTCGGTTTAGTTATTAATAAAAATTCACATATCTCTCTACACATATAAATATATCAGAAAATGTCATTGTGTATCATTATATCTTAACTCTGCATACGTCCATTGTTGATGCTTTGAATCTTAACTACATAAGCTTAAGAATTTAATATAAGGATTTTTGTTACACACTACTTACTACTCTCTTCAAGCTAAACAAAAACCAAAAAAAAAAAAACACATTTCCTATGCTTTATGATATACTCGATATCCGGCTTTGACTATATGATTTAAAAAATGTTTAGTGCTTAAATCGAAAATTTTATTATGATTTTATACTGAAGCAATAAAACACATTTACCACACCCAGAGCAAATAAATCTAAACTTACCTGGGATTTGTTTTCATGCGATCTCTTTTAAAAGTATTTTAAATTTCTTATACTAGTCGTAACAATTAAAAACAATTACTAAATATAGTTTCAAGTACGAATTGTTCTCGGAGTTTATTGTGAGATGAAAATCATTATGTTACTACGATCGAGAAAATAAGTTTTAATATTAGTTTTACTTTTTGCTTTATATGCAATATGTGTTGAGAATAAGATCAATAAATCAATAGATATTGTAGCTTCATGGGGAGTTGAACACTTTTTGTAAAATGTATGGTGCGATCAATTTTAGATAAGAATAACGTTAACTAGATAAACTTTGATAACGAAGTTGTATGTGGAGGCAGTGGACATATATATATATATATATATATATATATTGTAAAACTAATACGAAATGAAAATACCAACTTGGGTTGAGGTGAATGGTGTCGTAATGCGTCGATTCCGTGTCTAAAGAACGATAACAGTTTGGCAGCGACGACATCATCGACCCATGGTTCTTCCTTCATATATATTTCAACGAAATTAATTCAGGGCATATTCGAGATATGAATACAAACATTTTGAATTTCACGAACACGGAATTGAGATAAGAGGGATATAGTGCGAACGTAGCCCGATCGGTGTGTCTTACGCCGATTAAGCATTCGCTCTAGCCGCGATCAAACGTCAATCATAATCAAAAAATACGACGTCCCACACTGGGAGTTGAATCGGGATATACCGAGCAATTATTGAAACTGAAACGTTTTCTTAGGCATTAGTATGAGTGGTAGAGTAGTATAAGGTCATGACTGCATGAACTGGAGGAACATTTACACACGAAAAAACTTTATACACATTCTAGTCCACATAACTAGATGGCAAAAAACACATATCGAAAGGGTGGTGGCATTTGATCAATTTTTGCATTTATTTGTAAAAGTTAAGAATAGACAGCTTGAAGCCAACGTCAGTTAAACTCATCGAAATTATGGCCTTGAAAACAATGTGAAACTAATCGTCGCATCGCATACTCGGGCTTTAATGAATATTGAAGCGTAGATTCTAGTTTGTATTTTCAGAGAATGAGCTATGGCCTGGCAAAGTGTTAAGAAAATTGCTAAGAAAAAGAACAAGTGACACGAAAGACGATGTATTAAACGTTGCACACTGCACTCGGCAGGTCATGCAATCAAGCCGCCATACGGAAAATCTACGTAAAACAAACGAAACAATCTATTTAGATTGACGATATTAAGAGATATCGTATACCATTATGTACAAGAACAACAAACTTGTTAGCAGCGTATACAGAAATATGTATTTGGAAGGACACAACCGTTCTCTTTTAACAATTCGTATAAAAAGCACATCTAGGAATTTGCAGAAGTCATTGCTAAGTGGCCTTAAAGTAAGTGAAGAATTGAGTCGGGCTGGAAAAGCATAATATATTGCAGCACAAATAATAAATTGCGAAATATATATGTAAATGAGGCAAAAGTTTACTAAAGCTGTACTAATGCTTTTCATCATAGAGCTAAGCGTTGGCGCAAGCAACAAAGAATCAACTTTTTGCATAAGACTCCCCAAAGTAGAGGTTATTCAAGTTTCGTTGTATGTCAAGTAGTTTTTATTATTTTTTAATCCATATAAGCACTATTTTCCGCATACTGGTCTTTCAAAGAAATCGCCACATTTGTTATTTAAAGTCCTTTTTTTTTTTTTTCTTTCTCTAATATCTCTGCATTACATAAATCACAGGACATATGTCAGCTTTTTTGTTTTTGTTTTTCTTTAAACTACTTGATTCTCTTCATACATTCAATTTATACGTATATATATATATATATATACATAGAGCACAAATAGAGCGAAAGACGAAAAAAAAAAAAAAAATAGAAAACAAAAGTCACGTCAGTCAACCTTAGGGGGCGACTTCCTAACACTCACCTAAAATAAAATCGTTTATCTTATTTGAACATTTTTATATGTGAAAATAATACAAATACTGCGCAAAAGACAATAACTGCTACATAAACAATGTATTACGTCTATCCGTACGTACTCGCATGATTATATGATATGACTCGCCTGATTGGATATACAAATCCCAATCTATCAAGTAATTTCAAAAGTATTGCGCTTCTTGCTCACTTGATACGTTTACTTTCTCAATGTCAGATATGATATGGATGGCAGTGAGCATATGACATATCGAAAGTATGTATATTAAAAAAAAAAAACACAACTTGGAATTCTTCTATGTGGACTTGAAGTATTGCGCGATAGAAATGAATGAATCGATAAAGAAAAAATTTTACATTGTTCTCCTCCTACGTTCACTTTGCTTCCCGTAGTAAGCGAAGCTTTACCGAAGTATTGCAGTGTAGTGCTATGTGGGTAATGCGTACTGCGATCTGAAATGTCTATTGTCACCTCACCTATGCCCGTAACCATTCAGTTTTAAGAGTTTTGGCATCGCGAAACATATTCTGCCTGGCAGTATGACGTGGCCACAAAAAAACGTGATGTCTGCTTCTGCAGATGAACAGGCATTCACATAGGGTGTGATGGAATATTTCACTCATCCCTTAGTAAGAGGGATGAAAAACTTGCTCCGTAAGGAGCATAGAAGTGCCGAAACTCTCACCTCCAGGTGGTGATCCCCGGAAACGGTTCGACCGGCGAAGAAGAGCTTAAGGCAAAGATTATTACAACTTGGCGACGAGTTTTCTGATATATAGTTTCTGAGGTATGGTTTCACTGAAATATAGTTTTTATATATCTTCCCAATAGTTTTTACTATAAAGGAAAGCCTAACCAGATTCAATGGTAGCTGGTTTTGCATAAGTACAACGAATATAGTAATTATTGGGAGCATGGAAATCTGGCCATGTCAGATGATACGCCCGATAACTACATGTCTTGAAGAAAGATAGTCCGGAATTGGCTAACCGTGACGGTATGGTTAAGTCTAAAGGCAAGAGTGGCGTATTGCATTTGTGATACAAAGCGCAAAGTAAGGCTAAAGGCTTTGTAGACTAATTTGAAGCACCACAGGGGTCAGGAGCCCGCTCACGGGGGTGGATATGATGTACCAGGAAAGTGCGCTGGAAGGTACATCATTCAATCCTTGTGAGCCCTGACTGCTTGGGTACGGCCCTTCGGGGAGTATCGTGGTGGCTGTGGTTTTCACCATTCCATATCCATTGGAATAAATCCGGGGTGATGATAGGCCTCACCACATACCAGAGTGGCGGTTCATACGGCCACGCACGATGAACCATCTGCGCACCTCGGGGTAAGAAAGGCCCCCCTATTAGGGGATTGCCTCTCCCCCCGGGAGGTGATTACTCAATTTAATTGAGTGCCTATGGTTGTAGGCAACCGGTCTGATTAAGGCATCAAGCCAGGTGCAGACGTTAAACCCATAGAGCGATCCCTTAGTAAGAAGTGTTAGACGTTAGGAAATTAGGAGCCCAGTACGAGCCGTTGAGCAAACGTAAATCACTCCTCCGTACTTCCAGTAGCTTAGATCCTATGCCGGCAGATTTTATAAGTCTTTTCGCTTGACATTATCCCATTTTCAATGGCAACTAGTCTAATGGCACTTTCTATGCCCATGCCCATACAAGCCTATTGTATTGGTTTCTTGCTACGCTACAGAAAAGTTTTTCACTAGAACGTTGCCTAATAACATTGCAACATTCAACCAATTGTCTTGACGTTCAGTCGCTACGTGAATTGATTGAAAAAGATCTCTTTGAGTCAATTTTTACTTTCGAATTCCTATAGAAACATAATGAATTATAAAATTTGTTGCAACGGCCAGTAACAAGTAGTGGAAACTCAGTAACTTACGATAACCGCAGTGAATAAATAGAGAAGCTGGCGACCGCAAAAGTGGAAAAACTTTACAGTCGATGCGTATTCGGCATTGATGTCTAATAATATTAAATAGTGCTTCGAGTGGAAACAAAACGATATTGCGTGCAATGAGGTTTTTGCAGTTAGGCAGTACAGTGTAGAAAAACATGGGCTATCTGCCACAAAAGCCAGTTGAAACAAGACGTCATACGTTCTTAATCAAAAGAAAAGAAAAAATGCTAGTTGTCGCTAGATTTCTGGTCATCGCAGCCTATTACATGCATTATAATCTTTATACACTTCGGTTTAATTTTAGTTAAATATTAATTTGGTATTTGATTTTATTGCTACACGTTTTACGTTACTTTCTATGGAGACAATGATGATCGGGTTGAATTTGCATTCAATAATGCACTTGAATTTTCAACACACCATTCGTACAGATGTGCATTCCCAGATATAACATATATTATATCGGAAATTCCGCAAAACGTTGAAAAAATTCATTGTATTCAAGCTATAATTGTCGTTTGCTTCGAGTGGTTCCAATATTCATATATAAGACGGTGTGGTGTGTATGGCATTTGAGGTCAAGTTGACTTTGAAACAAATTTATTCATAAGTCCTTGTTCCAGTGTTTTCAAAATATTAATTAACTCATACGTTACGCAATTAGTTAACAAAATCTCGTTTAGCAGTGAGAACGGTCTCACTTTGGGGTCGGAAACTACCGCGTCTCAGAATCGTATGTTCTCTGTCCGCGCTGAAAGTAGATGGTTGTCATACTGCATTACAAGGCTAACAAGTTATTATGGAGACTGGAGATTGATTCTTTCCACAACTAGGCCGCATACTGTTCAAGTGCAAGAGATTAAGCTGATGGCCCTAAGTTCGAAATAAAGAGGTCATAGAAATTTTCGATCATTCAACTTTGTGCTACCACGACTTTGCACGAAGCAACAGACTTTGAACAGATCTTTGAAAAAATAAAAGATCTTTTTCTAACATACTCTATGAGTTCGGGGGTGCTTAACTGTTTGTTAAAAGTTCTAACCGGACAGCAATTTCCATGTTGGTAAAAATAAAGGCAAAGGGATACGTTGTCTTTCGTTGCTCATCAATTGTAAGCTCGCGACAGTCGTGGCAACCTTCGGCTGTATAATGGCAGAAAAGCATTGCAAAATGCAAGCATACCTCTTAGCTCTTCGACCTTCGCCAAAATTGTCTTCCTTCACAAAAAAAAAAAAAAAAAAAAAAAAAAAAAAAAAAAAAAAAAAAAAAAACAGCAGAAATTTATTCGTAGACTGTTATCACGGATTACCCAAACAACGTTACATGTAATGCACAGTTGAGAAGTCATTGGAATCCAAGAAAGTATGATGAAAGAATTTAAATGCAACTCCTGCAGCGATGAAAAGCGGACTTAGTTGTAGGTCGAGCTATCATCTTTCGTTTCGCCCGAACGCCTATTCAAGTGTATTGAGTTGGCTTGAAAAAAGTATGAACGAATTCGAACGCTTTTATACTCGAAATGGAAAGCCCCGAAGCTTTAAAATTATAGCATTGTAACTCTACGGTTAGAATATTTTTGCTTGCAAACGATGAAAATGTTGCGAAGAACCTTTTCTAGTTGTATTTGTGATATTGCGAAAATAATTTTAGTAAAATAAAGAAAATAGAAAATAGAATAGAAAATATTGCGAAGTAATTTTGAAGTTTTTTCATATATTTTTTTATTTATTTATTTTTTTTTTGAATCAATGAAAAAAAAAGCATAAAACAGTAAATCGGGTTACGACCGTTTATCAATTTAGAGGCGTTTTTCAGCAACACCTATATATAGTATATAAGAACGAAGACGACAATGACATCACATCAAACACGGTATCGTAGAAGCATATGCATATAACTGCAGCACGTTTGTTCTTCTATATAAATTTACGAATGTTTGCATTTATCACACAGTTTGAAGGCAAAAAAAAAAAAAAAAAAAAAAAAAAAATGTAAAATAAAATAAAACTAAAATATAGTCTCAGCCGTAGAAATAAAAAATAAAGTTACAATCTTTTGGACTTACGTTTGCCAAATAGAAGAACGCATACACAAACAAACTAACGCATACACACCTGCATACATATGAAAACTTACTCTCAGTAGTCCTAACACATACGGTTAAGTTTATTTAAAGTTTGCATTTTATAGTTTTTCATATCTTTTGCTTGCTTTGATGACTTAACCATACACGTATGTACGTATGCTTGGATGTATGCTCGCTCGTACGTGAAGCCTGCACAGAAAAAACAAATGGTTTATTTACTTTAAAGTGCAAAAGTGATATACTTTATTTATTTATTTTTTTGTTTTGTTATGTTTGGTTTTATCAAGGATGCGAAAGAAAAAAAAAAAAAACAAAAAAAAAAAAAAACAAGCAAATTTATAGCAACAATAGTAACAACAGAAATTATATGTTCCATATGCATTTAGATGATGCACGTACAACAACTTGATATTTTTGTTATTGTTGCTTTTGTTATTTTTGTAACAACATAAATTATATACTTGTCCACCATTTGTAAAATAATACAGAGAAGAGTTTTTCCATCTCTCTACGTATGCACTTATATGTGACCCTTAAGAAAGACAAGAATATTGCCCAGAAACATGTTTGGTTACTTACTAAACAAAAGCACACTTATACCAGGTATGTCCAATAACTAAATCAAGGGCCAGCATACTTGAACATATATATACGCCAACTATTATTTTAATATATTCAAGTGTGTGCGATCGATGAGGATATACTTAACTGTATCATACAGAAATATTTCTGCAATATTACGTCAAGTGCATATACACGTAAGCATGGCAAGGTTCCGTGAACGATTCATCCTCGCCTTGTTACTTATGTCTTGTATTTCAATGTTCAGCACTGCAATGCAATAATGATAAATGGCGCATACTTTTTTCTTAATTGAATTTCATCGATCATGCCCTAAAATGAACGTCATACACACGCTCACATTTATTAACGGTATACTAATTATATCTGATGGGATAATTTTCTGCTTGCCCGGTAAACAGTTTGTGTAAAAACTCAAATGAATATTCGATATATTTAAAATTACATGGATTTGTCGAGTTGTTTTTCTTTTTTTTTTTTATTTGGTACTTGGTTGTTTTCGTCTTTTAAGTGGAAAGGTCTGTTTCAGATTTTGTCATAACGAGTAAGTTATACATTTAATTATGAAGCGTTCTGTCCGCTCCCATCAACTTTACCAGTGCCTATTTCTCTCTCTCTCTCTGTCTCTCTCTCTTTCTCTTTCCTTTTTCTTCGTCTCTTTTGTACTCTCTTCTTCACTCTCTTATTCCCTCATGCTATCGCTTCCCACCTTACGATGTATGGTTCTCCCTCCTTCTCTCTCCTCCTCCTCCTCCTTCTCCTCTTTCTTCTTCTCAATCTCTCTATCTCCATATTTTTCTCTAATTTTACTTTTAGCGAGGATTTTATTTACACTTTTTTAAAAATTTTTATTACCGGATAAGAGTTGGGCACTACTTTTGATGCCAATATCTTGTTATCTTTTTATCTTATCGTATCCATTCTATTTGCTTCTCTTCCTTTGTATAGTTCTGTATTTCCTTTAGTTCGTCTTTCCCGAGGTCTTCATTTTCTTGAAATTTTTTATAATATTTTTATCTTCTTATCTCCCTATCTTCCTATCTTTCTCTCTTCTTATCTTTTTATCGTCTTCTATTTCTATTCTTCTATTCTTGAATTCCCTTTCGTCTATCTTTCTCGATGTCACCGCTCTTCTACTTTTCTCCCCCTTTAATCCTCCCACCATTATATTGCTCGATCTGTCCAATTTCCTTGTGTCTTTTCATTTTTCATCTCTTATCCTTCCATCTCTTTCATCTGATTTGATAATTTTTGTTAATTGTAAAACGTTGAATATGTTTCGCTTTTTCGTAAAATTTTTTTTTTTTTTTTTTTCAATATATGTCTTTCTATTATATCTCCTTTAATGCGAAATGTATGAAGTTTTATGGTGAGCTCATTTTATATTTCGTGGATTTATATGGCTTTGTGAACTTTTATGCGATCCGATAGTGTCCCTCCGGGAAGTAACCGATTGGCCAAACTGGTCTTATTCACTAAGCATTATTGTTTTTTACTAAATTGTTTATGTGCACAAAATAAAATTTTCCTTAATATTGTTTTCGAAAGATGAACAGAGTTTTATTTCTTTCTTTACCTATAACTTTTACTAAGGTTTACATGATTGAAAGTTGAAAACTATTTGGTGCATTATTACATTACCTCGAATAACAGTAATAGCTTTTGATAGAAATGGAATTTTAAAGGACCATACGAAAACGAATGGACATGGAATTCCCATATAATCCGCTTAAAATCAGATTCCTTGTCATATAGTAAACGTGTTTTTACGGTGCATTTTGACCGACCGCAACTTTTTAAGAGAATTATCTTTTCCTTTTTTATTAAATATATATTTATATATATGTATAAACATAATATATATTTTAAATCTGATATGAAATTATTGTAAGACTCCTACCAAAAATTGACAAACTTAACATTGTCTCTTGACCATAAGTAAGTGTTACGAGGTCAGACAATTAAATTCTGCAACTTGAACCCATCAGCTTATACTCAAAATATAAATACTAACTGAAACGCGATATCAAAATGTTTCAAAGTATTTTTTACACAACATACATGTGTTCTGCAAATATAAGGCATAGGAATCGATGGCAAAATCAACACTACGTATTCACGATTTTCATTTGATTATGATCATCTGCTCGTTTGTCAAAATCATAAAAATACCCTACTATCTAACTTAAATATTATATACCGTATTTGTAGATTGCACAAGAATGCATAGAAATAATAGTATATATAAACAGGTAGGAACATTAGTGCCAAGGTAAGGCCGAACATTTGTTACCCTACACCCCTGTGCCTGTGTGCACAGCTGTTCATTCATTTTATTTATAACAGTTCAAAAAATTACACCTTATTTTCATACAAGGGCGTACTTTTCATAGAATTCCCCGGACTGAAGAATGTCCACACCTTACATTACATGGGACGATTCAAATTTAGCAAACTTAATTTACTTCTCAAAAATTTTATTATTAATTTTCAGTTGCGGTCATAGAAAACTAGAAGTTATAATTTCTCTCCATAGGCTTGCTTTTCATCATAATCTTTACATATTTGAGGGTCAAAAAATAGACTTCTGTGATCCAAAGTTCCTGGGGCTTACTATCCATAAGTAATTTTACAAGGAGTGGGGTCCAAGAAATAGACCCATGTGGTCCAAATATGGTTCACTTAATTTTTATGTCAAAAAAGAAATTTTCATCTTAAAAGATTTAGACCTTTTTTTTATATAAAGGCGTAAATTTAAATCTGAAAATCCTTATAGGGTAGTATCAAAAAAATAGATCAGCGTAGTCCAGAGTCGATAAGGTTAATTTCTTTTTCAATTTACTAATATGGACCAATTGTCATGATAAAATATTAAAAATGTAACCTTCTAAACCATACGAAGACTCCGTTTTCGTAGGAACGGTTATATGAAAGCAGATTCAAAAAATTGCCCCGATTGGACGAACTTTTCATGCCAATTTAAAATGTCAAAATATTATTATAAAATTATTTTTGTCGAAAAATTTTGAAAATTGCACTTCTTTTTCATATAACGACTTTTTAAACTTAGGCATTATATGGGGAGTGGTCGAAAAAGAGAACCGATTGAAGCCATATTCAATAGCGTTCATTTTTGGGGCCAAAACATGTTAGCTTATCACATTTCATCTAAAGAATTCACAAACTACGACCTGTAAATTGAACACAAGAATTAATGGACAGGTACGAGAAGAAGAGATAAGCTTAGATCAATTCAGAAAATAATTCTTCCTTTCTTTTCATTAATTGTGTCATGAGTAAAATATAACCTATAATTACCGTATATATAAAAAGTAGTAAATGCACAGGTTTAAATGCGATTTCTTGCAAGCAAAAGCAAGGTGTGGATTGAAGGCAGATGGGCTATCCTGAAATCTTCGAAAATTACCAGTGATTTATTGGTCTAGTTTCCGAATA
Source organism: Glossina fuscipes (assembly GCF_014805625.2). Taxonomy (NCBI): domain Eukaryota; kingdom Metazoa; phylum Arthropoda; class Insecta; order Diptera; family Glossinidae; genus Glossina; species Glossina fuscipes. The sequence goes on along the minus strand of NW_023998414.1, from coordinate 29,520,410 downwards.
TGCTCGAGTTCATTTTTGAGATTTTATCCTTGAAGAATATATAATGGCGCAAACTAAATAATCCAACCTCGTACCAGATTTTCCCTTGGTACTTATAAAAGGAATGAGAAAATAAAAACAAAAGGTAATGCTAGCCATTGTTGTTGTTTTGCCGAACAGCAAATATGGAAACGAGCAAATATTGCTATTTTTTCTTTTTATACCCTTTTACCCCTTGTGGTATCGCGTCTGTTAAGTTTGTGCGGCTATATGTAACACCCAGAAGGGTGTAAGATAGGGACACCTTCTGTTATATCGATCGATTCCGAATCATTTTCTGAATGGATCTAAGTTAGTATGAAAAACTTAGTTTGGTTGGACCCGGTTTTTCAACTCCCTCCTATAGTACTATTTTTACGAAACCGGAATCTATGTTTGGTAAAAAAGCATAAATTTTAAAATTTTATCGCGAAAATTGGTTCGTGATAGTATATTGAAAAAGACCTATTTTTTGGATACTACCCTATAAGGACTCTCAAGATATGTAAACTTTTATATCCGAAAATTTCTGAACGTTTTACGATGAAAATTTCTTCACGTTAACAATTTCACTTAAAAATTATGGGGACCAAATTTGGACGCTATGGGCCTGTTTCTTGGATCCCACTCTATGTAAAATTTCTCATGGATAGTAGGTCCTTCAGAATAAGCTTCAAGTTTTTAATATTTTATCATGAAAATTGGTTCATAGTAGCAAATTAGCCTAAAAAATTGGCAGTGGGGAATTTTGATCACTAAGTCTCTTTTTGAGACCCAAACTCGTATAGGTATTGTCATGAACACCAAGTCCTTATATGGAGAGAAACTATAATTTCTAGTTTTCTATGACGAAAACTAAAAAATAATAAAATTCTTTGGAAGTAAATTAAGTTTCCTAAATTTCGATCACGTCATATGATGTTTTGGCCGTCCTCCAATTCGTGGCGTTGCATGCGAACTTTGCCTTTGCATGAAAACAATATGCAATTTTTATTGTATTATCACCAAAACGAGCGAACAAGTGCACTGAGAAAGGTATCGGAGGGTATTTGAGGGCCGTTCTCGTCCGATTATAATGTTCTTACTTGATTTTTTTTTTTTTAAATTGCATATGATATGGTAAACAAGTTCAAAAGACAAAAGCAAATGTTTTGTATGTGCTTTTTTCTATGGTTTATTTTAAACAATACAAAAAATATGTTATACAATATATAACAGGTATGTAAAAAAGTTGATGTGTCAGTAAAGTTTTTAGTGTTTCTATTAATTTTATTTACTATACTTTTTATCAAAAGCATATAAAATATAAGTATTTTAATTTTTCTTTTTTTCTTTCATATATATTTACCATATGTAATGAAAAGTTTTTTTCCGTTCAATTGAAACTCATATAAGCTAAAGATAAAATGATTTTTTGTTAAAAAAAAAACATGTTTTCAAAGACTTAAATAAATTTATATTTGCAGTAAATATGAAAAATTTTAACAAATACATATATTAAATCTGTGCATAATCGTTGAGAAAATCGACTAAATATTGAATGGAACACTTTGTCAAATATCATAAAGTATAGCGAAGCAGTCTTTTGGTGAATATTGTGGTTATAGGCTGGTAGCAGTAGCCGTAACCTGCCGGTCAATATGAATGGTGACGGGTCAATTGGAATTAGCGCCAGGATGCGCAAAGACTTCCTTCTACCTCTCCGTCAACTCAACTTAGTTCCCTCCTGCTTTCAAAACATACTTCCGTTTCAGTCGCTCGGAAAAATTTTTGTAAGCTTGCATTGTAATGGCTTTTCTTTTCTTTACTGTGTTTCATCTATGATCCAAATTATGAATACTTTGTAGAGCCCAAAGGATATTCTCTTAAAACGTCCATACAAAGTTCAGCTTTCACTCAATATACGAACTCTCCATATTTATGGTAAAAGTGCGTTCGTTATCTCTGACAATAGAATTAGGTATAGACGCATTGTTATCCCTTAATTTCTTTCCTAATTTTGCCTTATCTTATATTTTTGAAAAGTTTTTCTTACTGTCATCAGCGTAGACTTCTTCTTCTTCTTCCTCTTAAGTGTCTCTACTTTTAATTTTTTCCCTGTTTGCGCCACATTAATCAAAAAAAAAAAAAGGTAGCTTTTAACATTAAAGTTTTGCGTTATGTAAATATTTGTAAAAAAAAAAAATTGATAAAGTAGCTAGTCCAGTAATGATGAACACATAGTAAACAAGCAAGCAATTATATTATTGCAAGTCCCTTTATAGTCCATAAAGAGTAAAATTACCCATAGTAAACATCCGCTTCCGGTCATCATGTTGAAAACAGAATCAAATAAAAAAAAAATCATAACATTACTCTGTCAGATGCAATTGCCTTAAAGCGAATTCCGGATACCCAACACATCTTAGCCTACTCGGGCTTTTCCACTGGCCAATCTAGTTCCTAGGTTTGGTCAATTTTTAAACGGCTCAAATAGAACCATGATTAAAAGGCCAAATTGATATTTCATTCCATTCTGAGATGATTGGTATTGTAGTGTGCGGTTACTGTTTAACGTAATTTCATTTTGTGACGGTTATAACTATACTTGTGGGCGGGTCAAATCCTTGTTTAATCTCGGCTTTCTATCAGAATTGTTGCTGTTGTTGTTGTGGCAGAGTGGTATGTGTGCAAGAGTGGAAAATGGGCGGATTAAGATGCTTCACTCAATTAATATATTCGTTCACTTCAAAACATATATGTTTTTTGCATACTTCTGGAAGTTACTAACAGAATGCCTTCAATAATACGTCCACATCCTTAATAGTAAACAAAAAATAAAAAATAAAAAAAAAAAACTAACCAACTTATGCACTATATGTAAACTTATACAAGCATCCGGTTTTTCTTGTAACACTTTAGAGAGACAACTTGTTTTTATTGTGTTTCTATTAAATTTTTTATTGAATTGATCGAACTGCTTTTTATAATTGGGTTTCCTCCGTTTTTTTTTATTCCGCTCCAATATATACCAAAGGAATATTAATTAAAAAAAAGAAACATTAAATTTAATAATAAAGTTACGGGCTTAGAAAGCCTAAATTCAGACCAAGACCTAGACCGGATCCACCGCCTATGCCCAAACCATACGGTATAGCATTGCTTTGATGGAATTGACTGGTAGCACTGGCTGCATGGGCGCTGGCAGAATCTCTGCCAACTCCAATATTACTATTGTCAGTTGCATAAGATTGACTAGATGCATGAGCATGGTTCGTAGATAATTCTTGTCCAAAATTACCAACTCCTAATTTCTTAACGAAATCCCCACTTTGGCCGCTTGCGGCGTTGGAAGCACTTGCAACAGAGGAGGAGGAGGAGGAGGAGGAGGAGGAGCTGTAAGTAGCTCCTTTACGTCCGTAAGCTCCTGATCCAAAATTGTCTCGGGATGCCTGTGCACCGGCCGCAGAGAATTGGTGGGCATGGCCTGAGTGTTCACCACCACCAAGAGCAGCACCTCCTGAAGAAGATCCACCACTAGAATCAAAGCCAAAATTTGACGATGACGAAGCACTAGACACCGCATGAGAGACATCGTGATGCCCGACGACGTTTGTGTTACTAGCTTCACTAGAGGCATGAGCCGCTGCTAAGCTTGATTGGTGACCAAATCCAGAGTTTTCCCTTTCTTTAAAAGAACTGTCGGCTCCACTTGAAAGGGCGTGAGCTGAAGTACTATGTGCGGCACTGTGATGGCCGGAAGCTCCTCCAAATGGTACACCTTCGCTTTGATAAGATCCACTAGCAGCATTAGCAGCTGCCGAAGAAGATTGCTGACCAAAATTCGATTGTCCGAGGTTCACATTTGAGGAGCCACTAAAAGTACTACTGGCAGCGCTGGCAACGGCAGCCGAAGATCCATGAGCAGCACTTTGATGACCGGAACTAGAGCTAAATGAGTTACTACTAGCTCCCCCAGCACTAGTTGCCCCAGCAGTGGCCGAAGAAGATCCGTAGGCAGTATTAAATTGTCCAACAGAGCCACTACTCGTTTCTCCATGAAGTGATTCGGAATTATCAAGATGGGATCGATGATTATGGCCGTGATGCTGGCTATAACTTTGATCATGACCGTAACCCTGTTTGTAAGAACGTTCATGATCGTGGCTGTTATCATAACCATGATCATAATCGTGATGGTGGTCGTAACCATTTTCATGCTCGTATCCGTAGCTGTTACTATGCTTGTGGTCGTGCTTATGACTATGACCGTAACCATGGCCGTGTTCATGGCCATGGCCATGACCGTGTCCATGTCCATGCCCATGCGCATACCCATGCCGACGCCCGTGCCCATGACGGTGTTCATCATCACGATTATAACTATCATCGTGGCCGTGATGATGATTAGAATCATGTTCATGAGCATGGAAATTATGGTGGCCATGATGATGATCATGGTTATGGCTGTAGTCATGATCATAACCTTCATCCTGGCTTACCCTGTCGTGATGGTGATTGCCATGGTTAAAACCTAAATCGAATTGCAACCCGCCGCCAAGGCCATGCCCATTAACTGAAACGAGAAACTTAATAAATGTACTTTCTAATTAATTCATCCGCTAAATAATACCCAGCGTCAAGAAGAGAGCCAAGAAAGCCAACAAAGTAAAGCTTTTCATCATTAACGACTGTCTAAATGTTTAGCTCAAGAAGAAATTTGTTTTTATAGAAATTTGAAAATAAATAAAACGAGATCACTTATTATTATTTATTTCTACATGGAGGAGTCTTAAAGAATAACAAAAATAAAGATTTTATAATGCGAAAGTCGAATCCGAAGCATGTATACCTCTAACATTTGGTTTGTGATGAGATACATAATACCATTGCGAAAGATTAATAGATAATGCTAGCATACGATAAGAATCACTTTCATTATATAGATTAAACTCTTCTTTTACCATCTAATAATAATAATAATACTAATAATAGTAATAATTATGAGATCAATACTAAGAATATTAATATTAATAATGAATAAGGCCCTAAAGTTCGATTTAAATAACATTTAAATATTTGCTACTGGATTTTTTGTATATAACTCATTTACATTCTTCTAATGAATATTTCAATAAACAAACAGGTCTCTTTATTGATTTATTCAAAACGATTTTTGGGGTTTTCGACACAAAATACACGCACATCTTTTATATTATATATTGGTGATTATAAGATATATCAGTTACTTCAAAACATAATCAGCTTAATCAGGGAGATACATACAAATGACTTGATTCAGTTTTGTAAATCGATGTAATTGCATATGAATTAAGAATTATCTCTTGATTGGATTGCATAGTAAGAGCATAATACGTGGACACTTATGTAAATGCTAACCTTTTGATTAGCTTTGGACACTACATAAAGCAATGCTGGTCGCCTGTTCTTCCGCATTATGTCGCGCGACTCTTGCCGCGATTTTTAAGGCTAAAAAGAGATCGAAATAAATATATATTCTACGTATACTTAGATGCTTAGTATAAACTAGACTTAAAGAGTGCAATGTGCTCGCGGTAGTAACAAACTCGAAACTCGTTATACAATACAAAAAAACCAGTTTTGCAATTTCTTTTGTCATTGAACTTGACACATATGAAAAGATACTTAAAATTTGCACAAATCATTTCTTTCAGGTCCTGCTGACATATTGACAATTAAAGCAAATTCATTTGCTCCATAAAGCAATTTTTATAAATTTAATAAAGTTAAAGGTGTATCCAAATCAAATGCAAACTTCTCTTACTTGCTTTTTATTTTAATATTTTATGTTACATTATATGTTCACAATATGTGTATGTAAAAAAGTTCGTATGTTCCACAACATTGTGTATGCAAAAGTTGTTAAGTATATATAGATTATAGAATAAATGTAGAAATAGGCGACAAAATGTGATCTCAAGATGTTTTTGCGACATTTCAAACAAATACTTTTAACAAGTAAGCGAACTATATTCACTTGGGTCCGAAGATTTCATATTTATCATTTGCATATGAATCGATAGGCAGCATTTTCAGTTTGGGCTTTGAAATGGTGCATGAAGACGACGTTGATGAAGAACCGCTTAACAGGAGTACACATAAAAATAAAGACAAAGACAAACGGACAGCCGAACGAACAGACAGACACGAGAAAACGAGATGGACATATGGATTTAAGGAAACTTATACGGAGTGCTAAGAAGACTTAACGGGTAGGCAAAATCAGTGGAGAGACAAACAAATTCGGAGAGGACACGATTATTACTGGAAGGTGAACGATTACGGGAAGGCGAACGGATACACTTTCCAAAAATCGTCGGAAAATTGATGAGCAAATTAACAGAAGAGAATAGCGAAAGCACATTACAGTAAATGCATAGTTTTTAGTTGCCAATCTTGCAAACGAAAAGTTAACATATGTGTATATATAAATTTTCCATTGCGGTGCATAAAGGAGTGATGTCGGAATTTCAAGCATATTTCGTGAACGATTTCAATTAAAATGTGAGCGATCTGTGACTTCCACATTTAATTTAAATATGTTTATATATAATTTAAAATTTTATATATTCTATATCCACTACAGGGAGTGGCTCATAAAATCTACGAAAAATATGTAACATAGTAACTGTTCAAAGCACTATGTAGCATGTTTCAGATGCGTGCACATATTAGGTGAAACGATTGCATCAAGTTAGCTTTATGGGAAGAGTTTTTTAAAAATCTATTCCCACACATACTTACTTATCTCAGCGATAACAATTGCGAAACGCATAATCAATTCTAGTTACCTTTATGTACCGTTGATATGTATCAAGTGAAGGTCTTTAATCCATCACTCAATAAACGTGATTTCGTTTTATCCCTTATTGTGTATGATATATGTAACTTGAGATAAACTCACATAGTTAAATATCGATCGATTTAGTACCGTTTTATGGACCGATTTAAGATGCTTGTTCATGTAATCTTCTAGTCAATCTGTAAGTTAAAATATTGTAAATATTTTGACGAGGTTTGGTACACAAACATGTTTTATATCAAGGACGAGTCTTGTAAAATATGGATTTGATATATAATAGTATAACAATCTATTTTACAAAGATTGCAAGCTTCAAATAGTAAATTGAAGCTCAAACTTTGGATCGGATGGCCGAATAGTTTCAACATCCATCATTATAAAAATTAACTGCGCCTAACTATGTAGACCATATTGCGTCTATTGCTTGGACCCCGTCTCAGTTAAGAATGTTACAAAAAAATCAACAAATGAAAGACAAAAAAATCTAATTTTTGGTCTCTTAATAATGTCATCATTATTCGAATTATTTTATGACCAAAAAGGAAAGAAAAATATTCTTCTTCTTCTCTCTTCATCTTCCTACTCTTATTATAAGATCCTTGAGAAGAAAATTAAAAATATTATATTTACACCAGGGTATTACACATAGTGGACCACTTCTTGTATAAGATGTCCCTAGAAAAGCATGCCTTTAGATGATAGCAAGAAATGGTTTTTTGTGACATTTTGTTAGAAAAATAAATGAAATACTATACCAGGCGGAGTGGCGTAGGGTATTTTACGGCTTTTGCTTGTTTTTTTTTTTGTTTTTTTTTTTTCATTATAAACATGATTCAAGTTCCATTAACTTTTCGCATTAATATTAAGGCAGACCGAACAAGCTTTACAGATTTATAAATAAATTCATAAACCTTACGTTCAAATACTGAATACTTGTTAAGTACAATAGTCACCAAGAGAGCGAATTATATCAGAATTTGATGGAAGTTTTTAAACGTTTAAAACTGTTAATATCTTTTTGGATTAAAAACAATTTACTTTTAAAACAAATAACACACGTTCAAATGAAAATGCAAAACTGAAAACTTATAGACAATTTTTGTGATTAGCTTAAGGTTTTTCATAACCCAAAAATATGAAAGTATCCCTTAGTGAATAAAAATTTGAATAAATCAATCGCCTTTCTACGGTTAGAAAGAGTTAGTAAACTACTTATGGGACATTATGTGCTACTGGATTTTTCCTTTACTTAATTTGTTCGTTATCTACCGTCATATATATGGCATATATGGTATAAGCAATTCTTGCTACAGCCCGACGTCCCATATATGTATCAGATATTTTTTGACATTTTAGTAAGGCATGTGACAATTGGACTACAACGTTCGCTTTTATCGGTTACCCAATGTCACGTATTTATGTCGGTTTAAAAGAAATTTCAAATTTGCTGCAAATACTCGCGCGTAAAAGCTTGTCGATTTCATATAATCACTAAGGAAATCTTGATGCATGATCGAAGTTTTCTCCAGTAGACGCGCACTTCCTTACTTGTCTTAATGCTACGTCATACGTGAACCAAAGTTCCGAATCCCTTAATTTCCTCATTAAGGCTGATGAAAAGATGAGCGACATTTTTAGTGAGTGAGTGCGTAGTGCCCGGTCTCGACGATTAAACAACAACTACTTCTACTCTGACCCCAGGGGTTTGGTCATAAGTACGTGGTCTTTGTCCTAATCTTGTACGTTTATAGCAGCTGATTACGTAAACAGGAAAACCTCTTCCGACAATTTCTAGGTAAAGCTCTCTTTCCCACACAGCCACAACGGAACGGACGTCTTTTGCTGCTTAATGTGAAAGCCTGCTTTGAACGCTTAAGACCGCACTGCTTGACGGAAAACAAAATGGCAGAACGTACACTCAGTGCCCTGTAGTTGATCAGTCCCCGAATGCTATATGAAGACACATACACGGACCTGTCCCCTCCTCTCGTAGGAGGGATCCCAATCTAAAATCTACGGAACAGGACGCAAAACGCGTAACGCAAAAACATACTGAGCTAGCAAGGAAGCTCCCCCCTCGATTTAGGCTAACCACAGCTACCATGAAACTCACGCAATGAGCTGGACCCAACAATGCAGTATGATGATGGCAATATTTTAAATGTTTAGGAGTAAAAGTGACTTAAGTAAGCCTGTTTAACTTGACTAATACATATACTATAAGAGCTCGCATTCCCATCTTAAGCCATGTGAATGCATTTACTTGAAAACATACCTCCTTATTTTTATTCATGTGCATGCAACCCTCATTCAAAATTATATGTAAGTAAAGCATATATAATCAGTCATTAAACTCTTTTGTAATAAAATATTATAAGCTAATTAGTTTTAGGTATGAATGTGATTGTGTTACACGAATAAACTTTTACGTATATATTAAAAAAAAATAAAATAATAATAATAAACGAGATCGAACAGAGAGTCGAACAATAAAGTCAATACGGGAAAAACGAAAACAATGCAGGTTATAGGGCACTTTCCCTATCAAAACAATAAAAAAATAACCGTTGCATAGGTTATGACTTCTTGATGCATTGAATGAATGTAAAATGCATTCAGTTTTATGGCATTCGTTTGACTTGTATTTAAATAATGAAAACACACAAACAACAACGAATACAATAACATAAAATTAAAAAAAAAAAGAAAAGAAAAATGATCAAAAAGAAAAAAGAGTGCAATAACACGGTAACGTACGCTTAAGGAGAGATGAGTTAAATAATTTTCGTTTTATAAAATGTGTTTTTTTTTCTACAGGCCTGTAGTAAACACAGTGGCGCAGTTCATCCATCCATCATCATACGTGTTATGTTGTACATCCCGTTTCCCATACATTTTTCTTCCATTTTCTACCATACACTCTTCGTCACATGGCGCGTATTAAGTTTGTGCGGATATATGCAACACCCAAAAGGCAGGACCATCTTTTATCATACCGATCGATTCAGAATCTTTCGATCAAATCAACCTAAGCCTGTCTGTATACACTTTCGGTATTGTTCTTTAAATTTTTACGATTGTTGATTCATATTACGACAGTCGTAATATACGAACTTCACTAGAATTTTATCCAAACGCGCATTCCGATTCTTCTCTCCAGATCGTATTTTACTATAAATCCTCCTCTCGCTAATTCATATCGTGACACAGTGTTCCTGAACTATTTTGTACATCAGAACCTATAGCAAACTGGAATAATTGTTGTCGCTATTCAAAAACTTACGCAGTTTAAACCGAGCTTGATTATGTTAAAGAGATATTTTTTTTTTTTTTTAAACCAAACTGGTTCTACTATCTATGCCGAGGTTTCTCAAAAGGCAAAATAAAGGTTTTTTTTTCTTTAACTAAAAAAGCTAAAAAAAAAAAAAGCGTAGCTCGTTAACGACCGCAGATATTGGCATTAAATTTAACACGGATGCCAGTTAGGAGACTATCAGTTAGTTCAGGATAAGCTCGCCTCAAGTGTATGAAAATGCTTTGCTCTCTTTATTAGTTGAATGTATGGCATCTCTAAACCTCATTTGCAAAACCAGTATGCTCTTGGCCATCATCAGTTCAGTTGTGGTGATTATTTCTTTATGTGTGTTTTTGGATGCATTTTTCCTTTTTTTTTTTTTTTTAACTTTGAATATGAACTTAACCACTTAATTAAGGTTAAAGTATCGCGTGTAAAGAACACTCAAGTAAAATAATAATGAAAAGCGCTAAAGGCGTAATATAATGTTTTAAATGCGCTTAAGTGCTCTCGCAGTAAAGAAGGACAACGAAAAGCAATGCTAAAGAAATTGTATTGAATTTTCCAATAATTTTCACTTCCTTTTCCACAAGTTGTAAGTAAATATCAATTACTACTCAAGTTGTCTACTTGAACTCAAGTTCATGTTAAATTCACATTTTTTATGCTCATTAATCATTAAACGAAATCATTACTTTAAACTAATCTCCGTGTTGTTGTGAAGATTTATTTATCAAGAATATTTGATCGCTTTTACTTGTAAGGTTTATTGAAATCAGCGCAGTCTGTACGTTGCAAATACATTGTAATGTTTGAATTTGTTATATAAGCAAAGCCAACGATTGCAATGCGTTACAGATAGGTAGATATTTCGGATTAGAAGACAATATGCAAACATTGTTTGTTCTTTTCTTACTTTCACAGTTTTTTTCACTCTAGAAAGAGCAGTTTGCTGCACAGCGGGACCAACTGCCAACAAACAAAGTGTGACGGACCGGTTTCTTTATGAGGCGAAATTGTTTACCCCAAATTATGAATATCTATACACATGTTTGAGACTTTGAAAAATTCAAGGCCTGGCGAGCGGACTACCCCTCAACGTAAACAACATATTTCCATTCACTCAAAATCTTAATTTGGCCTCAAAATATTTTCCCTCATTTTTTAAAATTAGTTCCCACCTTTCAACAATATAGCGATACAATGTCGAAAGAACGATGTTGGTTTGTCACAAATCCAATCATCGAGTCATTTTCGCAGTTCTTTAGCATTTTGACACCGGTTGCCAATCAAGCCATGCTAATCGATCGGAATAAGTGGTAATCAGAAAGCGCTATGTCTGGTTACGCTGGGCGCGTCAGAACTATCCATTCGGACAGCAACAGTGTATGGTTGACAAGTCTTGCAACGTATGACCGAGCGTTGTCATGCAAGAGAATGACTTTGCGTCTCTTGACCGCTATTGCTGGTCTTTCTTGCGACAAGATCATGTTCAATTTTTCTACTTGACATCAGTAGACATCTGTAGTGACAGTTTCATTCGGTTTTAGTAGTTTGTAATACACTACCATTTACCCACCCTACCATATGCATATCAAAATTTTATAGCGATGAATACTTCGTTTCGGGGTCGATATGGGTAGACCTCCTGGACTAACCCAGAACTTTTTGCGCTTGTGAATATCGTAATAGACCCACTTTCTCTCGCCAATCGCAATACACAATAGGAAATTTTATTTTTCTTGCCAGGCAAGCATAGAAACTGCGACGCGGTTCAAAGTGGGATATTGAATCAATTCGTATGATAGCTATTTGCCCTCCTTCCATCCAATGATAAACGTCGCGAAACGCTTGATTCATAACCAATTCCAACCTTTTCGAAAGTTCTTTGGGAGGTTTAGATGGCTGCTCGTGCAATAAGTCTTGCAGTTCGAAATTTTTTGGTCGTCCAGGTCGTTCTTTCTCATTGATATCAAAATCACCACTTTTAACTCTTTGACACCAAAACCGATAATTCAAGTATGAGCGAGCAGCGTAACGACAAAATTAATGAATGTTGAAGATCCAATTTTGAGTGTTACATAATTAGTGTCTGTATACACCGAATAACTTAACAACACTATATGGAAAATTGTGAATATATTGATGCTTCGAAGTACTTTATCGTGTTAACCAATAGATGTCGCTGATCAAAATACATGCAAGCACCCCGCAGTTTCGGGGTTCTGGGTATCAAGTCAGAAATAAACTTATATGAAAGAAGTAATTGACAAAATTCGAAATTTGTTTTTTAACTTTAGCGAATGAAAAGATAAATCAAATAACTTCTGTACATTGTAACAACTAAGAACTAAATGAAATAGCAAACTTGAACAGCTGGAGAGGGACAGAGAAAATGTAGTTAAAAGCTTAACTGTTCACCATTGATTGAAAATGTCTTTCCAGAATTAAAGAAATCAAATGCTTAAAAAGAAAGCGAAATTTCAAGTCAAATGTGATATGGAGCGAAGTAAGGTACATGCAGTTAGTAATGTCTTTCAAAAAAAAAATATTTAGCGACAATAGTTATTTTTCAATAGCTCTTTCGTTCAAGTTAAACGAGAGAAGGCACGCTAAACGCAAAGCTCTTAATATACAACTAAAGTGACTTACATGTGACCTACATGTACCTATTTTATATTCTTGATCACCGCTCGGCTAGTACCCAGTTTAATCATCTCGTTCCTTTGGTCCTGTCACCCGGCTAGTGCCCAATTTAATCATCTCGTTCCTTTGGTCCTTTCACTCAATGATCGCTGATCAATTCTTGCTAAAAAGCTGAAGTGTCGCATACATATATGTAAATAACTCATTGTGATCACACAGAGGAATTTTTCGCCCACAACTACTGCTACAAACTTATTAAATACATTCGTATTATAAACTTACATTTAGTCCTTTTCAATAATTAATTATTTCATAGTTAGGTAAGCTGTCTGTAAGTAGCCAACGGATGGATATCCAACATACAATTTGTATACCCACTACTGGAGGATGGGTGTATGCTCGTTTGTCATAATGTTTGCAGCCTACAAAACGAAGTTTCAGAAGTCTTATAAAGTATATACATTCGGAATCGATCTAGATATGCCTTTCCGTCTGTCTGTCAGTCTGTCTGTCAGTCTGTCTGTCTGCCTGTGAGAGGTATGTTTTTGACACTCTGTTAATATCGACTTCAAATTTTGCAATAACATTGGAAGTTCTTGTACGCGAATCGATATTGAAAATGGGCCAAATTCGTTGAAGCACACGGCCACAGAAGAACATGGACTGAACGCAATTGTTTCTCTAAGCAAACATTTGTGGACTTTTCTTCATTGCACATAGATTAGGAAAGATAGAAGACTGGAATTTTCTGAATTTATTTTATAGAGGAACTTACGGGTCACGTCCATAAAGCGGAAAAAATTGGGCACGTTCACGCAGAATTATAAGTAATCAAATTTTTATTATTTTGACTTCTTTAAGGTTCTGCACATATTTCTCATAAGCTAAATGAGACAGAAGGTTGAAAAATATTGTGTACTTTCTTCACATAAAAACATACTACCTTTATGAAAATGTGTTAAATCTAAATTCAATATGACGGAGCCGATAACATAGCGGATTCGGTTTTTCTGAGCAATGAAATTAATTGCGCACCAAATAAAGTGACTTGGAAAGTAGATTACGACAAGCTAAGTATATTACTTTCAAATTAGATATGGTACACGTCACGACGGTATGGATTAATATATTCTAAACCATCCCGTATATAAGCTTCGACCACAGCCGAATGCAACTAACTTTCTTACTTGTTTTGTCTCAATTTAACTTTTACTTGGTCCTATGCTGGGATTGCTGCGTGTATTAGTTTTTTGATTCATTGCATAATTTGTGAGTAACCAATATATAACAACTATTCATTCTTCCCTTTGGCTTTGCATTTATTATTTATTTTTTTCTTTTTTTTTTTTTTTTCTATGCAATGATTAACTGCTTCATTTTTCAATCTAAACCAAATAAATTGGTTATCAATTATTCTTATTTTTTCATAAAATTTCAAATATATTGCAAAAAATGTTTATTTTTCTTCTTGTTTTATGAATATTACATTCATTAGTAATGGACCAAGCAAATGCACACACGAATCGAAGCTCTTGTATTTATTGCATGTAACTATAGTGAAACTGTATGAAAAGAAAGAGCGTGCCAACGAGTAACTATCAATAATGAAAAAAACGAAAAACGAAGGAAGAAAAAAAAAAAAACGCAGGATAAAATTTTCTTTATTCATTTGCTTCCTTATGGAAATTATTAAAAGGTCTTCAATAGTTTCAAATCACTTACTTTGCCAAATGAATCAAAATATTTTTACTTTCTTCCTTCCATTTCTTTATACCCCCAAGATGTTAATTAGTAAAAACTAAAGTACACATATATATGCATACGTTCGGCAAATGAACAAATGCTGTAAATTAAAAATTCTTCAAAGAACTTGATTACATTTAGCCGGACATCTCAGACACGTTCCGTTGTATAGGAAAGCAGTCACAGTAGCACTTGTTTCCTATTTACAACGGAAACAATTCGTTGAGTAAGAATTGAACCAAACAAGAACAAGTTCAATGATTACAAAAACTGAAGGGGAAAACAAAAAGGAGCAGCAAAATGCAACTTGACGTTGATGATGAAGTAGACGAACAAGAAATATTCTATAATTGTAAGCAAAACAGGAAAAATTCAGTCAATTCCCAATACATGGTTGGCATGATATTTGCTTTGCGAACAACAACTTAGAGAGTAAACAATGCTTGGATTTTTTGCAATAAATTCTTTTCCGATGATATTGAATAAAAAAACTTCAACTCTTTGAAATAACTGACTCTCTACATCTATAAGCATAGCTAGCAAGGCTTCATCATTATCCCTTATTTAGTGAACTTATTAGTTACAAACCTATACATGGAATAACGTTAATCATGTTGAGATTGGTTTAAGCGTACTTCTGCTCTAATTAATGCAATTGTCTTGTAACATTTCCACACTACTTGTAGACGGTCTTTGAATACTAAAGCCAATCACAAAAAATCTCCTACTACTCTAATACTATCCCTAACTCCATTATTCTCGTGTCTTCTCAAAATACAAGAAAATACCAAAAAGCATTTTAATTTCGGATGGCATAAAAGGGATGTCTTTTACGAAAACATGGCTTAGCTATTATCCTTCAGCTTTAATATTATATGCAGGATAAATGGAGGCAGAAGAAAATTTATAAATAATTTTCCTGCTCTAACCAGTTTTTGTGAAAGCAATTCTCTCTTTATTCTTTTTCCTACTTTTTTTTCTTCTTTTTTTTTCATTTCATTTCTTTTACATATGAGCAAATGCCTCATTGCATATTCCTGTTCATTGATGTTCACTGAAACGTATGCGCCAATATGGCTGCCAATATCCTGTTTGCTATGCGCTTCTATTGAATTGTTGTTATATTTCTATGTTCGCAATACTATCAACTCTTGCAATTTGTCTTTCTCTTAGTTCAGTTAGTTGTTAGTGTTATTGTATTTGTAATGGCCTTGTTTATGAAATGTACGGTTAATAAAGCGTTTCAAATGAGTAGAGTTTTTCAACAGCTGCTTCCACACTTTGTAATTTTCTTTTTTTTATTTGTGTTTCAAACAAATCTCGTATGTCTAATAAAGTTGTGCTTTTTTTTTTTTATTTTGTTACATGAAAACATGAAAACAGATTACAAACGAAAATTCCGAAAATATTAATTATATAGTCAAATGTCTTATATACTTATGTTTATTAAAATAAAGCAAGTTCTATTTAAAATCTAATGACCTTTTCCATAACTCGATGAAGATGCCGAAGCAGAAGCACTTGCATAAGCACCAGAATGACTTTTGGCGTAGCTGCCAGCGTTAGAGTTAGCGTTATCGCCGCTGCATTTATTGGAACCGCAACCACCAGATCCGCCAGCATTTGCACTGCTACTTGCAGTAGCAAAACTTGAGGCGCCTGCACCGCCAAATAGAGACGAATCAAGGCCACTAAAATCTAAATTTCCAAGATTACTAAGTCCTCCAGCGCCTAAATGACCGAAGCCACCCGAAGTACCTTCAGATCCGCCAATACCACTACCACTACTAACTTCATCTCCCCGATGACTGCCATAACCTTTACCACCCCCCCCAGAACTAGAAGAGCCCGCGCCTCCACCAGCGCTAGACCCTACCCCAGCTCCACTACCAACCCCAGTCCCACCAAAACCACCCGAACCGCCACCTCCTAAGGCCGTGCCGCCTCCAGCTCCGCCAAAACCTCCAAAGCCCTTACCACCACTTCCAGAACCACCGAAACCGCCAGAACTACCTAATCCACCACCGGCACCAGCGCCTCCTCCACTACCATCACCAGCTCCAGCTCCACCAAAACCTCCGTAACCCTTACCACTACTTCCGGAACCAGCGAAACCGCCAGAACCGCCTGCTCCACCACCGCCGCCAGCGCCTCCACCTCCACCGGCGCCACCAGCGCCAGCTCCGCCTCCTCCAAATCCTACTGAACCGCCAATTCCGAAGCCGTTTCCATCACCCGTGCCGGCTCCAGCTCCGCCAAACCCTCCGTAACCCTTACCACCAGTTCCAGAACCACCGAAACCGCCAGAACTGCCTAATCCACCACCAGCACCAGCTCCAGCTCCACCAAAACCTCCGTAACCTTTACCACTACTTCCGGAACCAGCGAAACCGCCAGAACCGCTTGCTCCACCACCGCCACCAGCACCGCCACCTCCACCAGCACCACCAGCGCCGGCTCCACCAAACCCTCCTGAACCACCAACTCCGAAACCGCTACCATCGCCTCGGCCGGCTCCAGCTCCGCCACCAACTCCTCCGCCTCCACCGGCACCTCCTCCACTACCAGAACCAGCTCCTGCTCCACCAAATCCTCCGTAACCCTTAGCACCACTTCCGGAACCAGCGAAACCACCAAAACCGCCTGCTCCACCACCGCCGCCACCTCCTCCACCTCCACCGCCACTACCAGCGCCAGCTCCACCAAATCCTCCTGAACCATCAGTTCCTAAGCCACTACCATCGCCTCGGCCAGCTCCACTTCCTCCACCAGTTCCTCTGCCCCCACCGGCACCTCCTCCATTACCAAAACTAGCTCCAGGTCCACCAGATCCCCCGTAACCTTTACCAGCACTCCCGGAACCAGCGAAACCGCCAGAACCGCCTGATCCTGCACCGCCGCCAGCACCGCCACCTCCACCGGCACCACCAGCACCAGCTCCACCAAATCCTCCTGCACCACCACTCCCTAAGCCGCTACCATCGCCTCGGCCAACTCCACCTCCGCCACCAGCTCCTCCTCCGCCACCAGCTCCTCCTCCCCCACCGGCACCTCCTCCACTGCCAGTTCCAGCTCCACCAAACCCTCCGTAACCCTTACTACCACTGCCGGAGCCACCTAAACCGCTACAAGACGCTCTTCCGGCACGGCCGCCAGCACCGCCCCCTCCACCAGCACCACCAGCGCCAGCTCCACCGAATCCACCTGAACCGCCGATTCCTAAGCCGCTACCATCGCCTCGGCCAGCTCCACCTCCGCTACCACCTCCAAAGCTGTGTCCAGCTCCGAATCCACCAAAACTTCCATGACCGCCGAAACCGCCACTGATTAGCCCACCACCACTTCCCTCAAAGCCCAAACGTCCCGGCGCACCGCCATATCCACCACCTAACGATACGCTGAATGTTTTTTCTTTTCTAAGACCGCCTTTTCCCGCACCGTTTAAAAAGGGATTCCCAGCAGATGCAAATTTACTAACGCCATCCAAAATGCCACCAACAGTGCCAGCAATACCATGCTTGATACCGCTTAAATCGACGTCTTTATGCAAAGAAATTGCGCCACTACCGCCGGCGTTACCGCTTTCTAAAGTATTCCCACTTACACCTGCTGCTTCGCCGCAGTGATTGGAGCCGCAACCACCGCTACCCCAACTGTTACTTGAAGCGCTAGCTGAAGCAGAACTGCTTGCTCCACCCCCTCCACCGCCGCCACCACCATAACCACCCCCATGATGACCATAACCAGCAACTACGTCTGCGATTGAGATTACAGAGCATTCAAAACAAATATCCTTTCCATTGATTAATCAAACAAAATCGCTTACCCACATAATTGCCACTAATTAATGATAGAATTGCAGTCAGTGCTAACAAATTCTTTTTCTGTTCAAATCTTCTGTTTCTTGTCATGTCGCTCGAACGATTGCCATTACAAAACACTTACAATTTGCATTTATACACAATTTTCGATTATGCTCATCAACGATGCAAATTTATTGTTATTCGTGTAGAGCCGATTAAATAATACGTATTTTGGAATTTTTTATATACATTTATTGTTGTTTGCAATCGTATAATTGAATTAATCAACAATCAAATAGAGAAATATGAGCGGATAGACAGATATGGGAAAAACCATTCTAAATTTCATCTCTCAACTTGGAACACGATTTTTCTTATTTTACATTCTTTTTTTTTTTCTTTCTTCTTTTTTTCATAGTATATGACGAAATTTTTACTCAGATTTAATCAAAAAAGTATTAGATAAGAAATGAAATACACTTGGAAAAGTACTACTTATGAAACAGATGAAAAACATATTGTGCAACAATCTTCACACGACGAACAAAGCTTTGTTTATAACATAAAAGTTTGTCTTTATATGTAAACTGGGACACAGTTGACGTCGAGCGACCTTCATAGTAAATCTTGATGTAGCGCCAAAAGCAATTATTATTAATACGTAAATTTTGCCTTTTTTTTTTTTGTTAATTTTTAACATTCTGCTCCTTCACATAAAATACAAATTTTATGTAGTTTGGTTAGATGGTAAAAATTACCGAAAACACTGCAGTACATAAAATCTTTTAATTTCACTTGTGTTCGTGTAAATTTTTCCAGTGTAATTTGACGGATTAAAAGCATCTAATTAAAAACTATACCTGTAAATGCTGTAAATCTTTATTTGCATTAACAATTTAAAACTCAATCCTAATCAAGTAAATAATAGGAGAGAATGTTTAACACTCAGACCGAATAATGAACACCCATCAGTTAACGTAAATGTATGGAAAATTAACCTACATTTTTCGTAGTTCAAGTTTGTCAACATATATTGTCCCTTAATATTTCGAAATTAAAGTTAACCCACTGTTGGGTGTCGCGTCCCTTCTTCAAATTTCTTCTAAAAACAAATTTACCAATTAATAAACCAATAGAAGTCTTCTGGGCAAAGTTGAATCCACATATGCATTATGCACCCAAACATGCAAAAAAATATTATCTTAACCTTTGAGCTAAGCACCGTTTGCAACATGTATCAATGCAAGCTGTTCGCCTAGGGCGCATTTTAGTACAAATCAGCAAAGTTCGATATCGTCTTTTGTTTCGAAAAACAAACAGTCAGCAAAACAAGTTATTGGTAAAACTAATTTGAAATTTTTACAAATTTTTGCAGTTTCGATAGTCTCAATAACAGCCAAGTAGATGGAGAACAGCGCATGACTAAAACAGCATTGAAGTTCAAGTTCATTGTATTAACTTTAGAGTTCACGACGAGCAACCAAACTAATGCTAAGTAACATCAACAAGTTAGATTTCCCACCAAATAAAAAAAAAACATTTTTTGGAAAAAATCTTACTTGTAGAAAGACTTAGCTTAAACAGATGGTAGGATGATTACATCTTCTATGCCACTTTTGTCTAATGACAATCTATCCGGCTTCCGTTATTCAAATATCAAAAATTAGGTCTTGTTTCAATACAAAGATTGATATTTTCTTGGATCCTTTACATTGGATGGAATGAATAGTGAAATAGTTTGCTTTCATCTAAATTTTTCATCATTCACCGATTTTTGTTGAAGAATAAATGGGGAAATTTTCTTGTTAATGACAAATAGCGTAAATCTGTTACATATAGTGAATTTTTTAACATTGGCCATGATATGGATAAAAATTGCAAAAATAGTCTAATCGGAACGATTTCTATTAACCAGAGCATCAAATCTTATTATAATTTATGTAGAAAAACTTCGACCCACATGTTCAATGCAAAACATATCGACAGACATTAGAATGACAAAGATAGACAAATGGATAGATACTTTTATGCCAATCTCGAAAACTATTTTAAGGTAACCCATATAACAAACGTTGAATGTATCTCAAGCCCTCCCAGATGTCACATGTATTCACTCAAACTCAATATACCTTGTGCCATAAATGATGTGGGACATAAAAATTTAACAGCAAACCAAGCAGTCTATACGAAGTTTTAACATCACATTCTAGCAAAAATCAAAAGAATCTGTCGACTGTTTGCTAATGGTGGACAGATTTTTAATATATTTTAGTTAGGCTTCGTAGTCGCAATAAGAAGGGAAAATTTATAGTCTCGCAAGAAATTCAGTGATGGTATTAGTCACTCAGTTCGATGAACAGACAGACATCTTCAATACATATTTCTATGCAGTCTTAAGATTTAAAAAAATTCTTACATTCAAGGCCATGGATTGTGTCATCTAATAATAGATGGAAAAGAAGCTTACAATTTTTAAGTTACTTTATGAGCGGAGCTCCTACACTAATTACTCTTCTTCAATAGTCATACGTTGGTAATATGCTTCCATGTCTGTAAACTTTTGTTAAATGCTCGCAATTTGAATCATTTATAATTGCTTTTATATGTAACTAAAGCTTTAAAAAATGTAATATAACTAATCTATTTCAAATTATCAAATGGTAGATGGCCACAATTCTCACATATGTTTGACATTAAATGAACTGCATTCTGAACCATTTGTTAGCTAAATATAAGTAATAAATTTCTATATGTATCTCATAGCTTCACCAGTAACAATCGACGATTTTCTAATTTTAATTTTGTATTACTCTTTTCCAATTATTCATAAAATTACAATAATACAAAAAACCAGTTTGATGACGAATTAATATCAATTTATCAAAATAAATTAAAATATATGCTTGTTTTCGTTTCAATATAATAGACATTCTCTTTTGCTTGCCTAGCTAATAGATACCGATCTGTAAGGTAAAAGTGGAGTGTATGCATTTTCATTTTTTATCATATCACTCAATATCTCTCCGGTCTGAAGCACATACGACAACACTATTCACAGATCCATATGATTTCTAGGTGGTATCAACTTTCAAACGATACGTGTCAAAATTTCATGGTAATCTATAATAACTATTAGTTTACAAATTATAGGTGTTTTGGCGACACTACTTTTTCGATCGCTTTGGACGGCTTTCATCGATTGCTGTTCACTCGGTAGACGCCTAGTGACTCCCAATGGTTCTGGACCGCAGCGATGAACAAAGGTTTTATTCATCGTCTCATATCGCGCAAAAAGATTATTATGGGTAAATGTCTCTTGATATCGCTAAAACGTCGATCTTGTGTGTCTTCAAAAAATATTGCCGAGTGCGCACGACCACAGCGTTCAGGATGGTTGGCGCTCATGCGGCGGTGGTTAAAATTAGCAAATCACCTATAAACTTATCTTTTTGACAGTCAAGAGTCGCCATAATATCTTTCAAGCCAAAGCCGATTATTAACGCATTTTATCGCATCAAAAAGGTAAGAAATGGAATTTTTCCACTGTCCACTGACAACCATCCCTTTTTTTACACGACAGATAAGTCTTTTAAAATTCCGTGCGAAAAAACATTGTCTACAAAATATGTGCAATTTATGGTGCATTTATGGATATGTTCTATAATTGTTAAAAATCGTGACAGATGCAAAAGAAAACCTATATTTACCAAGAAAACCGTATAAAAAAAGTAATAATGAAATCCATATTACTTGCTTATAAGGCAAAAACAATTCTTTTTCATCACACAAAAAGTACAACATGCAATTCAGTCCATAAGTACAACATGCACAAATTTTATAAAATTATTATAAATAAAAATTAATTTCCCAGCTCTGATTAACGCATATGGGGATATAAGCCGATTGACTTTTGATCACAGTCTTCCCTCAATTGTATTTTTTGTTTCTTTATACACTGTCCAAATTGGAATTAAAAAAAGATTATATTTTGGGTTTCCTACTAGAGCAAAAAATTCGTAATGAACTGTGCTATTTTAAAATCGTGTAAAAAAGATCGTGTAAAAAAATGGTTGAGTGTACAAAGGAGCGTTACTAACACGGCTCTTACTTTTAAACTAACTGTTGCAATGTCGTAGAATTTTGACAAGTATCGTTTAAAGGTTGATGCTATCCACAAATGAGACGGACCTGTGATGCCACAAATGTTTCAAGCAGATTACTTATTGAGTGAGATGTTATAATATATCCGCATTCGAAAATAAGCATATTGATGCAATAAATTGTATTGCCATCCAATAGACTACATTTTTATCATTTTTTCAATTGTTTTTTCAACTATGCATCGGCATTTCCTTAATTCCCCTTATATTATAACTGATATACGAGGATAAGCAAATTTTCGCGATTTTCTTTAGTTTATCATTGCGTTTGAAGATGCATTACGCTCTCTTATTTACCACAGTTATATCTAATCCTAGCAATAACTATCAAATTAACAGATAGATAGACCATCAGTTTTTCGATCTTTATTTTATATTAAGAATATGTAAATCAGTTCCCTAGAATTGATTAGAAAAATAGGCAAAGGCCCACAAATGGACCAAGGGGTACAGTGACTTTATAAATTCAAATCTCTATAAAGTCTCTCACTAAATATTCTGCAATCAAAATTAATGTGTATTTCATCTCCGCGCTGACGAGTATAGAGAACAAAGATTACTATATCGTCTAGAAGCTAATAAAACAACAAAGTGAATTAACAATATATAATTGTTTAGTCACTGATAGCGTAAAATGTCAAGCTGTTAATCAATAATCTAAATGTCACTGATAATTTTGTGGGGAAAAAAAAGAATAAGTCGACAAATTCATTTGGTTTTTTTTTTTTTGGAGATTTTAATGAATCGAATTTTGAAAAAAGGGGATTTTTGAGAAAAAGAAAATTTTTTTTGTCATTATTTTGCTTTTTGGTTTATTAAATCTTATTAATTCTGTTAAGTAGAAATTTACATTATAATTTGTAGTATTGTTTAAATATTTAGTATTATTATAGAAATATTAAATAGATTTGTAGACACATCAAGTAATTGTTATAAACTCGGAGAGAATTTCAATAACTTACTAACTTGTTGTTACTTAGAAATTGAATTGCATTGAAAATATTTAAATCTCATTAAACCGGATTAATGAGAAATAGAAAAATAAAAACAAAATATAAATATACAAAAAAACCAATTAATAAAAACTACTATAATAACATATATAGAAAACTTAATTCGAAATATCATCAGAATAAGCAGCAAATTATTATTATGTATGCAATTTTTAAAAGCTAATAAACATATTTATTAATACACTTGAAAAAATGTCCCGGTAAAATTGGCACAAAACAGTAATAATAATAAAAAAAAATACATTTTTTAAGCATTAAACGCTAACCTCAATCAATATTTTCGCATTTATTCAATGGAAATGTTACCTTTCGAACCTGCTAGATATCGGGTGTATTTTTCAGTATTTACTTAGTCATAAGACTGATGACTGGGAAGACGAGCAAACATGGATACAGGCGTACCTCGTTTAACATGGTTTCGATACAACAACGTGTACATTGACTTGATTTATATGCAGTATAAGTTTAAATTACATTATTCGATATTATATCTTAGTTTAAATAAGCGGATAAAAAAGTTTTGATTCCATCGTATTATGCGAGAGTCGCCTGCACGTACAAATAAATGACTATTGAGCAAGACAAACAAAATATATATTCATATTTCAGAAGCATTGCAAAGAGAAGACCTTACTATATGGCTTTGCTAACGAAAACCTTTGTTATGCTCTTAAAATTGATACTTTGTAAAGTATTATTAATATATATTAACATTAATTATTTCATATTTATTATCATCCATTAGTTTATATTGTATCAATTCTTTTCAATAAACACATTGTTGATGTGAGAGAATTGATCGGAAGACATGCAAGTTCTTATTGTTTATGTTTATTAAAAATTAAAGTTTATTTTCACAACAACTTCTTCAAAATAAAGCGTTATTATAAGATGGCCCAATCGGAACGCCCTTGGATCTTCGTTCAAAGTATCTGAAACGTTGCGTCCTGTTGATTTTCAAAACATCTTGACAAAATTACTGGGAAGTAATATTTTGACATATTAAACTTGATGCAAAAAATTTGGATCGGATAAGCCAATTATTTGAACTCCTCGAATATTCATTTTGCTTTGCTCTTTGCTTGACAAAGAAGTCGAACTTTTAGTATTTCAGGCTGAAGATTCTTCCACCTAAGTAATTTGGCAGAAAAGTTATCGGTATCAAATCGAAGCTATATCAAGATTAATATTTTGCACCTCATCAATAAGAGGCCTCACTCTTCATATTTTAAAATGAAATTTGTTCGGTAATGGGAGATTAACATGAAAATTGATTGCATCAAATTTAAGGAAAATAGACCTGTGTTTTAATCGCAATCTCTTACAAAGTTTCTCGTCATAAGTAATTGGTAGGCTTTAAGACGTTATGTTATGTTATGGAAATAGGTAAAAATTACGAATATCTTGGGTAGAAAAGTTGACTACGTTAAATTTGGTGGCTGTCAGCTTACGCTTCGGTCGCCCTTCTACATAAGGTCTCTTATGACAACTATGACTTTGTATGCAAGGAAGATATCATTTTTGGTACTTTATCACAAAAATATATAATATGACGAATTGTATCAGGCCAATTAGTAGGGTGAAATTAATGGCCGGCAACCCAATTATAATGATTTTACTTATTTATTTATTGTATGCGCGTTCAAGAGTCAGGACGCCAAGTTTCTTTACGACCATAAGGTTCCCACTAAATGGCAAAAGGCGTGTAAATGTAAATTAATTTGCAGTTGCCCGCTGAATAAAAATATATGGAATCGGTCGTATGACATGTCTTAACATCAACGTGTTATAAGTAAATGTGGTCAGTAAGCCCACATCTCTACACATCGAATGTCAAATATTTATTTTTAATGATCCGATTCCTATACCCATGAATTGATAAATTAACTTAAAATTTTGCGTGTTTTCTTTATAGAAACGACGGCATCAAAATGTGAAAGAGTATGCAATCCATTCGCACAAACATTTCATTTAGTCTATTATCAAGGACATATGATCTTTAATTTGGGTAAATACCAAAGCAATGTTGCTATCTGCGTTTCATTAGCAACAGAAATGCTGTCACTCTTCGATGAAAGCTGCCAATATCTATAGAATTCTTGACTATAAGCATCCTCTGAAGCGCATATCAAATTCTTAAACTTCTCTTAATTAGAGAACATAGTAGAGCTCATCTTTACTATTGCATTTCTAACGAATTTTTCATTGGCTTTTTCAGTAGTTGTGAATATACTTAGATACTCAGTAAGCCTATGTATAGGTAACACTTGACCGACTTGCTTAAAGCTATGCGGATAGTTGTGAATTTAACCATGCGCAGCTATTTTCACATTTACGGATCTAGAAATTCAATTTAAGAAATAAAATATTTACGTAAGCGTCAGGAGGAACCTGGCATATTGCAAGCTACTCTGTTTAGTGCGAACGTTTTAGTCAATAGATTGTGCGGATTTTCATCTTTTGTTTTTCTATAAAGTATTTCTGCCAAATCAATAAATCAATGTCTTCTTTAGGCTGCATGTTCTTTTTAAGCACATATACTGCCTTTTATATCGACTTTTGTTATAAAATGCACGTCATAGTTGTTGCCTATTAAAGTTATGATCGTGGGCGGATCATTCCGAATGAAATTCAAATGCGATCGCTTTCTATAAAATAGAGTTATTTACACTTGATTACACATACATTGCAACACACGATAGAAAACGGACTGACAAGCAAAGAGATGCATAAACTGACAAACTTACGGTAATTTGAACTTAATTAAATCAATTCAGTATCTAACGCTAATCAAGAATATAATGAATACTTTAAGATGTCTCTGTTACGTGTAGCAGAAGTCGAATCACTACCAATATCTTCATGTTCGAAAGCAAAGGAAACAAGAGATTTTTTTGTAGTAAAATTAAAAATCTAATATCGGTCGAGCCGCCTTAAAAAATTCAATGAAAAACCAATAAGACGATTATACTCGGACGAATCATTTACGCACATCAAAGTTATCCTAAAGGAGAGATAAAAGGTAAAAGGAGTAAATTTTCATGCTCTATATGATGGAGTGGAGTTCTTGTCGCGTAGGCGTGTACGCGTTCGAAAAGCTTAAGTCACTTCCAAATTCTTTTGCAAAATTTGCAAGCGTTATCTTCATTTTCGCGAATAAGAGAATGTGTATCACAAATACTATAAAGTTGCGCAGACAGATATGTGGACAACCGAAGAGACGTGCATGCCAATTTGCAATTGGACAAGAATTTATATATTTTATGGGGGTTTTGAACCTTGTTTCTGCGTTACTTTGCAATGCTTGTTTTCGATGCACCATAGTATTGGGTAGGCGTGGTAAATTTTTTCCATTTTTGCTTAAGTACTACAGCATCGCCCATAGAAAATGTGGAAAACCTTTGCAGATTTATTGGCTATAATTTAAGAGTCATTTTCAAAAGAAAAATAATAATTCTTTATTCCTTTTCAAATGCAGGAGTGTCGTCACTTTATCTAATACTGTAAGCATATCCTTCGACCGATTTAGCCTATTTTCAATACGAGTCTGCGTACAAAAGCTTCCAATATTTCTGCGATATTTGAAGTCGATGACTGTATTTTTGCGACCACTGTTGCACTGTTTGCAACAGACATTACGCAATCGGACAGGCGGATAGACGGACGTGCTTAAATGGAATGCACTTACAAGAATTTCGGTATTGCTTCAGTATTTCAGCTTTCATAATTTTTGGAAGCTTAGGCAATTTTTCTTTTTGTTTCGATAGAAATAGATCTGAATAAAATATCGCCTTAACATTAAGGTTAAGTAAGTTCTTTATAAATTAGATTAACTTTTTTCGTTGGCTGTAATTTCAATATATCAAACCGCAATAATTCTTGCATACATTTATGTAAATAACTCATCGGGTAAATCCAAAGAATCGTAGACTTGTTCTTACTAGAACACCTATATATATATTGAAAATAACTAATTAATCAAAAGTTCCCTTAAATCCGGTATAAGTTTTTCTGTTTTTTTTTTTGCTTTTTTGCTCTAACTTAAGAATTCTTGTGGAAGATTATATTCCGCTTTCATTTAACGGATAAACGTTTAATACTTTTATCTTCAATTCATTATTCATTAGGCAACCGAAAATTGTTTAAAATTCTTTAAGTGAAACATTGAAAAAAAGATAGACATTAATACAAAGAAATATACAAAAAGAAAAAGAGAAAAAAAATGAAAAGAAATAAAATTGTTAGTAGAAATAAAAAGGTCAAGAGAGGAAAATATATACGAAATCTATTGGATTGTTGTCTACGTTTTATGCGTTTGTTACGTATTTCATTAAGGTGCAACTGCAAGGCAGAACGAGCACAATGTAGAGAAAGACAAAGAGAGAAAGCAAAGAGAGAGGGAGAAAGATGAAATTAAAAAACAAACACGGATATACGTGCATGTAGACAGTTACCAGGACCTTTTGTTAAATAAAAAAGTAATTAGAGAGATGACAGCATACAAAACGGATGCTAAATATAACCTCAAAAACATATAAGACAAGCATGTATATGTCTGTATAACATATACGTGTACAGTAGTGTAAAAAAGTTTACTATAATACATTTATTGCTTTGACAGCTGATGTACTTAAGTAACAGCCGTCATATAGTTCAACGATCTATTGTCGTGAATATGAGCGTGAATAGATCCTTATGAAATTTTGTTCGACTTAAAATCCTAACCCATGAATATGAGCGATAGATACTTATGGAAACCTTAAACTAAGTTCTATTTAAAACCGCAACCCATTGATATGAGCGATAGATGCTTGTGGAAACCTTAAATTAGGTTCGGCTTAAAGCTCCAAACCGTGGATATGAGCGATAGATATTTATGGAAATCTTAAGTTAGGTTCGACTTAAGACCCCAGCCCATGCATATGAGCGATAGATACCTATGAACACCTTAAATTAGGATCGGCTTAAAGCTCCAAACCATCTATTTAAATAAACTAAAAAAAAAAATGGCATCTTTTGCGAAGGCCGCTATACCGGATATTTTCAGTGAAATCATTCATCGGCCCCATTTTCCATCAATCACTGATTTGTTATTTCAGCAATCGCAAAATAATGATTTTTGAAGCAACAATACCGTTTTAGCCAAATACGGGGGATCTTCTTCCTGCTTATGCAATTTTCGACTAATGGTAATTAACTAGTGACATCTAAGAACGACGAAAGCTGAAGCTTTTGCGATGATTGAGTTGTAGGAGACTTTACGAATTACACTTTTTCTTTGTCCTACACCAAGGTGATATATGTAATTACGATAGAAACATTGACACGCATCTATCAATACAAATATGTTAGTTTCCTAATAGATTCCAAATATGCTCCATGCCTATGTTACATAAACTTGATGTTCCGCAAAACGATCGTTTATACCACGCTTACTTGATTTTGCTCGAGTATAGCTAAAAGTAAATTGGAATAAAATGCAGAATCGAGGCAATTACAGTAATCTGCTCATTAAAAATCTTTTGATCATTTTCGAAAGCATTAGGCTGCACTTTAAAACTGCAAATGTCACGACAACTTTTTTTCACACTACTGTCCGTACAAGTAATTAAAATGGGTGGTTTTTACATTCACGCACACACACACACACACACATGCAAACACGTACGCACATTGACATGACCACAGTTTCATATCATTTCTTTGCGCAATAAAAACCTTTCTCTCATTTTCCACAAAATATGTTGCAATCAAAAATAATTGTAAGATGGATGTGAACATATGTTATAATCTTATACCTTGAGGGTGAATTTTATATCTCTATTATATATATACATATATATATATATAAATATATTTATATATGCATATATATCACCGGGCGGTCTGTTGCGGCTTAATGTCGCGTATCAAAACTGAATTATTCTATATATATAATGTTCATATTGCATTCTTTAAAGAAGTTCCTTTGACTTTTTCATAAATTGTTGTAAAATTTGTCGAAAGTTAGTCATAAAAAAAAAGTATTTGTTTCTTCATGAATGCCCTTAATGTTTGTTTAAGGCTGTTTCCTTTGGCTTTTTTTAAAGCCTATTGGATGAGGGATTCGTACTGACTGCCTTTAACGAATTTTCATTTCATGATAAAATCACAGCAAGTTCTAAGACCGACTCATCGCATAGTTTGCGAGCTAATCAGAGAAATCTTTTTTTTTTTACCTGATGTCCGCTTTTATCGATATTTCATAGTATTGTGCCTCTCTTTCACCACAGAGCGTCCAGAATCTTGACCATGATTTATTAGATTATGCCACATACAGATTTCTGTAAATTCGCACTACATTTTTTGGTATCTACCGGATGCGGGTAAAATGGCAAAGATGAAATGGCACACATCTTCCCTCACCTCACCCACTTGCTTAAGTTAGATTGTAAAACTAACGAATACTTGGGATTGTTTTGTCGATTGTTTTGGGATTGTTTTGTATCTATGCGCATATATTTGGTTAAAATATCCTTATCAAACTTTCCATTTTCACTCCTAATACGATATGAAAGGAAAAGTAGTGCAGCTTGGACTGATCTATAAACTGCGATTGTAGCAGAGTTTGAAATATATTTGGGGTTAAGGTAGACAGTCGATCGCGTACATGATCGATATACATGAGCTTGAAACGTCATTTTATTTACAATTGTATTGCCTCAGTGCTAGAAAGCTGGTAATTCCAAGGCGAATTTTAGTCAGTCTTTAACTCTTTGAACAAATTCTCTTTGATGTATTCGTTCAAAAGAACATAAGACGCTTTCCTTCAAGTTATAATACTAACTGCAGCAGCGTGCTTGTTCCATCAGTTTCAAGAGTTTTTCTCGTTAAGAAACAAAAAAAACAAAAAAACGTCGCCACCATTCATTCCCTTAGCAGTCTTCGGAAAAGACGAACACACTTCAAGCAATTATGTAATCTTTGAACAAAACATTTTAAAAATCATACGACATTTCCGAAACGCTAACTTTTTCATATATCCCGATATTCAAATCCCTCCCAGGCTGTTTTGCCTTTACTTCTTAAACTTCTTTAAATGCGTTTTACTATTGATATTCTTGCGTTTCTGATAAGCAAAGTTATTCTGCAGTGCTTTTAAACATTTTACACATGAAATTTTATTTTAAATGCAATTTAAAGAAAAATTCTTCTTCAATTAACTTTTAACCGTAGAAACCTAAAGCACTTAAAAGTAGGTGTAACAAAAAACGTCAGCTTTAAGTATGCTGAGGGACAAATTGCGGTCACACCCTACGCGGTAGCTTAAAAACAAAAATTACGGCGAAACATTCTTCGCGCGTCATTAAAACGTAAAATTCCTCCTCCTCTATGCCCCGAATATGTGTCATAATATTGGGTATAGCAATGCATCAATTAAGCTGCGAACCGTAACCGCGAAGCTATACATTTTAATGTGTGGGTAACAGCAGGTGAAAAAAGTTTATGTTATCTACATAATGTCTCTTAAATGCAAAAGCAACATGCCGCGCCATCATTTCATTCGGTGTGATATTACACGTAACGTACAAAACTGTAATTCAATTATTAAACTTATTCGCAATGAATTTGCGGAAACGTGAAGCGATAAATAAAAACTCAATTGCTCAAGAGAGCTAATTAGCTGTCTTTGATAGTATACTTACAAAGGTATATTATCTCAATTCAAAATCCATTGAGCGTTTGCAAATTCTCCACCCACCACCCGAAAAATGGAGGTATATTTTTGTTTGCCAATCGTTTGCAACAATCCAGAAGAGCGCTTTCGAGACCTGCCCCTAATCAACCGAGGAAGCGATTTTTTACTTTCTCCATTTGTATAGACTAATTTCTCGAATTTTTAAAGCAATTAGTACAAGGTTTTAAGATATGTTTCAAGTTTTTCCCATAATAAAATCTAAAATCAAATTTGAAGATCTACTTATATAAAATCAAAATACGCCCCCAATTAACTAATTTCCCAACATAAGCAAGGCAGAGCACGTAACTTCCTGTAGGACTTATAATTAACTATCTAAAAAATGCTATCACAGCTTATATATAACCAAATATCGAATGAATATATATTTGCAATTTACTCCAACCATACATTGCGCTATAAAATACGATAATTAAACGATATTCGGAATGCTGCTAGGAGTCTACTACATAAATACAAATGATTCTTTACGTACTACAGTTAATTAGGAACTCACTTATATATATATATATATATATATATATATATCGTTACATTCATTTATACGCTTTGGAAGAAAAAGAAAATTAAATAACACGTAAACGGCCAACACAAGAAAACTCATAAAGTGGTAGTATTTCATGTTAAGAAGCAAACTTATATGCAAACTTGACTGTTTTTCTTTGCCCGTGCAATTGCAAAGGTAATCTCTAAACGATATTACTATTCTGATTAAACCCATTACCCAAAGTAATAGGCAAAATCTTTCAGAGTTATATAGCTTGAGACGGTAAAGAATTTTAAATCGATTACGATTCGTTCCTTACGCTTCTGCTTATCTTCGCTAGTGCAGATTATACTCTCTCCGAACACTGGCATCAAAAGGCGTGTAAAATGTGTATATCCTTGGCATAGTGAAGATCGGGGGTTGGCAAAAACGAGACTTTCGACTCACCACGTCTTTTTAGACGACACATAGCTTTTAATATGTTTTGTTGCAATTTGTTATTGTTCAGTTGCATGGCTATTTCTATCAAATAAATGTCATATAAATGCAATTGTCGGTGGAATGGATTTTTCCTCAAATTCGAATTTGATTTTACGAAAGGAACGGGAAAAAATTTGAATCAAAGTTCACTCGTTCGGACAAAGTTTCAAAGTTACAATCGCTGCCTTAAAAGTGCGCACGCACGCCAGACAAACCATAAAAAAAAAACATATAACAAATGTTGTAAATATAGTAGAGCATGCGCAGATGGAATGTGTCATTTCGTTTGTCATAATATTTCATAAGTATGCGCCGCTAGCCCCTCTGCTCATTGCAATGTCATCTTTTCTATCTGTGCATCCATGCATGCATCAGAATGCCATTTAGTTCTTCTCTCAGCGCGTTTTTGTTTTCATCCAATTAACTCTCTCTAGTTTTGCAGTGAAAAAAAAAAAAAACTTAAAAGAGCCGATTGATGAATCGTAAACGCATTTCAAAAGTAATGCAAGGTTGAGAAGAGACCCACGCTACCACTAATAGCAGCGTTAGTAGCTGCGGAAGCATAAAACAAGAATAAGATTAAAATTTCCAAAATAAAATTACCGCTAAGGAATATGTTGATAATGGCCAACTAATTATTTAAAAAAAAATAAATAAATAAATAACGAACATTTTCTAATTAAATGTTTTAATTATTTTATACTTCTTTTTTCTTTTATGCAAATAAACTGCACAATATCTTGTAGTTTTCTTTCTCTTGTCTTTTAAATTATTTTCAAGTCCGTTTTCGCGTTCCAAGTTCAGTTACTGGGCTGACAGGATAGTGTTTCCAACTATAGTTACTTGTACCGAAATATTTATGGATAAGTCTTCACTGGCAAATGATCTCGTTTCCCATAACTTTAAAAATGAATATTATATAACTTAGCCAAAGATTTTACTATTTTCCGTTTTGGCTTGAATTCAAGAAACAAAAAATTGCACAAAGACAACCCCGTGAAATATATATTTACATTAAAACCATAAATTCCGTAAGTTTAGTACAAAAATAGCAATTTGTTCACCGGGTATATTTTAGCTTTTTTTTTTTTTTCCTACTTTTTATGCAAATTTTATGCCAGGCTAAGAAGCCACTTGACTATATAACTTAAGCAATTCTATACTTCTTTTAGAGATAATACCGTAATTTTTACCTGCATCAACTGAGCCGGGCATACGATTATAATGAGCTTTTTTCACAATGGCGTAACCAGCAAAATAAAAAATCAGAAAAGAAAAAAAATAAAAAAAAAAGAAGAAAAATGGAGAAAAAAATCAGTGACTTTTCATCTTTCGTTGAGCGTTGGTATGGCTAACAACGGCAGCCAAATATATTTACTTTGCAGGACAAAAAGAAGTTAAACAGATGAGACAACAAAATGCACATAAAATGGCAAAAATGTAAACATTCATTGTGTATAAATTACAGCAAGTGTTTCAGCGGTTAAATAAATAAATAAATAAAAACATTAAATAAAAACAAGAGGAGAAACTATACACGTTTTGGTTTGTTTGTTTTTTTTTTTTTTTTTTTATGAACCCATCATCAGCTTACAATGAGAGGAGAGAAAATTTTCATTGGATTACAATCACATCATACATTCATATCTAGTCAGCGGACAGATGATATTTAATAGCAAACTACAGCGAAGATCTTGTATTTTGAGACATCATCAGTCCTGAAGCAAACGTGGCAGCTGTTGGCAACACTCTAAGCGAACTGACAATCACGTGCATATGGTAGTCTCTTATTTCTGATGGGCTAATTGCAAAATTCGGGGTACAAAACCTATTGAGTTGAAAAAAGACAATGTAATTTAATACATTTTAAAGTTTCATCCTCGGTACGTACATATGTAAGGCCTTCAGTCGATTTGACTTGACAAACTCTTTCGTAACAATGTTTTGAAATAAATTTCAACTCTTCCTGTACCCCATACTACTTAAGTTGGACACCCAGAAGTACTTGAGAGAGACTCGTCTTTTATTATACCAACCGGTTCAGAATCCTTTTGTAAATCGATTTCGATCTGTCTGTCCGTTCGCCTGCCTGGTTATCTAATGCCTGTCCATATGTTTTTCAGTATTTGCTACACTGACATGTGTTGACGCACATGGACGAACACCATTAAAAATAAATGTGCTCCGATCATTTTTATGACCGCTTTTCGTACAGTCTTCTTATATTGAATAAGTTATTATGTGCAAAAAATTTGCAAAAAATTTTCGAAATTTATCAACAAAAAGTGCTAAGGAATAGTGTTACATAACATTTGATATACAAAATAGGTGCGAAAAATTTCGATCGGATGAGCCGAGTTTTTGAAGTCTCTCCCGTATTACCGCCGCTACGAAGAGCAAGTCTCTATATCAGTTTAGTTTTGAGCACTACGCGCCGAAGATCGATGAAAGATAATAAGATCTTTGACAATAAAAATAAATTTTACTAAATTTGGGATAAATTTGTTCACATTTTGAGTCTATTGCTATATAATATGCCTTAACAGGGACGCAAGATATAATTTTCCGCGTATTATCACGAAAACGAATGGATAGTTGTATTAAGCAAACTGGTGTAGGGTATATAATGGTCGGCCTTATCCGTTCATAACAGTTTCACTTGTGGTTTGACTTGCTTTTGTACAGGACTTAAGCGTACAATAACGGCATATATATATAATATCGGCTTATGTGACAGACAATTTTGACTGTGAATGAAATCAATCAAGTTACGAATATTTCTCACTCTAGTGTTTCATGTCCATAAAAACTCCTCAGCATAACATGGAAGAAAACTATTTGAAAGCAAACCTTCGAACCATTAGTTTCTTAATATCAGCTTTGAGGGATTCAAAAGGCATTTGCCTAATTGATGGCTTCCAGGATATTGGAAAGCGGAATTTTTTGGATCAAATTAGAAATAAATCATTTTCCTTAAGATCGGAACATGAATCGCAGAGATGTTGTAGGCTAAGATCAAATTAAAGGAAAAACCACTACATTCTAAACATTTTTTTCCTTTTTCCCTATGTACCTTTGTTTGCAGTCTAGATTATAATTATGAGCAAACGGGCCAACCTTAAGTTGACATTAGTTTCAATTGCCAAGGAAAATAAAACTTTACAATATGTATGCTTGTCTTTCATATAGATATGGACCTTATTTTAATCTTATAACGATATTTAACAATCTATACACATATCTACATACATACATATTGTATTTACATTCATTTTCTTCATGGCATGTCTGCGATATGTGATGTTTTCAATTCGCTATATCGGTTTCTTCACTTAAGTTGACAGTTTCTTCTTTTACAAAGCTAAACGCTTAAGTCCTTATGAATATGGTATTCCCCGCAAACCATGTAGCTCCTGTGATTAACCTTAACATTTTAGATTGATAGCGCTTAAGAATTTCAATGTTGAAATTGCTCGCAATACCTCGACGCTGTATGTTGCCATCTGTCCTTTGTATAACAGCAACTTATTTTCAAGACTTAACTTTAGTATATATTTTTGATCAATCACCCAACACAGACGTGCTGTTTTTATTTCCAAAACCGTTTTTTTTTTTTTTTTTTTTGCCTTTATGTGATTTGTCCATGTCAGTCTTCTATCTAGACGGATGCCTAGCTACGATTTAGAAAGGGCAATTGCCTATTTTTGAATTAAATGTGGTGTGAGTAGATTTTTCAGCTTTCACGCATGGACTCCATTTCTTGAGACATATACAGATCTTATTTAGATGTGTTTGAAGAAAAATTGAAGCTAAGCCTTTCGTTTCTTTTCGAGCAACCTGTATCATT
This sequence comes from Glossina fuscipes, assembly GCF_014805625.2. Lineage (NCBI taxonomy): Eukaryota > Metazoa > Arthropoda > Insecta > Diptera > Glossinidae > Glossina > Glossina fuscipes. The sequence continues at coordinate 29,484,357 of NW_023998414.1, read as the reverse complement.
ATCATCATATTTAACCACTGTCACACTTTCAGCCCTCGGCATATCCAACGAGAAAATACTGCAGAGCACAGGACCTAATACACTCCACAGTGTAATGCATTGATTTCACAAACGTCTGATATCTTGTCGTTTACTTTAAAAAAGTTGATACTTTTCAAAGGCGAACGAAAGCGTAGATAGAAAGGAGGAGGAAGATTCTTTTTCCCTGTAAAAACGGCCCTGGATGCCAAAGTTTATCAAAAGCTTACTTCATGTGTAAAAACAATGCTGAACAGCGTTGTTGATTTTCTAACGCGTTGCTTACTTCTTTCACGATTCGATGGCATTGTTCAGGCGTACCGTGCTAATGATGAAATCCAAATCGATTTTCGGGCACTATATTATTATCGCCTAATACTGTCAGCAGTATTCGTAGCAGTAGGTTTTCAAAGATTTTCGGAAAGCTGGAGAGAAGACTTGTTGGCTTAAAAGAGTTGCTTTCATTCTCAGACCTAGCTATCTTAGACACCATCATTATTTCAATGCATTTCTATTGATCTAATGATTCAATCTCAAAATTGATAAAGTCAAAAATATGAACCGTTTCGGAAACCAAGCCTTAGCTTGCTTTAGCCCATATCTTACCGCGGCCCAGAGGTTTTTTTTACTTAAAAGAGATACTTCGCTCTTGCTTGTAATTCCTCTTTCTTCTTCCCGGTTGTTCAAAGAAAACGTTGAGTCGTAGATATCAGGCGAGGGACTTGTTTCACTCTGATTTACGCCATTTGTCATTTGAATCTTTTATCCCTTCAGTGCAATTTTTCAGTAGTTTGTAGCATTTCAATGCTTATTATCGTCATATCTTTTATTGGAGATAAGTTTCTTAGAAACGATGGTAGCTCTTCATTTTTCAAATCAATTAAATGTTATTCTCGTTTATTTGTAACTCGACTTAAATAATCGACTTTTAATAGTTGTCGTTCTATGTTTTGTTTCCCTATTTTTCTTAATCTCCTTCTAATTCTAGTAAGATTTTTAATTTCAGCGAACACTAGAACCTTATTGCGAGTGATATTGTGTAATTGATATCCTAACAAGTTCAAGTCTGATTTAATGTCAGCGGAAGGCGTAGAATGGACTAAACTGCCTTGTATACAGGTTCGTGTTTCATTGGAAACATATGAAAAGCTATTTTATAACAATCAAATTACTTAACGAATATTTGCGGAAGCCAACTATCTTAATCATAAGCCGAACCTGATTGCCTTTTAGATATTTACAATTGCACTGATCTTTCGGTACGACGTTAATAACACTGTGGATCATTTTATTGATATCCACTATATCTGGCATATACATGGGCGGTAGTTTCAATATTATTTTGGGTCCCGACGACAAACGTGAACGAATTCATTCCGAGCAGTTTACCTGCTCTATGCTTGTATTGCATAACAGTTACAAATAAAATATTAATTATAATATATGATCCCTGTCTTGTTAGTGGCAAATACCTCATGCAACATGGCAGCAGGGAACGCATCTTCACTCTATTGTAGTCACTAAACGCTTGTTGTTGAGGTTATGTATGCGTTTTTAAGTTTTTGGTTTTACATTAATTTGTTGACAGCACGGCGCGAAATCAACAAGAGCATCATAAGGGTCATGCATGAGTGTTGTGTTTGTTGGATAAGTGAATTTCTTATCGTTTGTTGCTCTTTTCTTTTTCTTATTTTTTTCTTGCTTGCCTTGTCCTTGCACTCTAACACGTTGTTTGTTGTGCTCCCATTGTTGGTTCTTCCCGTTTTGTTTTTGGCACATTGTTCACTGCTTTCGAGCTCTTGTTGCTTTTTTCAATTTTCAATCTTCTTTTTACTGTAATTTATCAACAGATAAGATTTCCTTCGTTTTTTTTTTTCGTTTTTATTGTTTTTTGTTTTTTCTTTTTTTTTTGTTGTTGTTGCTTTCTTAACTGTTGTTGGTTAACATAAACAGAGAAAATTGACCGTAACAATACCGACCACATATCAAGAATTTACCAACATTTGATGTTGATTTTGAAAACATACAAAGCTCCACCTACTCCGGTTATTTCTTTCACAATAACTGCCAGTTATGTTGTTACATACCCTTAAGAACACACAAAACAATATGTTTGCTTCTTTTACTTTGACCAAAATACTTTAACACATTGCACACACATCTATCCGCATATTCACATCTATATGGACACATCAACACAGATGTCTAATACATGATCTGATATTGTTGCTATCATGTACATATATATATATATATATATATATATAGTTAAATATTACTATTTTTGTGGTTGTGTATTGCAGTTGCAACGCTTTGTCAACAGTTAATTTTTCTGGACGTTTAACATGAAAAAGGTTGGAGAGATTTTATCTTAAGCAAACTCATCTGCAAACTATTTATTTAATATATAAATTTATCTCCGGATATGGGCAGTAAAATATAGCAAAGAAAAATGGAAAATATTTTTAAAGAAACAATTCTATATTGAGCCTAATTTGTGTGTTTCACTAAGGATTATATCCAACGATTGCCTATCATATTTAATTCGTTTTATAAGAGAAACACTACCTAAAACAGATTTACAGGCGTGGCATTTTATTTAATTAATTATGGGAAACCAACATAGGCAGCCAATAATCTAAGCAAATTGGTTCAGTAAATGAACTTCGTTTTTAAACTTGAAACATATAGAAGGAAAATAATAAATTGAGAAAGTATCCCTTTGCAGAATCTTCAGTCTCTACCTTTAACTGCTTAGGCGAAAAATTTGGTGTGAAAGAGAGAAAAAGGGAAAGGCTGTTTTTTCTTTAACTTCACACTTCTGAGACACGTACAATGGCAATCAGTATCATGCACGGTTTTTCTCCACCTAGAACCATTGAAATCAAATAAACTGAAATAGTTTTTCTCTATAATTGATACGAGATATGTATCTGTTACAAGACAAGCTGATTAATACATAGACTCATGTCTACTCCAAATCCCGTAGGTAGATTTCAATTAAAGTGCAAAAACGAACACTAGATGTCCAATATATTCACGGCATCGAAGTTTCCAAAGCAAAATTAATTTGTTTATCGGATGTTCCAGGCAAAGCTTTTAGCTCCGTACTAAGGTAACAAAATCTACTCTTCGTTGAAACCTACACGATCTTCGTTTTTGCAGATCTTTTCCCTTTTCTATCAATGAATAGAACTAATGGGGGAAAACCTAGTAAAGAAACCTTGAACAATAGATCAAACTTTTTAAATTTTATAGAATTGACTGAAGAGACAATGTCTTCGGTTCTACGCGTACTCCTCTTGTGCAAAACACATTCACATCAGCTTGATTGAGTGTAATCCAAGTCAGCAGTGTGAACACTGGATGGAAATGTTCGCTTGAAAATAGATAAGGATTGCTAACCACAACCAAACACACATTCATGATCGAAGCGAAGGAAATAAATAATTTAATAGAAAAGGCGAAGTTCTCTGCCAGTGGCGAGACGATGAAATATTTAACAATTGCGCAGATTAAGTCGAGGGCTGGTAAAATTTCACCTGAAGTGGAAAACAACAAAAGCGCAGAGTAAATCAATCATCGCGGTAGACGAAATTCCCTTGCAGTCATCACGTAAGCGTCCGCGAGCCAGCTCCTCGTAGAGAAACAAGCTAGATAGAGACAAAAGAGAAAGCCCATAAGACGAATAACTTCAAAAAGCTTTATATAAATTTGCTGAAATACAAACCGTTGGACTTGCTCCACTTTCAATTATACGGCTCAGCTGACGAACGCTCGCTGATAAGTGATTAGTAAAAAGCACTTGTACATTGATTAATCATTCGCGAAGGAGAAGCAAAAAGTACGAGCAATTGCGAGCGGAACAAATGAATGAGAATATGAGTGAGAGTTCCATAAACAGATCAAAGGTAAAGAGATGTATTTTTAATCCATAGACGGAAAATTGCAGTGTCAACAATCAAATGTATAAAAAAAGGAGAGGCATCGAGATAGGTGAACCGATAATCAATCCATACGTACTTCAAATTTTAATATTTATCTTTTCACACTTTCTCTCTCAAAAGTTGTCGAGAGAGTAATTAATTATCTTTGGTCGCGGTCAACGAAATCGAAAGTGATCAAGAGCCAATCAAAAATGAAATTGATAATCTCGTTGTATTTATAAATGCGCTATACATTGCTCTAAAGTTAGTTCCATATTGTAACTAGAACAATGTAATTGTCTTATGTACATATACGATATACGACTAATCTACCCAATCGAAATATATTTTTTTAATTAGCTATGATATCTAAGTTGATGTTCAAGTCTTCCTAAGGTAAAATGTTTGGCTACCTTCTCTGGAGAATGTTCATCTTACATTGAATTATATTATTTATATATCCCAACAAAATGGTACACATGTGTTTTCAAAACGGCACGGACAGAAGCATTCTTCAAATACCAAGAATAAATGACAAAGAGAATCAGTTTCGTAAATAAGATGTTCGTTCCTAATAATGAGAAGTCGGTGAAAAGGAAAGTTGAGAAGATTGTCAAGTTTTATAAACAGATTGCAGTGGAAGGAGCTGCAGCTTTCCGCGACTCTTAATAGTTCAAATTCATCTTCAAGCGCAGATATTACTTTTCGAATTAACTAAAAAAGGTAGAAGGTTTATGAACTGTTTTAACTCTTTATCACCTGATTAGAAAAAAAAGAAGCAATTTTCGTGTCAACGCAATACTTTATTTCATCCGTTCTTTTTTACAACTGCCTGATAAACTGCCAATGAAGTCAGCGCCATCAGCGCATTCCCCATATCATAGTATTTAGAAAAGTAGTTTGCTTTACGTAATCCGGTTAAATAAAGTGTAAGCACAAGTTGTTACTACGATCACAAGGCAGTATTATTAGTTAAGCCAAAACGATAACTTTTTGAGGTCTACACGCCCGAGTAATGTGATTGATAACACGTCTGTAGAGTAGTTAGCCCGAGAGTTATCCCATGCTACTCTTATAGATATTTTATTCTTTTAAGGCTTTAAGCTTTAAACAATTATCAATAGCAACCAAACTTTTTTTTTTTTTTTTTTTTATCTAAAAGAATAGAGAGAAAAGAAAAGAAAAAAAAAAAATTGATTCATTTTGAGCGTACGTACGTACATTAAGTTTTTATTATAAATAATTCATCTCTTCTTTCTACTTCTTACTACGTATGTATTATGCTTAGATGGTCCATAATTCATCGCAATCAGTGAATTTATCAAGAGTTTGCCGTGCTTTGTTATCTTTTTTCCCTCTGGTCTGGTTTTACGTTTTCCAAACAAATTTTTTCGCATATATTTTTTTTGCTTTGTCTTTTTTCTCGTTTTTTTTTTTTTTTTTTTTTTTTTTTTTTTTGCAACCTTGCCATGCGAAGTAACTTATGGCAACAGTCCCATATCCACGTATGTTTTGTTGATTGCGGCATGTCAGTTGACACAATCCGATTTCTACTCCTCCATATATTCGTGCTGTTAATAATATAGTTTCTGTGCTGGGATTTACTTGTGATATCCATATGTATGTTCTGTGCATTTGTTGTTTGGTTGTTTCATCTTTTTTCACTCAGTTTTTATTGTCCACATTTAATCCTTAATGTAATCAAATGTGATTTTTCATCACATGTGTTATATATAAATCAGTATTTTCAGTGCTTTCGTGAAGCTTTTTTTTTTTTTTTTTTTAATTTTAAACCGAATATTGGGACTCAGCTATAAGCTTATTATGTCTATGAATATAATGTTGAAGTATACTACACTTTTTGTTTCGTTTGGTATACCTTAAGATATGCATTTCCTACGACTATGTAAAGTAAATAAATCGATGCATGAAGATCGGAAATTTGTAAAAATTTAAAAGATCGAAACCATTACATTAATAGTCAGTCAGTCAGTAATAATCAATAATCTATACCAAACAATTATACAAAATTTGCTGTAAACATTTTACTAGAATTATCTGCTAACTTGATATCAGACAGCAGATCCGATTAACCAACTTTGGATCATAAATCGTGATGTTAACAAAAAATATTGCAAAGCTTGATGCACTCACTTGAAATGTCAATTGTTCAAAGGTCGTCTTAAATCGAATACAACTTTCCTTTCCTGTTTTTTTTTTTTTTTTTTTTTGTCATTGACAATATTAACAAAAATTTTCCAATAATTTTTTTTGTTGAAGAAAAAAAAAAAAAATGCAAAAAATCGCTTAACGAAATTCTGTTCCTCTTGAAAGGCAGTCAAAATTTGCTAAGGCGACGTATGTGTAATCTAACATATTTGTTTATTAGTGTCTTTACTAATCGTCCCGCTAGGTGTCCTTGCATATCATAAACTTACAATTAAATAAATTAAATAAAATAATCAAGTATAGTATGAACCTCAATACAAGCAGAGTTTTGTTGTCTTCTTGCGAGTTCGGCAAATAATTTTGAATAGCAAAACAAAAACAATGAATTAAATTATAATGTCAGTGCTAGAATAGATCTGCATTTCGTTATCAAATTTTATATCCATCAACTCGTATACATTTTCATTCACATAATCGAGCTTTAATTGAAATTGTATTCGCATCAAATTTTAAACGATTTCTATAAATCACTGATAGATTACTAATAATTTATATATTAATTGAAATTTTAAGCTATTTTTTGCATTCGTTTTCATTTTAATTATTTTTGGCACACTTTTTAGATGCGTCATAATAAAAGTTGTAGTTAAACCACATTTATCAAATTGTTTATCGCTGTGTTCTATATACATACTATGGCGAACTTATTAAGGTGCCACCACACATTTCCTTCGTACAGATCAACATTTTTTTACGGTATACGTATCCCGTTTGTTTTATCGTATGACTTCATTCATCTTGATTGTATTGAAAATGTAGCCATCGCATGATTGCGAGCTTTAATGGCCACGAAATTAGTAGCAATACACGGTTCACTTTGCTTTAACATTTTGCCATCAAACCGTATACATATAAATGGTTTGGTATCTCGACAAGTCCGTACATCGTCACACATCAGCCGTTGGCCCAGGAATATATACCTGAGATATGTACTACTCGATACATATTACTACATACAGTAGAAAACCGTGATTCGAGATAAAAATGTTCGTTTTTATCCGAGCCGCTGACCTTAATCACATTGTATATTATTTTTACATTAAATGCAACGAATAGTAGCTTTTTTTTATTCGCACCTATTAAATAATAGCAACAAAGTGTAACGAATTGTTGTTGCGGTGACCGCACGTGATAGAGTCTTCGATTATCGGAAAGGTTTTGCCAATTTGCGGGAGTAGATTTCTTAAGGATCCATTGATGTCTGGCAAATGTTTTCTAATCGCAAAGAGTTATTTATGCCAATTATTTCAATTACTCTTCTTATAAACATGATGAATGAAACCTTTTCCATGTTGACAGTTGGTTATCATAATCTTGAATAAATAAATTCACTTGTATAGCAAGCTGTGGAAATGAAGGTAAGAGTGAAGTCAAAGAATAGAATTTCTCTAAAAGTTAAGTCAACCACAGCGACTAGTGCAAGGTAGCGAACCCATTATTCCAGATTATCATGACGCCGCCTATCGATCTAGCGGCATCACTGGCTCTATAGAATTTAACAATGCCTGATATTTCTCTCTTATTTAACCAGACGCATCTTACATCGCCTAACACTCGACTAAAAAGTCGAGCTCCAAAGGAGATCGGACTATATAACGGAGAGACGAAGGGCGGAAATCATAATTATCTCACTTTTTTATGATTGCCTACCATCGTTGCGGAATGCTTGCAGAAATGCGACATCTTCAAATCCAAATTCTTCATATTAAAAGAATACTTCATCATTTAAAATGATCGTTGTAACGACTTTTGTTCGGCAAAGCTAGGTGTGCTAGGTGTGGCAGATTATTAAAACAATGCTTTCATGTTCAAAAGCTGTTAGGCCATTATGTGAGAGTAGTCTATACAATATTGAAAAATCTATACTTTATCGACCACTACTTCATAATAAGTCTGCTAACTGCAACCACTCTGAGTTTCATGTTGCAGTATCCACTGAAACTTCAATTAGACCGACGATTTTGGAGATAGTGATATTTATACATATTTACAAATGAAAAAATCCAAAATAAAGAAATTAAGATTTCATAGCTACAATCTATATATAGCGCGCTTTTATGTTCATCCCTCGCCTATTATAGCAGTGCACTTGGAGCATTCATCTCTAATCAAATATATTCCAATTTGGGTCCAACCTTGCGAAAAACTATTAGTCCTCGATGAAGTTAATCTTCTCAATAACTCAATGGGGTTTTAATAATGACATTGGTCATTGTACAGCCTTCAGTGCATTTGTCATAAAACAAATGATGAAACTTCTCGATCAATCTTTTATTGTGAGCCTAATTTATCTACGCATCAGACTAAGCTCTACGTTTTACACTGAAAATATTCACACAGCCGTTGCTGCCATCCAACGATTTGTGTAGCTCAACAGTGTCTTTGGGCTTATGTATCTTTATAAAATTGTTTGTAATAAATTAAAAACTTACCTGAAATTCAAACTACAAGGATGTAGATGGATTCCATGTGTCGCTATTTCTATTTAGGTTTCCTTAATGCCTAGCAATACTTCCATTAAATACCTTTTCTGGCAGACTATTGTAAATATTTAAACGCATTGGTTTGTTATGGGATTTAAAGACGCTGTGCTCTACACTGTAGAAACTAGTTACTCCAAGTTCATTCATTCGATTAAAGTTGAACTACTTAACAATCCTAGGCAGGCTTCTTAAAAATTGTGAGGATTTCTTTCGAGTTTTCAGACACGTCTTTGTTATCCGTCGTTTTTGTAAAATATTTTGAAAAATCCTACCATTCATTAAATATTCCGTCTATTGCTCAAGTACTGTCGCGATACTCAACATATCGTGGAAAATATATATCTCGGGTGTTAATGATTTGTTTAATGAAATTAAATTTACATGAAAACACGATGAAATTTATTGGCTTATCTACGCTTGACGAAAGACGTGAAATGTCCCTATTCGCTATCGCTATATCAGATAATTGGGAGGTAATATTTCTCCCCTCTGCTTCTTCATACAATCTTATTAATTAAATGAAGTTATCATAATGCCGCACTTATTACGACTTGCTTAATCCGTTTCATGTAATTTGTAGAACATTCAACGATTGCTATTAATTACATGATCTTTCTGTCTCGTCCGTTAATGAGCTTAAAAGCATAATATATTACATAATCAATTGCGCAATTCCTCTGTTCATTTTTTTAATGCTTTTTTTGTTTTAAGTGGCTGTAAAAGCTATATGTGTGTTGCGATATAAAAATTTTCACAAGCATTTTATGTTGTAGATATATGCATGGATTATCGCCTGGACCTTCTTCACATTCACTACTCAATACTGAATTCATGACAATATTTGTTATCGTAAAAAATGTAGTAAGATTTCAAGTTAATGGCACTAATATTAAGAATTTTTATCGTAACTTAGCTATATTCCTACTACATACATATATATAGATATATATATATATATATATATAAAGACAGCTTTTGTTGATTTTCAAATTTGATTTGACAAAATTTGTGATACGATTGTGGGTAAAATTGCATCTTTTAGACCAACTCATTTTAATGATCAGGCTCTGATTTCGGCAAATTTTAGGGCAATCAACCAAAAACATTCCATACTTGTCTTGACAACAGCGATGGAAGAATTCACCTTATGGTCGTCACTTATACTCTTTATTTCCACAAATAAGTAAAGCTTCTTGGTTTGCCAATTGCGAACCTAGACGTGGCACTGTTTGCCTTATTAGCAGGCTGATGTCGAATCGCACGAGGTGTTATGATCATGTATTCAAAATTAAAATCGTAAATAGCCCTTTATGCACATGTAGAATCTTACAATCTCCTAATCATATCCTATTTGTCTGTCCAAATGTTGCCACTTCTATACGCCATTCCACCCTTCGCAAATCGAGTATATATGGTATTCGTCGCGACCACAGCATTGTAGACATTTTGCCTTCTCACAATGAATGGTTATGACAAAAGTGAAATTACTCAAGTATTTGGTTAACATAAAACTGAAGAATTATAGCTCAGTCCAAGATTAGGTGAACGAATTGGTGATGATTACCTTGAAAGTTAGGAACGAAACACTTAATATAAATGACGCGCTCAAGGCATCATTTAGGCTAATTGGAAAGTTGGATACTTGGATGATTTTGAATCAAAAGAAAACCTGCTCTTGTATACGAAAAATTACGAGGAAGAGAACAAAAAACCACTCCGGAATTGTAGTTGTGTAGATTTTGGGCATATTTCTAGAAATATTCAAATCAAAAATAACAACAGGAGGAATGGAAAAAAAAAAAAAAAAACGAAAAGGACAAGTAGTTCATCAACACTTATTGCATCGAGCACGGATGTGAGTATGTTTCGGCAAACATAAACAATACGTGATAAACAACGCCAATTACATATCCATATAATGGAATGTTATCACATATGTACTAACGTACCATTTATGATTTACCGCAACCGGGATTGAACTTGTGCCTTTCGATTGCGTATTGGACGTCCTAAGGTGTACCCATCCGAATTTAAACAATTTCTTCTTCATTTATTTATTAAACACAAAGATAAAAAGAAAATATATTCATTAAGCGCGCAAGGATGACTAAAACCGATACAAGATGTAACGGGATTTGTTGGAAACAACTATACATATTGATTAAAGAGTTGTTATCATTTTTTAATAATTCTAACCTAAAAGTAAGCGATCAAAAAAAAAAAAAAAACTGATATATGTTTTACGCAATTTGAAACTAATATTCAATACGGTTAGGTTTCGTACCCGCGTCCGCAGTAAGAATGAAATTCTCTCAGCTTTTTTACAAGCCTCGACGTTCTATTATATATATATATATGAACATGGCAGGTATATAAGATTTGGTCTCTGACTTGCTTGTTTGTGACATTATCTGAATTTGTATTCAAAAACGTTCCTAGTCATTAAATCTCAATTCCCATTTTTGAACTCAAATACGAAAACTGCGATATAATTAAGTCATTTCGGAATTTCACTTTGATCGCAAGCAAATTTTATTCCCTCCTAATTATTATTGCTCTTAAGCAAATCTTAGGAGAGGTAATAGTATTTGTTTCAAAAGGCAAAAGTGTATAGAGAAAAAAAAGGGTAAACAGTGAATTGCTTTGCTGTAAACGTCAAATACCAGTCGTAGGTTGATTTTAGGGAGTTCAAGGAATTGACAAAACTCTACATTTTTTCAGAAAATTAATTTTTTTTTTTTTTTTAGCTGTGTAAATGCCTTGAAACCTTTAATAATGTGTCAAAGCCGCCCCAAAAGTTTTCCTGTGTCAAATGAATCCCTGCTGGGAATTGTTTATCCTTAAGCATATGTACTTTAGAAGGGATTTATGTTCATTTAAAAGCATTTCGAATAGAAAAAAATACGTTAGTAGGGCGTTAATGCGTGCAGAAAAAAGGGGCACAAGTTCTTGGCTCGAAATCACGATTTTTGCATGTGATTGAAATTTTTAACAATTCATTTGTAACAAGGACAAGAAAGCATCGCGTCACAAATCGTTGAGATGTCTGTTGAATAGATATGAGGCCGAAAGTGATTCGAAAGAAACAAGTTATACTGCCATGATGTGTGATGCAGATGTTGCTGTTAATTATGAATTCGTCTATAGAATTATAAATTTTCTTGACATTCTCTCTAACATATACATCGTTACACATGTAAAATGTAAAACGGGCAACATTGCCTTTGACACATACAGCCAAATTGGCACGCCATAGCATGGCAAATTTTTGCGGTATTAACACAAGAGGCCAGTTTTACAGTCATGGAATTCTATCTAGAATTGCAAATTAATGAAAAAAAAAAAAAAAAAAAAAAAAAAAAAATAGTACAACATAGTTTAACACATTTCGAAACTTTGAAGGCCTTGCTCCTCGGAACATGTGCTTTCGAAACGTCCCATTAAACAACTTCTACAATTTTCATATCTTTCATTCGAATTTTTTATACCCATCGCCTCCCACCAAGTATATATATTCTTCAGCGGCATCAAATTCTGAATCGATTTAAGCATGTCCACTTGTCCGTCTGTGCCACGTCTATTGTAAACATTCTCCTGGCGGGAAAGATCAATCTATCGACTCGTCTGAAATATTCAAATCTCTTGCACTAAAGTTGACATTGAAAATGGATAAAATCGGTCAAAGGACACTTACTATGAAAAGTGACGATTTCGCTCGTTTTTGAAAAAGAATAAAAAAATTGCTTTTTTGCTCATTACTCGTAGACTACGCCACATAACTGCAAAAGTATTTTACAGACGATGTTGGGAAATGATCGCCCAGGCCTAGTCAATTTTATAGTGTGTCATAATTCCATTATTTTTTTTTTCAAAGCCTTTGTAACGCACAGAAGGATGCTTCAAGGCCACTTTAAGTATATTAATTCTTGGCCGCTTTCAAATTTGGAATGCACCTAAACATTTCAGCCCGTTTATCTGTCCATCTGTCCGTCTGCGCATCTGTGTAGTGTACTTCCGTGCGCAAAAATCTCGCCAACAAACTCGCAAAAGAATTTAAAAATGATCCAAAAATTTCAATGAGCACGCCTACAATGCCCACACATCTATGTGACAAAAACTGTGAACGCATTTGCTTTCTGTGTTTTTTACTTCCACACTACATACACCAATACAAATTTTCACTTTTATTCTGAGAATAGACAAAATCAACCGCGACCACCCAATATTGTAGAGTATGAAAATTAAATTCTTTTACTATTTTTAGGATCACGACAGCGGGTATAATAGGTTCGGTCACGACCAAAAATAATTTTCTTACTTGGTATAATTTAGACGAACATTTTCTATCAAAATATATGGATTCTATCGATATATTAAAAATATTTTGTGTGCTTTGAACAAATTCATTCAAATATTTATCATTCACATAAAATTCGGTCTTTTTAGAGTCCCCTATGTACAGATATAATTAATATTTTTTCTTTTAGTTTGAAATTTGTCCCAGTTACACTATGCTGCGCAGACCGTCCCGAGAATGGTTTCGATATTGACATTTTTTTGTATATGTGTTTCAAAAAATGTTGTTGGTTTCGGTTCCATCCAAAAAAAAAAAAAAAAAAAAAAAAAAAATGCCAAAAATAAGTCTTTTTTTAATGGTGCTTAACTGGTGTCATCGTTGCATTTTATTGAACGAAATCCTTGAAGCGAAAGTTTGCAAATTGCCAACCATATCCGTTAGAAGCGAGACGTATTTCTCCGTTTCAGGAATCAAAAAGCGAAATGCATGAAAACTAAGGGATTTCACGGTCCGATGGCTACTTTCGTAAAGAGTCTCACGGAGGTATGCATAGATTCAACGTAAATCGCTTGTTGAAAGTGTTGCCCATCACTGGATGCTTGCTACAAGTGAGACCAAAAAAGGCACTTGATCACCGCAGCTGAGTGGAGAATATATTAATGAAAATGCATATAACTCGGATAACGATATTTTGCTCCGGTATTAGGCCAGACTGTAAAAAAATTGTTTTCCAATCAACTCAATGCAATAGCGTAAGCAATGATTTGGTTTTTTTTTTTTTCTTCTTTTAACAATAATTAAAGAAAATTTGTTGCGTTTTCAATTATTTGTTATATTAATTGTGGAAGAGAGAAATTACGTCCTTAATTGATGACGAAGCCAAGCTTAAAGTAAAATTAAGAGAAAAATATAAAATTTTTTACGTTTTCTTTATTTCTTTCGTCAATAAGCAATTGTATGTTCATCTAGATATGTGTATAACTTTTAATTACTGCACTTCATTATTCGTTTTATTGTTCTCTTATAATATAAAAATTATTTCCTTTGTATGTCTTTTTCGCTTATTCTCTTTTTCATTTATTTTTCTTTTACTGCACTTTTGTCAGCTTTTCATTATAATGACAATTTTTTGGCTCCTTCGCTTGGTGTACAAATATAAAATTCGATACGTTCGGCAGCGTTTTTATTAAATTTCTTGATGAAATTCTCATATATTGCGGTAATAACATTATCAAGAGCATTGCGTTGTACGAGTGTTACTGTGCAGCCACCGAAACCACCGCCCGTCATACGTGATCCCAACACACCAGGACAATTAATGGCCGCATCAACGAGTACATCCAGTTCCGGACACGACACTTGAAAATCATCACGTAGTGACATATGTGACTTTGTCATTAGTTCACCCATCTGTATAGAAGAAAAGGGAAACAAAAATGTAACATATATTACATAGATATTATACATATATACACACATACATATCATAGGTTGTATTTAAAGAAATAAAAGGAGGGAAACGATATGAAAACAAGAAAATATATATAAAACATAAAACACATGTAAGTGCAAAAAAGTTTGCACAATGCAAACTTAATTTATATTAAAAACTATATACAGAATACTTATGAAAAACTCACTTAACGAACATACATACAACAACAAATAATTTTGCTGCTTTATAAATATGAGAATGCAAGTGTTTGAGTGGGTGTTTTGTGGGGGGCACGTACTTTACGCGTATACATTTAACAGATATTGTCAATGGTGTGTGGTATGTGCTTTTATCTCCTTTTACAAATCCGGCATCAAGAGTCCGCGGCATGCTAACGCAGTTATACTATTCGTTCATTTATAGCCACCGAAGATATAACAAAGTATTCTACTGTCTACTTTTAATTAGAGCGAGTAAGTGTCGAGACAGTCTGCTATTCCGAGTCCACTACCATCTCTTTGTTATCCATATGTGTGTGCGCTTTCATAATTATACGAAGCATTTCCACTCAGCAATTGCGGAGTGTATTAAATTCGTTTTAGGTCAGATATAAGCTTTTCATTCTTTTGTTTTATTTAGATTATACTTGCAGACAGTGGTCTGTAAGCGTGGCTGTAAACAAAACTCACAGCATGTGGCCTTTAATATTGCGAAAATTATAAATCTACTTTAACGTCCGCCTTAGCCCAACTCACTCAACCTCCCTTAGTCGCTTTATAAATTCACATTTCTTTCTTTATTCCTTTTCTTATGGTATTGAGACCACCAATAACAGAAAGTTGTTCTTTTTTTTTTTTTTTTTTTTTTTTTTTTTTTTTTTTTTTTTTTTTTTTAAATAATTGTACAGTCACACTAAGTTAATGGTTTTTACACTAAACATAATAATTTCATGGCTTAAATACTAGACCATAAAATCCTCGCACACATGCATATGTTATACTCTACTTTACTAAAATACTATACGCGAACATATGCACATATGCATGCAGCCACTTAGCCAGCGATGTTTTGCATTTATATTTTATTTATTTTTTATTGCAAAATTTTACATTTTCTAGCGTTTTTTCAATTCAATCCTGCAGACATTTCGCATCTATTGATTTATATATTATCGTACAGGCGCATAATGGCAATACGATGTTCTACCGTTAATCAGATTTCATTTTTGAACAAAAAAACAACAAGAAATTAATTTGCAGGATAATCCAATATGGACTTATTTGATATTCCCATTTAAATATCAACGGCTCAACTGCAACGACGTCATGGCCCTATTCATTGATAAAATCTAAATTTGGCTTAAATGTTATGTTGGATATGCCATCTCTTAAAGAGATAATGCATTAAATGCTTTCCCGTTTGAAAGATCATCGCTTAGTAACCTGATTAACCGGCCAGATCTGTTGTCCTCCTCACACCTAACTAAAGATATAAGCGAACTAGTGGCTAACGATGGAAATTGAACGAAACATTGATTAGCATTCTCTGCAAGTAAACGCTTACCTTATTTATAGTACAAAAGCCCATAACTGTTAATTTTGACATCTAATCTAGGTTAAGTTTAATAGGTGTCAATGCAATCGAAATGTTAAAAATGATGAGAGCATTGTGCGACAAGCTTGTTGAGAACAAAGTCCACTGCTTTACTATTTCATATAACTTCACAACTTACACCTCGTCAATCGATAGTTCAATCGACAGATATTTCAACTATATTTAGAATGAACTTTCTATGCACTTACAAAATTCCAATATCTCAAATATCGGAGTGTACATGTGATTATCGATGTCATACGGGAATAATACGATTAACTAAAATAGTCGTATCTTGCAGTTAAATAGCATACGGTGTTAAATAACGGTGTGACAATGACTCAGTAATGATGCTCACTACTTTTGAACATTCCTGGATTATACATGGACAAGCTTTTTTTCCTCTTTGTTCCTTTTGGCTCGCCAATTAGTAAAATCGAATTTATTTAATGTAAATTGTAAGTTAATCGCCCCTTTCACATGTATCCTTAAAGCATATTGAAAAGTTCATTATATAGAATTTTCCATTTCGTGGGGTCATGGTAATACAGAGCTACTATCCAAGGTAGCATATGTTTAGTGCAATGTCCAATAATTGTACAATGTGGATCGTATAACAATTACTGAACGTGTTGTAATTGTAAAAACTTACTACGAAAAGTCCGATTCCATAGTGGCTACGTTTTCGTACGCATTACGAGCAGATAATGGTCGACATGGTCGTCCATGCGATCGCGTTATAGACAAAACTGTGATCAATTTGGAAGAAACTTGGTGTATAACAAATTTGCTGAGACCGTGACATCATCGAAACGCATGCTTGACCGAAAATACTGGTGCTGTTAGTGAGAGTGCTCAAGAAGATCCAAAATATATAGCAGAGCGTGCGACAACATTTGGCGCATGACAAAATTTAGTTAACATACGAACTGAAACGGACGGACCATGCAATTCGTAGAAGACACGTTGCTTGGATGCTTGAACAACAGCGTTTGGGCGACGTTTTTTCGCATCGAATATTCTTCAGTGATGAGACACATTTTTCGCTTGATGTATATGTCAATAAGCAAGATTGTCGCATCTGTCGCAGCAAGTTGTCCACAAGTAACTGGCTAAAAACCGTTACATTCCTAAACAATCAGTGCATGGTATGGCATGTAGGTGTGACAAGCCCGTACGTTCTTGAAAATGGCCAGAGTCCAGGCCAGGCAGCAACTGTCAATTTTGATCGCTACAGAAACGTGCATACGAAGTGTTTTCGGCATGAAATTGAAGATGTGGATGTTGAGGATATGGGATTCCAAAAGGACGATTGTGTGGTCATTTTATTTTGTGGTCATTAAGTTTTGTTTTATCAATAGACGCAAGTTCCTGGCAAATACTTTTTCTTTTATTATTTCATTCCTATTTCATTAGTTATCTTAAAGAAATTTCGTCAAATTTTCTTCTTCTTTCAGGATTCTATGTAAGAAGAATTCGATAAGAATGCCACCTGATGGCACCTTCGTCTTCTGGTGTTTATTCTCTAAAGCTTTGCTTGCTAAATTGTTACTGGCCTGCGGAAATATTGGTTTACATATATAGGAACCAGTGATAAAAAAAAAAAAATAGTTGATAATCATCTACTGATTATCTTCATGCTAGGCCAAGAATTCTTTATTCCACATTCCATGTGGGCATGGATAAACAAACTCTGCCAACTCTTTTCGAATTGTGTTAATAATATCTAAGATTATCGCTGAATGCTAACAAGACGGTGCTATGTCTTGGCTGCATGGTTACCGCTTTATACCTAAAAGAAATTTTCATGCTTTATGCTTTTCGTAAGGACGTGTACACTGTTCGGAACTTCGACAGTCAACTACTTTCCCCGAAATTTTTAATATTAGAAGCTAGTGAACATCGTTGCCATTTTCTTAATTCTTTTCTCTGGAGCTTCCTTTGCGCATATACAATAACCACTCTACACCAGGTCAGGCGAATAAGGTGCATGGAGCTCCTGCTGAACTTTAGTTCAGGCAATCAACTTCTGAGGAGGTATATTCGATTCATGCGCGATTTTGTAAACAAAATTGTGAATGTAATGCCTTTCGATATTTTTGGGACTTGTGCCATCCTTTGCCATTTTAATTACCAATAACCAAGAAAAAAAATTTACATTTCAATTTTTATAATGTTTTCTCGTATAATCAACAAAAGTTTTTTGATTGTCGACCGCATTCAACAGCAACTGTATCCGCAAAATTCTCGTTTAAAGTCAACATATCGACGACAAATTGTATTTTAGTCATAACAAAAAATTCCTATTCTTAAAGTTGACACTTTCTAAAAATGACGGGTATTTGTTCCACCAAGCGATGTCAATGTGTCAGTCTCGACGATTACGAATCCATATACTATTCAACTTAGAATGTGTAGCAAACCACCCAATAGATTCATAGGCTAGTATGCAGTTGTAGAATGTAGAATGGCTATTGACGAATCCATATCATTTTCAGATAGTAGCAATCTTGAAACGAGACGTATATCAAAATTTTGTAACATTCCGACCATTAGCTAACAAGTGGCACTTGTTTCAGAGACTCGATACACGAAATGCACACTAATATGAACTTAGCAATAATTGTAACATTTATTTGTCGTCCCGCGAACTTATTGAGTGCCGTATTATGTAAATGATATCTTCTTTCTTTATAGGCGATCATCAATTTTAAATTATGAGCCTTAATTTTTATACATTTTAAATATACGCGTGTGAACGGATTAAAATATAAATTTGGGATGAACGTGTAAAAGTGATAGTTTCACGCGACAGAAAATTATAATATTTTTAGCAATGAAATCTTCAGTTATCATTATATTACATTAAATTATGCGAGATAGGTAATTTAGTGAAGTAGTGTAGCACAATAGTTAACATAAAGGCCATAAGAATAATATCAAACATATTTAGTGAATCGATTACTACAATAACAATGATAAACATGTTCGATATTCTTTATTTCCGCATTTTACGGTTCGATAACATTTGCAAAAATCAAGGAAATCAAAGTGTTTCGCTATAACAACTGCACGAAAAAGCCCGAGCAGTTTTTGAGATAGAAAACCGCTAATGAATCTCTGCAAGGTTAATACTATTATGTAAACAGTTTAGAAACAATATTCAGGCGGTTTTGCTGTGAAAGAACTTTTGCCGAAGCTATCAGGGATGAATTAAAAATTCCTAATGTAAGAGAGAAAGAGTTTTAAATTTTACAATAACTTTTAAATTATTATAAAATCTAAACATATTCAGCGAATATTTTAAATTGCTTTGTTAGCATTATCTACGGTTAGCATTTGTTAAGGCATACTAATTCCTTTACATCCCAAAAAAAAAAAAAAAAGAAAAAAAAAAAAATTTGATTGTGACCGCATCTTTTACGCCGATCATATTTGCTTGGAGAAAGTATACAAAATAGAAAAAAATAAAAAAAAAAAAAAACGAATAATAATAAGTTCAAATTTCGCTATTCTATAACGTTAAGTGGGCGTGACAGTTTTTCATTTTACAATACACTATGAGGTTTTTATCGTACATCTGCTGCAGCTAAAGTAAGTAATGAGTAAAAATCCCTAATAGAAGATCCTTTGATCTTTGACTCTCGTTGCATTGTGGGCGTGTCGTTTGGCTAATTTTTGCCCATTTACAATACCAAGCTACGCGTTATGCTTTTGCCAAATTTGAGTATTCTAATGTGTTAATCTATGCGAGCAAGAGAATGTTTACCATAAACTTTTCACGGACGGACAATAAGAGAGATGAGCAGTGGCCAACGTCTTGACAAAATGAATATGCCCACAGTAAGTGGTAAGTATAACAACCAAAATCAAGCATCATTTGTGAAATTTTTTTTTTTTTTTACTATACCTTGAATATAAAATTTTATACCTTTTGTAATGAATGAATAGTAAATGAAAAGAAATAAAGCACACGATACGTATATAAAAAGTCACCGAAAAAATAGAACCGGAAGACCTGTGAAATGTGTATTAAAGCAGAAAAAAAATGCATAAAGAGGAAGACGATACTTTCCCTCTCCCTTTGCTTCGCCTTCTCCTTCTCACCATTTGTTTTTTTTTTTTTTTTGTATTGAGTTGACAAGAGTATGCGTTATCCGAATGAATGAATATAGTAACGTTAAATACCGATGAGCGGGTGGTTTATGAATGAGTATAAGAGAGTATAAGGGATTTTTTGGGCTATTTCTTCTTCCTCTCCCCCCAACCATTTCTATTTTTTTGTTTTTTTTGTTTTTTTTGTTTCGGTAGATGAAAGTTTAAGTGCGGGAAGAATATGTGTTTACATATGGTATGTGTGGCCGCATAAATCAAATTTTGCTGATTGCAGTTGAATTGAATAGGCGAAAGCCAGCAATTCAAAAACTGAACTAAAGCCCTACCAAACCCATTATGCATACACGCTTATATGTGTAACCAACAGCAACACTTGATGGCTGGTGTTCTTATATGTGTGCACCTAAAATTTTGTAGGCCTTCCATATAGTTTATACGCGTGAATATTTCCTTTTTATAAATTCAAAATGCAACCTCACACAAACACACCATGCACGGATAGGGGATGAAAGCTTGCGTATACAGCTACTTTGTGTATGAATGTGTAAAGAGAAAACGTAGACGTATACAAGTCATACACATACGTAAATTTATATACATCTATATATATATATATATATATATATATATATATATATGTATACAATAAAAGTATTGAGCCATTAGAAAATAAAAATTTATATTCAATAAATTTATTATTACATTAAAAATTAATTTATACCGATATTAATTAAAATTCTAAAGGCCATGTCGTAACATAATGACGCGTTTCTTTAAACTATTCAACTTGTGCGAATTTGACTTTCATACAGACTTTCACACAGTATGTCCAAGAGATTACAATTGTCCATTCAATTTGGTGCATAGTCTCACGTCACCAATTTATTTTTCCTACAATTGTCCTGATAATTTGATTGCTTAAAATTCAGTCCCGTAATTATTCAATTATCTCCTAAGAAACTGAGCATGTCCGCATTGAGTTTATGCACTAGAACTTGTATGCGTACAAGATTGCTCAAGAGTCGTAAATAAATGACCATCGTACGGCACCGTTCAAGTTCACACAGGCCCCTAAAGTAGCAGATAGGAGTGAAGCTGACGATTTTCAACCCTCGTTAGCTTTAGTAACGTCGCTGCATTTGGTGAAGATGACAGCTGATGGTGAAATGGTTAAGCTACATAACGACGTAGTTGTAGAAAATTCGAAAGCGAAGGAACTACACAATGTTAAGGGGAAAATTTTCTACACATATGAATTTCGCTTTAGTTTCAAACCCTTCTTTTCCTAGGCAACCTATCGTAATTGTGACATCTTAAAAAAAAAAAATTTGGGGGATAGATCAAGACTTAGTGTTATATATGTTTCTTCGTCTGTTTTCTTAAGCCCAACTACAAGGGTTAACGTTAATTTTATTATCACGACAGGCTCTTCTTGGTCTAAATTGAAATGCCTAAAGCGTGCCAACGAGTTTACACAAAATATCTTGCAGCTGACGAAAACAAATTATTGATAGCGCAATTGAATAGAATCTTACTCTCTTCTCATATGAGATGAATTCGTGTAGCGCTCATTATCAAGCTCAATATTTTTTACTTTGCTTAATATATATAAGACTACATACACATAAATGTCTATAGAGAAGCAAAGTAAAGAGCCTACAAAAGCTTGCTTGCATGTGTTATATAGTCCGTACATGCATGCACTTATATGCTTACAGTTAGCTTATCATTAACTTTGGCATATATTCACACAAAAAAAAAAAAAGTACACAAAGAACATCCCCACCGGCTGGCTGGGCTAACTCTTTTATATAAAATACGTCGCAGAATAAGATGAAGGGGAACATTATCATAGCGAGGGTGAAGGCACGGCAGCTGTTAAAAACGCCGCATAAATTAGTTTTTCAACACCATTGCAACACTCAATGGTTTTTCCTTTTTTTCTTTTTCCTTGTTTTTTTTTTTTTTGTCTTTTTATTTCATTTTCGCATCCTTCGGTATACGTTACAACTTGAATGTGCTGCATATTTTCCGGCCGTTCTTTATTTTACTTGTTACTGCGTTTTTTTTATTTTCATTTTCATTTTTATTTTAATTTTTTTTTTTTTTCTTTCTTTGCTTACTTTCATCATTTTAAGCTGTTAAGCAAATTCAATGATATTTGTAGAGTAATTTTTTGTCTTGCCATTCTCTACACTTTTATTCACAAACATTCTCTTTTCCGTTTTTGCTCATTTATTTCTGTTTCACTTTTATATATATATATATATATATATATATATATATATATATATATATATATATATGTATGTAGGCATGTATAAGCTCGCGCGCGCGTGTGTGTGTGTGTGTGTGTGTGTGTGTGTATGTTTATGTGTTTGTATGTGTAAAGGCATATTATGTGTATATTACCCAAATTATGGCAGCTCAACGCATATTATGCACGTCGATTTCAAAAATGACGCTAATGATGGCTGCTCAACTTTGATAATAGTTCACTCGTTTATATGCATGACCGGCGTACAATTGCATACAAAATCCACTATTGCCAACGACAGACTAACTAACTAACTAACTGCCTGCCTGCCTGCTTACTTGCTCGCTTGCTTGCTTGCTTGCTTGCTTGCTTGCTTGTCTGCTTGCCAGCCTGCTTGGTTGCCTTTCATTTACCCGTCGACGCTTTATTCATGTAGTAGATATATAAATATAAAAGCAACTGAGAATGTGTACGCCTGTGTATAAATATGTATGTATATGCGTGCGTTTGTGTGTGTGTGTGTGTATATGTATATATATATATATATATATATATATATATATATATATGTATTTGCGATAGTGTAGAAATCTTTCTTCCTTCTACCAAAACCAAAAACCAAGCACCGTTTATATATATTACGTATTACGAGTTGATTCACAGCAATAACATTATGCAAATTTGCGAGAAATTGCCATTAAAAATAAGCTTTAAGTTATACCAGCCATCACCAGTGTAATAATAAAAATCATAAAGTAATTATTGTTAAATTTTATAGCGAGGCTTATTTTGCCAATATCCTCTTACTTTTTGTTCGCACCTATCACAGAAGTTCTCTTAATTACATTTGTATGAAAATAATGCTGTTTTCTTCTTTTTTTTTTTTTTTTTTTTTTTTTTTTTAATTTTCTCCTCTCCATTTGGCCGAGTGGTTAAAATTGAAAACAAATTTACATTTATTTGCTTTTTTTAACGAGAATTTATAGACACATAATCGCGTATATACAAAAAGCTTAAAGTAGGATTATTATCAACAGTTTAATGAAGTCAAATGGAGATCATCATAAAGCTTAGTTATATTAATTGAATTCAATTAATATAAATTAAATAACAATAATAATTCCGTTCGCTTTAAACAAAAAGAGACAAATGTATTGACCAGTGACCCTTAAGCACCTAAGATCGCGTTTTTAATAACATCATATCATAGAAAATATATGCAAGCGGCTGGGGAACACAACAACAACAAATTTTAATAGCTTTATTTACTCTCAAGACAGAGTCATAGACATTACCTGAACGCATTTTTAAGTTATATATAAGACTACTTCGATTTGCACTTAAGTGCAGCTTTCAGATACTATTAGTTGCAGCATTGTCTCAAAATGCCGCCTCACAGATTCTAATGAAATTTTTGCCTTTGCTTTTTGAGATGATTTTAGTTTTCGTATGTAGCGAACGAATTTTGCTTATTTCGGGGAAACTAAGCTGCAAAATAAAATATCAAGCAGACAAACAAATAGCTGTGTAAACGAATAGGCAAACTGACAGCTGTCTCTAGGGGTTAGCTTTGACATATGCATATGAATGCTTAATTAGATGGCACAGCCCGTATGTCAGCTGAATATGAAACGACGATCGATGCAGCCGTCAATGAGCTGAAGAATTGAAATCATTTGGACGCTTTTGCTGCCCCTGCCATGCCAGAATGAGAACGCGAGTGTAGACTATTCCCTACCCCTCTCGGCAAAACGAAACAAATCTAACACGTTAATGCTTAGTACCTGTGAAATCGACAGTTAAGCAAAAGAAATTTCTCACATTAAAGTGTTGCAAACAATAAGACCGCAAACAGCGTTGCATAGCTTTAGAGTCTGGTATATGCGTGTTAGCGCCACTCTTACATTTGCATTATACATATTTCCTTAATTAATTTTAGATTTTCATCATTATTTGAGGGAAAGTTTCGAAGCTGTGACGCCGTGGCCTTAGCCACGTCTCTGCTTCTCTGATCCAAGGAAACTCATTGTCATGTGGTAAATATGTGATCCTTCGTACTTGATAGTCTAGTCCATATAGCAGCGGAAAGAAAGAGAAGGGTGGAGCCGTGTCGAATATGTCTTGAATTAGACCTAGTGATGTGTTAAAAAGTTTTTATTTTTCCATCTGCTCGACAAAAATATGTGAAATATATTATTTTTGCTTATGACTGGGCAAACTTTTCGAAGGAAACATATTTTAATTTTCTCCCACACAAACGTCCTTGCAAAAACTATACCTATGCATGTCGAAAAGTGAAGTAATGAATACGAGTAGTAGTAAGGGTTCAACGTTACCAAACTATGGCATTTTAAAATCTCAGTTTTGTTCTTGTTCTAAAAACGTTTATTTTACTAGGCGAAGTATTTACGGCAGCTTACAGACCGATTTACCCAATTCACACCAATTTGATGTAATTCTTCTCTTCAATTATCTTATATAGGAAACTTTAAGTTGGGTTTTCGTTGAGGGCTGAAGTTAAAGAATGCAACCAGAAACAACAAGGAAAGACGGTGACACGATAAAATCAAAAATTTTCGAATAAAAGCAATTTTGAGATCGATCATCTCTTTCAAAGTTCTTTCGAGATCAATGTCATTCAACTGGCCGAAGAGTTGTTTTTTTTCTCAAACATTTGACGCTTAGCTATCACATAATAAGAAGAACAGGAAAAAATGTAAAGGCACAAATAGCACACAAGCAAGCCTATGCATAAACGGAGGCCTACATCCCTGAACAATTGTAATTTTTTTTTCAATTTATTGGATTAGAAGAATCGAAATAATGATATAACATTATGATGAAAAATTATTGCTTACCTCCGTGCAATTAATCATAAAATCATCATTTGTTTTCATATTAGCATTTCAGTAGAAAACCTCATTAATAAAATCTTGCATTAAATGTTTGAAAAAATCAATTTTCAAAAGTTCGATTGGTGTTCTCTTCTAGCTCTGGGCCTACCAGATTCGATGGCTGGTACATAGCTGACTTAACTGCTTTGTTAATTTCTGCATACTTTCCATCCGAATCAATGCTTAACATATTGATTCTCTTTTTATTCATAAACTAAATTTGATGATGTGATAAATTGTTGCAAATGTATAATGAAATAAGTTGAAAATGGACTGAGTAAATTGTATTTGGGGAGAAGTTACAAGATTAACCTTAAAGGCGAGTCGCTTGTAGCAATAACATATCAACTTTGATTCACAGTTCTTTCCAAGCCTTCTTTCCACTTGTGCCATAATGGTATATTTAGTTTGTGTGGATGCGTTCAACACCGAGAAGGGCTTGAGCCAGCCCCAGCTTGATTAGTTCGGAATAACTTTCCGAAATTGATTTAAGCTTGTCTCTCCGTCCGTTTTGTTTCCTCGCGTTTAACCTACCAACAATTGCATTCTTTAAAGTATATTAATAAAATTTAGTAAGTTGCTGTCTTTTGACCCCAAGAACGTAGGCTGTTGAAAATGATCCGGCTACGACCATTTTTTCCACCACTTTCTACAGAACGCCTTATTTTGAAGAAGTGTTATATGAATAACTGTTGGATGGTGTAGGGTACTTTACGATTGACCATGTCTCATTATAGTATTTTTAGTGTATTTCTTTCTTAAGTCTTCTTCTTTTTTTTGCTTATATTCTAAAAACACTGGGTGTTTTTTTGCTTTGTATATAAATTAAAATATTTTTTTTTTTTTTTTTTTTTTTTGGTTTTGTAGAAATAAAAACGAATGGATTTGAACACAATTTTAATTATCGTCAGATTTCTTGTTATCGGAAGTAAGCCGTATTTACGTAATATTTGCTATAATTGTTAGGGCCTCTTTTAAATCTTTCTAGTCGTTACTCGGTTTGCAACTTGCTTGTGAACAAGTTTCGCTATAATTGTCATAATAAAGTAACTTTTTATTGTTTCTTGTTTCTTTGCTTTGGTTTTTTTTTTTTTTTTTTTCTTCCTTTTTTCTTAATAACTTTGCTGTTATTTCTGATTTGCCACATCGTCAACATCGACAACAGCATTAGATAATCTTCTGCAAAATTTTTCTCCCAAAAAAAAAAAACAAGAAAATAAATAAATAATAATAATAATGAAAACAAGCTTACAAAAACCGAGTATTCAGTCACCCGCTCATTATCGCATTAGTAAACGTATAACATAAGCACATGAACGTAAATATCTATGTTATCATATATAAATAAATGTATGTATGTATGTATGTATGTATGTATATATGTATACATACAAGCATACATGACATGTTTATTCACCTTTTTAAAATCGTGAGCTTTTAATGCGATGGCAGCCTCTTGTGCCCGCTTGATTTCCGTAATGACATGTCGTGCTCGTTTCAGCAACACCTCATCGCAATGGTTGGCCTTTAAAGCTGTAATTAAATTAAAAGTGTATAATGTCAGTAATTGCATAACTTGTAATATATATGTAAACACGCGTATGCAAACTTAAACACACGCACGCTTACATATTTTTGCTGCGGACTTCATACAAAATGTTTATTTTTATTTTATTTTTAATTTTGTTCTGTTTTTACTTTATTTAATTTTTTATTTTTATTTTTATTTTTTTTTTTATTTTTTTTTTTTTTTTAATGAGCTCATATGGTTCACTTCCTTTATGCCTGGCAAAGCATGTTTCGAAATGATAACGTTACTGAACAGAAAGTCTCGATTTTCTTTCGGTTTTGTTTTGTTGTAATTATACTCCTTTTATTTTTTTGCTTTTTTATTTTCTTCGTCTCTCTCATGTTATATTCGACGATACTTTGCCGTTGCACAACAGCGTCAAGTTACGCATTAATTATTTTTGTGTAAAAAGACGTTGAAATAAAACTTAAATGCTAATGTGCAAATAATTGCTACTTTACCCACATCAAATTATATACAGATATACATTAACACAGTCATTACGTATAGAATACATATATATATTATATATATATATGTATATATAAGAGCAGAAAATTACAGGTTTACTATTTTTGCATATATACATATATGCATGTATGTTTGCCATCCAACCTGCCTGCTTGTCTGCCTGCTTGCTTTCTTCGCTTGCCTAAGTATTAGTTTACATATTCACACCTAATGATTTCCGTTTTTTACAAAGAAATCCTTACGATAATGAATACACTAAAAACATATACGTATATTTGTATACATATATATATATATATATCTATATATATATATATATACATGCATGTACAATATCTTACGTAAGTCTCCACAAAAAAGGTTATTAAGGTTTACCTATGTATGAGCTCGTACCCCGTTTATGTTTAGTTGAATATTTTTGAATCATAGAGCATAAAGAAAATATCACTCATACATCGTGTATTACCTTGATTAAATGAAGTGAAGAAAATGCATGGGTTTCTGTACAAAGGAGTAATTAAGTAAGAGTAACACACGACCTTTGCATTTATTTAGATATCATATATATTATATATATGATTTTATTGAGTACAAACACACACGGCACAATATTTTATCTCAACTTGAATTACTTACGTATGTGCTGCCGATTATATCTATATTTGAAATAAAGCAAAGGGTAAGTAATCTTTGTACTAACAGGTTTGCTGGAGACATAGACTTTGCAATTTTTAACTGGCCAACCGCCCGATCCTTTCTTTAAATTCCTTTAAATTTCTCTACTTATCAAAGTTTATTACTTACTTACATGGCATAAACTTGTGAATTATCCAGGATCTGATCAGAGTTTGTGTTCGGAAACTTTTTTTCCCTTTATAAAAATTATTTCAAGAAGCACAAACACACAACAAAGAAATTTTCGAAAAAACTCTCAACAATATTTATACTTTGTTCTGTTGACAGTTTATTAAAAGACATTAGCGAAGGGACAGAGCGAAGATTGACAGTCTACGCTAAAGAGGAGCCAATGAATCGACTTTTGTGGGCAACGTGTTTTTATTAAAAGCTAAGCACTCGCAACAATTCACTCACTCTATAAGTGAAGTTTTACTTTCAAAAACTTTCGGAAAAAAAAAAAAAACTTATTACTCTTGTGCAACCAATGATCATTTTGCGAAGGACACCTTAAAACTGAAGCCGAATATTTGAATTCCCTTTTTGCTATTTTTATCTAAATTATTTTTTTTCTTGAAATCAAGCTTGCGCTTTACGCCGGCATAAACCAATGACGGTAACAAAATGCGTAAACAAATTAATCGTCAGCGATATATTGTCAGACTTAGATAACACTACAAGATGTCACTTAACTTATTTTTCATCACTCGATTTGCAAAACCAAAAGTAAAAACCTCGTTTCTTGCTTAAAGAAATTCAGCGCTACTGCCTTAAAAATACATGCTTTGGAATAACTTCCCATGATAATGAATCGCTCATTACTGGGCAAGGACCTAAGAACAAGTGGAAACAACTTTATATGATTCCGATAATATCGGACTTTATAGCGTAGGTTTTTCGAATGGAATTCGATGGAATGCAAAAAAAGCCTTTATAGCGTAAAAGCTACGCTTGAAATACCCAAGAAAGACTGATTCTGTTGTGCCTGTAAACACTTGCTTATCAAGCAGCTTTCAAAATAGAAGACAAAGAGCGTGCAATGACAATGGGAGAGCACCGGAATACAGAGAGGCATAACCAATTTCTTTCATAAGCACACAAAACATCGAATTAATGAATAATCTCTTGTATTATGATAATTTTTTATTTGCTTTAGTAGAACACAAGTGATATTCAAATTAATTTCCGTACGTAGTGAAGCGTATCTAACTTCTTCGTTTAAAAATACCAATGTAAGTGAAATTTGCATTTACGATGAAAATACGACCAATTTCATATCGATTTGACAAATTGTTACATTCAGACGCGTAGGTATGGGTAGAGACAGCGTGACTTCTTCGTTTTAAAGAAGTGAAGAGAAACGAAGACTATGCCTGCATGCAATGTTTAAAAAACAGTGGGGAGAGAGGCACTTTTTTACGAAACAAAAAAACACACTTTTCATTATCGAATGATAATTCGACTAAGAAAAGAAATTCGACAAAGGAAAGAAAGGAAAGAAAGAGAAGAGAGAGAAATGGGAGGTTCTCTCTCTCTCTCTCTCTCTCTCTCTGTCTCTCTCTCTCTCTGTCTCTCTCTCTCTCTCTCTCTGTCTCTCTCTCTCTCTGTCTCTCTCTCCCTCTCTCTTTCTCTCTCTCTCTCTCTCTCTCTCTGTCTCTCTCTCTCTGTCTCTCTCTCTTGCTCTCTCTCTCTCTCTCTCTCTCTCTCTCTCTCTCTCTGTGTGTCTCTCTCTCTCTTTCTCTCCCTCTCTTGTCGTTGAACGCAAATTTACAATAACAATTTTTGAAGCTTGTTTACGAGATCTTAAGGAAAATCACTTCACAGAGTTGCGAGTAAGTAATTTAGAAGAATTGCTAGAAAACCTATCTATAGCTTGAACGATCACTACATTTTGAATTATTATCTTCTTTCCTTTTTACGTTAGGCTACAAGTCTCTGAGTGTATCGTATACACTACGCTGATATGTTAACTTATAATCGTAACCACACTTTTACACTTGCCGATGGCAGAACTGTAGTTAGCACTCAGGCAAACCGCAATACAAACATTCAAACCGCTACAGGAAAGTCCATTAAACATAAGTTTTAATCAAAATACGATAAAGAGGAATCGAGAATAGGGAGAAAGAAAACAAGAGAAAGATTTTAACAAGTCTTGGTACAGTTTATGAAGTCTGTTTGGGTTTGACGTATCGAAAAGTGTGTTAAGCTTTAAATAAATTTTTTAACTTCTTCTTTAGTATCGTTTAAGCAAAAAAAGATTTAAAATGATTCGTTGAGCAAAACAAAAAAAAAAAAAAAAATGAATAAAGAAACCGCAAAGATAAAATCGTACAATTATAGCCAAGAAAATGAACTTAACTATTTCCACCCTAGCACAGTTCACAGATACAGTTACAGTTACATGAAATGCTTTGACAATAATCAGACACAAAAACCAACGAAATAAAAGAAAAACGTTTCGGCAAAAAAATCCATTTTCAAGAGATTATCTTAGCCACAAAAATAGTTCAACACAGAATAATCACAGGGACGACAACGATAACAATAACAACAACAAGAACAGCAACATAGAAGACCACATCAACGCAATAGGACCCAGATAGATATGAAATATGAAAAGTTAATGGAAAAAGACATTTGGTACTAAATGCAATTTATAGAAAGAAAGAAAAAAGAAAAGAATTGAAAATAGAAATAAAAAAAAGAAAAGAGAGAAAAAAAATGAAGATGAAAAACAAATCTAAAGATTTGAAAAAAAGTCACAAACACACACATTATTATAAAAGAAAATTTTTGTCGTCTACAGTTACTATAACAATAAACAGTAAAGTGTATGTTGACACAGTATTAATGCACCATGAAATCAAAAGGAAAGAAATAGAAAAATATATAGCGAGAGCAAGAGAGAGAGAGAAAAAGAAAAAAATAAGAGAAAGTGAGGAAAACAGTCAGGCGGAAGAGGCCAAACCGGAACTATGTGTTTATGTCCAGAATTGAGAAAAAAAGGAAAAAAAAAAAAAAACTTTTAAAAAGAATAACATATGAGCGCAGCAAATCAAAAACCAACCACAAATTTCTCTGAATAATAACTACGTGCATGTGTACGTGCGCAACACTCCGTATTCCGTAAGCCAAAAATTTGTGCGAACTTAAAACATTCTCTGTCTGTTCATTTCTTTTATTTCTATCTGCAAAATTGTTTTTCTTTTCAACCAAGTACTAACCAAATGAATCAGCGACAACAAAAATTTACCAACAACACTAACAAAATTATGAAAAAAAAAAAAGTAAAAGCAAAAAATATACTATGGTTTTCTAATTTTTGTTGACTTGTGCAAAACGACAGCAACCAAATCAAATAAAAACGAAGACATTTCTAATGACACAAAAAAGCGAAACAAAAACCAAAAGAAAGGGAAAAAAAAAATGAAGAGGAAAAGAAAAGTCATATTAGCAAGTACGCCTGTAGCCGAAGTTTGGTTTGCGTATTGCCGAAAATCGTACAGTCGAAAACTGATTGAATCCTTTTGCTTATGCAAGGCAAACTCAATATCATCATTTCATGGCACTTCGATCAAAACAAAATCAATTGCAAAGTCGAAAGTTAGTTGTAACGCGTTGCGCTGCTACGGCATCAGCGATCTTTTTGCAAAACTGTTTCATTGTTTAAGAGGAAAACTCATCGCGTCAAGAGTCAAAAGTG
Organism: Glossina fuscipes; assembly: GCF_014805625.2. Lineage (NCBI taxonomy): Eukaryota > Metazoa > Arthropoda > Insecta > Diptera > Glossinidae > Glossina > Glossina fuscipes. The sequence continues at coordinate 29,452,687 of NW_023998414.1, read as the reverse complement.
CGATATACGAGGCTCTAACAATAATCGAGCAATGCCAGCAATCCGAACAATGCAACAACTTCGGTTCTCGTTTTCTTGTGACTTGTTTTAGAAAAATTCACTCGATTAAATTCCTATGAAAGTAAATAACATACAATGATAGTGCGCGTGATGACAGTAGAAGAAAGGGAAAGATTAACAATATATGGCGGAACTCGCTCAGGCTCCGGTAATGTTATATTAAGCACGTTATGGATATACGCTGCCGCTTATTATATCGATTACATGCACTAATTTTCACAAACGGATCAAGTTTGTGTGGAAGACACGTTTATGGATATAAGCAAGATTCAATGGACCCTTTAAGAATAGTGCCTCGGATTGTCGCGTCGTCATTTACTTTGGTCTACCGTAAATTCTAAGTAAGTATACAAAGTGTACCTAAGAACAAATATCACAAGAATTTTTTAGCGACGCGATTGTAAGAGAGCTTTAGAGAATCATATATTGCGAGATCAGCAAACTATATATTGGTGTGTTTTTGAAAATGTTACTTCGCTATAGCAATAGTAACATCGAAGGGATCAATACTTTTTAGTTTTGTAATTAAAAGGCACTTTCTGAACTTTCTTACAATCGTATATGAAGCTATTGAAAAGTGGGATTAGATTGTAATGAAAGTCTGCCTATCAACAGGGCTCACTTGGTTTGCAAAGAAATTCATTACACTACCGATTTTTTATCTTGTATTTATTATAAAAACCTAGTTGACAAATGCATAGCTTTTAAGAGGAATACCACTTATGGAAATTATTATTCGATTGACCTTAATTTGCAAGATGCCCAACTTGCTTGCTGTGATCTCTTAATCACAATCGATGACATAACCTAACGCTTTGAACAATAAACTGCTTTAAAGCATTTACGAAAATCTCTCTGTTAATCAAATTTGAGATGACCACTGCTAATACTATTGAACAAACATATATGAAAATTTGTTACAACTGAAAATTCTTTTTTTTTATTTTGATGTTTAACAGGTATGTGTAACATGTTACAAATCATTTAACGAACTTAATATATTTTAATTGAAATAATATTGCTGTTAAGTATTTATTTATTTTTTTCTTATCTAGATATAGAACATAGTATAACAGCAAATGCCAGAAGCTTTAAATGGCGTTGGCGTTTCAATTCATGCTGAAACACACATGTCTAAGTTATTGGCTCTTAGCCAAGCAGAGATCAACAAGAATAATTTTAGATATCACAAATACCTTGAAAGGATAACTTTATTCAATTAACTAAATAATGGAAGATAAAATATTACAAAAGAAAATAACAACAACAACAACAACAATAACAAAAGCGAAAAAAAAAACAGAATTCACCTTTTCCTTAAATCGAGTGATTAAGTAAGAAAAGATTAAAAAAATGGTTTAACTTTTGTTATTTCAATCTTACATAAGTTAATTCGCAGTGAAAGTGTCCATCTTTTTTTCCCCGCTCCACCGCAACTAATCAAAATATAAACTCGATTTGGTACGTAGAGCGTTCAATCTGTAATTCTGATTTAAATATACAAACTAGTAGAGTGACGCTAATTACACGCCCCTACAATCTTTTTGTTTAAATCTTCTTCTACTTACGATTCAATTGACAGCACAATAGGTATTAGCAATGTCAGCAAAACTGTAATTGCTAACCTCAAATATTCGATTTTGATAATTATGCCCTACACCACTTGTTGTACAAGTGTAGATTAAGTTTAGTTTGTATGTAACAACCAGAAAAACTTGAGATAGACCCAACATTATTATACTAATCGATTCAGAAATGGATCATGAAGCTTATATGTCCGTCCGTCGGGTCTTGTTTTCTTGTACTCAATCTATCAGCCGGAATTTTTACGATCTGCCTTGGGCGAAGGACAAACGCTATTGAAAATAGTTCGGAACAAACTATTTTTTTTTTTTTTGATCACGCGCCATGTAAGCTCTCACATTTTGAAAAATCGATATATGAATAGCTGTAGGGTGGTGTAGCTAGCTGGGCCGTGCCACACTACTGTTTTCATACTTGTTTAAAAATTCTTATTTCGATTACATTCCCATTAATATGGGTTTCAATAGATCACTTATTACTGGCTCGAACGATGCTTTCATTCCTATTACAAACCTAAATTATTATACTGATATAATAATAAAGCTCACAGCGTCAATAGAAAATCGCTTGACTAGCTCACCTGACCGTCCTATTTCAGATAAATCAATTTACTCTCAATTGCCCTCTTATTGCCCTCTGGATCCGCTTCAAAGGCTACACACACGCCTTCAGAAAATGGAAATATTACATGCAGCAATTTATAGCTTCAATCGGAAGTGCGTAAAGTGGGATTAGAAACCTAAATGCATGTATGTACCCATTCGTCAGATGGATTCAAGAGACTAGCCTCACGATGTATAGGACATTGCAAGGTTATGAGTACCTTTTTCTCTAATAGAGTTTTTCTATTTTATAGAAAGCCTTGAAAGGAAACGTAATATTTTCAAAAGCTAGCTGAAGTGGTGCCCGGCATTATTAGCGATATTTTGAATAATGAATTTGTAAACAATTTTTTGCAATAAACCAACGGAATGTGGAACCAAAGAAACAAATGCGGTAACTTTATGCTCACAAAACTTCGATCTTCTAAAAACTTAACAGGCAAGTTTTGGTCTTTTGTCATATTTTATTATTATTATTATTATTATCACTATTGTTACAAATTTAGCCAGAGAATAAATTCTAAGACTAAAGTCTTAAAGCGCTACCATCTAAGGCTTTCGGATTTATTAAAAAGCTCTATTGAGCTGCTAGCCGAGACTTTTGTCTGCTCGACCGCTCAAGCGGATTTATCATATATTAGTTCATTTTACACCATAGAAATTTTACTCATGTTTATATTCACTATAATCGTCTTCGAAAGTTTGAGGTTTGATATAATGGATAATGAATAAATAAAGAAAATAACGAAAGACCTATTTGTAGATATTATAGGAATTATAAAGACCACCAATGATTGCCTCTATGCACCTTACAGTTTTTCTTTCCTCTCCTCGTCGTTGCTAGATAAATGCAATGAAGTTTCGATAAGCAATTTCAGTTGAAACTTGAGAAAAAGTGAAAAATTTTATCGATGACGAAAAGACTTCTCATGAAAATCAATAATTTTTAGCTCAAAATGCGTTATTCATAACTTCGATAAGCGCTTTCCTTTTCAAAATTGCAAAAAGTGTACATCCGTGTACGGACGAAAACGGACCTGATTAAATGAAATCTTTCAAAATTTCATCTTAAACTGGGTCAGCACTTTTTCAAACATCAGGTGCTTGCATGTATTTTGATCATTTTTTTTCTTGAAAAAAGTAATTATTGGGAAAAATTCGTACGATCAATCCGGTATTAATCAAACTAATTTCCATCATTGTCTACAACTTGTTTCCATCTTTCTGGCAACATGGCGATACAATGTCGAAGGAACTTTTTCAGCATTCTTAAACCGTGTGCCAGGCAAGCCATGCCGCATCGATCGGAACAAGTGATAATCGGAAAGCACTGTGTCTCGTAAGTACACTGGGTATGGTAGACCTTCACTTTTCACCTGGAACAAAGTATCCTCATTGCAACGTGTGACCGAGCGTTGTCGTGCAAGAGGATGACTTTGCGTGTGCTAACAGCTATTGCTGGTTGGTGGACATCTACAATAAAAATTTCGTTCGGGATCAGCGGATCGTAATACACTACACCTTGCTGATCTCACCGTAAGCGCATGGTCATGAATATTCCATTTCGGTGTCGATTTGGGTAGACCGCTGGGCTTAATTCATGACTTTTTGCACTTGAGATTGTCGTAGTAAATCCGCTTTTCATCGCCAGTCACAACACGCCACCAAAAACTCTTCTTTTTTTGCCTGGCAAGCAATGATACCGCGACATCATTCGAAATCGCTTTTTCAACCAATTCGTATGATACCCATTTTCCCTTTCTTTTAACTCTTGCCCATCGATTCATCGATAAACGTCTAGAAATGGTTGATTCATCAACTGCTAACCTGTTCGAAAGTTCTTTGAGGTCTTCAGGTGGGTTCTCGTCCAATAAGTCTTGCGGTTCATGTTCTTCGAAGTGTTTTGGTCCTCCAGGCTAGGCTCGTTATCATTGACCTAAGAAACTACTACTTTTGACCCGTTGAAAGCAAAACCGATAATTGGAATATGATGGAGCAGCGTAACCATAAGCGGATTTCTTCAAATCAAACAACAAAAGTAACGAAATGTAATTTTGAGTATTCCTGTCATGTGCACTGATAGTTTACATTACTTTATCATTTTCACGGATAGATATCGCTGATCAAAATACATGCAAGCACCTATTTTATAAATAATTTTTTTCACTTTCCATTATCAACTAAAATCATATCAAACGTTTAAGAAAACGTTGCATTTATTTGGAAAATCATCATCATACATACAGAGAACGTGGGCCAAATGCTTATCGTTAGTTTCTGGTGTTTCTATTGCGGCGATAAAATTTTATATCCGGCAGACTCATCACCTGCGGATATTGCGAAAAAAAGGAACACAATTACGCATGAACGGTGCATATACATATATGCACACACTTATATATATATGCATATCCACATATATATATATATATATATATATATATATATATATATGATTGTATGTATGTTTGTATGTATATGTGATGTCATTTGCAAAAACGATTTTTGGCCAATAAACTGATTGCTTCGTCATGTTTCCCCTAAAAAGAAATTTGTTCGAACACGATATTATGAAAAGAGGAAGGTCTGAAAGTTCGAGGAACTCGATACTAAAGAAATAAATCAGTTTTAAAATACGAAATTAGAATTCAATAAACAAGATACTTATTTACTTAAAAGTGAATTTTTCGAAGAAAAAAAGTAATTAATTAAAATATTTTAGAAGGAAAACTTTTTCTTTTTTCTTTTTTTCTTCTATTTACTATCTCTTTCCTTACCTCTGGTAGTTGAGATTTTCGTTTTTCGCCTTTTTATCTAACTATTCGCATTACGAACTTTTATAATTTTTTTTTTTTTTTTTTTTTTTTTTTTTTTTATTAAATTAAATTCAAAAAACAAACGTAAACTTAAATTTTTTTTAAATTTTTTTTTTACATTTTGTTTTCTATTAGAATGAAATGCTGTTTTGAAGGTTGATAGATTTTGTTAGGGAAGGTTTACTTAGTTTACAACACTTTATATCGTGTAGTTTCATTTTGCATACAAATGATGTTGTTTGCTTTACAATTTCAAGTACTTACGAGTTATAAGACTCAAGCGAGAAAGCATTCATGTTTACATCGCAAACGCACAAATATGATATAACGCAGAAAGGATAGAATGGCGTCAAATGTCCGAAAGTTTTTGAAAATGTTCTTTTCCTTCTCTTTCTACTTTTGCTATATTATCGCATTATCTTCAACCGACAAAATAAAGCCAGCTTGACATCAGCGTTCATTATCCCTTAACGATGTTATGATGATGGAGTGATGAAAGCAACCAACATTAACGATGTTGATGACATTGTCAACTAAGAATTAGTTTCATTTGCTGTCGCGTATAAACAAATTACAAAAACAAAAAAACAAGTACACCTTTTTCCAATTTCTTTTTTTCATTTTTGCATACCTGAAGTCTACTTTAATTTCCACAAGCCACTACAACAGATATATTAAATTTGTTAAATGCTTGAATATATAAGAAACGACTATGAACTACGCATATGTTAAGTTTTTCACAAAAGTTTCTATTCTTTGAGTTTCTTTCGCCGTAGAGTACACACGGCTATGATCTAATTTCTCTGATTGCTTCCAATTTCTGTCAATAATTGTAATCACATTTAGTTCCAGAGAAGGGCGAGTAAAAAATAAGTCGACGAAAAACAAAAGCCTTGATTTATTGGTTACCGCACTTCTCTACGTCACTAAGATGGAAATGTTGTAAAGAGCATATGGCCTTTCGAGTGCTCGCATCATGTCATCATTACAACTATCGTAAATTTTCCTTCAATTTCTTCAAAATAATTACGATCGAACTTTTTCAAATTTACACACAATTGAATAAATTGAAACGTCAGACGGTAAAAGAAGAGCCATTACGGCACATACACTACTATCTAAAAAGAAGCGAGTCTGGAAAATAACATAAACATCATTTTATTTTACCTAAATTTGCTCTTAATATATAATGCATATGACGCTTTTTCGAATCCGAGAAAAGGAAAGCAATTACGGGTCACCAATACGAAGAAAGCTTGTTTTTGTTAATATTGCTTGAATCCACTTAGCTTAAGCTCAGCTTTAGCCATCATTATCGCTTTAAATTATTTGCACCGGCTCATCAGCAATAACCCAATATCTTATAACTGTGCAAAAAAAAAAAAAGAAAAAGACTTTGTCACAACTCACGGTTCCTAAGAACAGTGTTTAAAATTCATCATCTGCAGCGATAAAATTCATTTTCATCTTAAAAGCTTAGTTAGCCAACAAAACTTTGACGATTACGTGTTATGTAACAAATGCGTTTACAATATGCGATTGGTGAGGATTTTTGCCCGGACAGTTCATTGAATCATTTTTCTTCTTCTTTTTCGAACAATTCAATTGCAATATGCGTCATTCAAATATTGTATGTGACTGTGTAAATCATATCCAACTCTATTTATTACTCTTTCAATATATCACATATTCACAAGCGTGGAATGGCTTACACGCTTTCTTACATATTTTAAAGTCCGTTGCGCTTATGCGTAGACTTGGGCGCTTATATAGCATTTAACGTTTGCAATAAAATCGCTATTGCGTTCATTGCAATATACATAAATAATATACGTAATCTTCCCACAAAGTGAAACTTGAATGTTGCACTCTTAGATAAGTTTACTAGAAATTAGACACTCGTTAAGAATTGATATTAGTAAGGCTTTGAAAGCCTTTACGTTTCTATAACTTCTGAGCAGTTATGCAACTGAATGAATCATATTGACTTTCAAACTTGACTTGTTTCTCTTTCACATGCGTTTAACATAGTGATGGGCGAAAAGAAGCGCGAAGAGAAAGAAAGAGATAGAGGTAGAGAGAGATAGTGATATATATATATATATAGAGAGAGAGAGAATAAGAAGTATAAGCTTTCTATCGCACCATGCCAAAATCGATCAAGATTTGTTCTAATGAAATTTGTTCATATGGATTTTATGAAGCCTTTAAAGCGTACGTATTTCAACGGAAGCACTACTCTGTCCTCATCTTTCAATGGTTGATGGTTGTCAAAGGAGATTTTTGCAATTTATTTTTTTTTTTTTTTTCTTTCCAACTGTTATAGAAAGCTGTGTCAATAGTTCCCTTGTTTAATAAATTATACAGAAATGCATCAATGAAAAAGAATTGTGAAAAAATAAGTTTGCGAAAATGAAGAAAAAAAAGAAAAAATGAAGTCTGCTTTCTGGTTTCCTTTTGATGAAACGGGAACGGGAATGTTATAATGTTAATATAATAAATAGAAAATTTCATATTTTATATTATCCCGTGTATGCTAAGGAAGTGAGTATATTGTTGACGGCTTTAGTAAGAATGCAATAATAAAATGTTCAACTATCGCAATAACAACAATAACAATATCTTAAACATTATGATATTGTAACCGCAAAGATGTTGAACAAGTTGTCTTATCGCATGTGCATAGTAAGTAAAGCAAGTAAATGCCCGCTAAATATAATCAGCCACGATTGACATAACACTATAAAGCAACATTCGCGCGTACGGTTCGTGCAAGCGTTATGTGCCAAAAGCATTCGCGGTTTATAGTAGAATTTACTTATATACAGCTGCGATGTATAATAGCACATACGCCCGATAATCAATCAAATCACTCTAATACACTGAAAATTTTCATACCAGAGACCATTCATTGACGGTGGACTTTGTTACAATTCACGTAATCTCTGGGAAAAGCCAAACTTCGACACAAATATGAAATGAACTTGTCAAGCGCGTTAACAGCAAATACACACCTTTGCGATAATATAGCTCGAGATAACACATCACGTAATTTCACCTAAAATCTGATTTGATTTCGTCGAATGTTAAATTCATTTGGGCATTGAAGAAATGTTGATTAAACAACATGCATTGTTCAACTTATTCTCAAGATGTCTAATCGATTAACATATATTAAGTTTGTTAAGTATTAACAGTGAAAATAGCATTAATTATTTTCAAAGAACAAAGCAAAGCAGATGCGCTTGAATGGAAGCATTGAATTAAATTAACAAAGTTTGATCGGCAAACAAGGAAGCAGTAGGTAACAGCAACATTCAATAAAGAAAACAGATATTGGTATGAGAAAGAGGCGAACGATCTTGCGAACAACTGTCCGAAACTTGGCCTTTTCTTAAATCATTTCGATCTGTTTCCAATAGATGCCAGTTTTCACTTTCCATTTCATCCCAGTTCAGATCCAGACAACATTAACGTAAATTAATTTAATATTAACAATTTTGATTACTTTAAGAACATATGAACGGTTGGGCAAGCAACGAAAAATCTGGCAAATGTATCGACAAAGAATCGAAATAGCAAAGACATCAAAGGAAAATCGGATAAAACTTGAAAATGAAGAATAAGCCAGCGATAGAGATAGATAAAAATACATATACAGTCCAACCTGTTTTTGTGCGGTAGATAGGGACCGCAGAAAAAGAATCGCACAAAAAACAAATATTCAAAAACTTCATAAATAGCTATAAGAAATAATTGTTCACAGCGTATTAAAGAAAATTTTTTTTATGCGGTAGAGAGGGATCGCATAAAAAAAGTCTCACTTAGAAAATATGTCAAAGCTTCACGAAATAGCAAGAAAGTGCATTCCAAACAAAATAAATAATTAAATTACACATTGAAACATTTAAAAAAATTTTAATTTCTAATTTTAAACAAGGAGAAATTTTCAAAATGTACATAATTCAATACTACTCGTCGTAGTTCAAAACGCGCATATTTTTGCGATGAACTGGTTCGTAATCGCTTTCGTCACTTGAAGATACTACAGTTGATTTATTTTTTGTTAACATGTAGTCGGTGATAAGTTTTTGCGACGACAGCTGTTTGTAAACGTCGCGATAGCCAGATATACACAATCGAAGCTCATTTTGGAATTTCAAACTTCTTTGAGAATTGTTATCTATTTTAAGAAAATGCTTTTCCAATTTGCTGCAAAGCTGGATCCCTGCATATATTTTATCCGCTGTAATAGATTCCGGTTCTTCTTGTCCGTCTTCATGATCTGTTAAGTTATTGATAATGTCACTATCATTTACGGTTTCGTCCTCAATCATTTCAATAAGATCATTTTCGCTGAAAGAGTCAAAACCTTCTCCGCAGATTTGATGTGCTAGCGCAATGATATCTGATGATAAAGTGGACGAGTTGTCGGTTACATTTCTATTAATGACACATTCAGGCCAGACCGTATGGTATAGGTATGATATGGCTGTTGCAATGTGTACATACACACTGATAGCAAAAAAAGTGATGCCAACACAGTTCAGATTGACCTAACCTCTCGACGAAATTCAATGTGTCGATATTCATATACCGCACAAAAAAAGAATCGCACAAAAAGAATCGCACAAAAAAAGCGCATAAAAAAACACCGCACAAAAACAGGTTGGACTGTATTCGTTAGGTGTCATTTCTGTCATATCAGTCAGCAGAAAGTAATCAAGACCTTGATAAACGCATTTCAGGTAATCGTAAAGGCATTGAGGTCTTCTTCATACCGTCGGGGTAAAACGAACGAACTTTCTATCCAAATATGCCACCATAGCTATGTCGCCGGCCCATTTGCTTCATATGCGTTGTACTATAAAACCCAAATAAATCAGCATGAGTCTGACATAAATTCCCGTCGATTTTTTTTTATAAATTTCTGGAAACGTATTACGTTAATCTAATCTTATCATCTAGGTTTTCGTTATGCTTTTTTACGTTCATTGCATCTACATACGTCCATCCATTCGGTTACTGTTTTTAAATCGAATCAGTTCCCATTTTTTAAAAGGTTTTTCCCCCTTTTCCTCGTAACTGAGTTGATTTTGATAAGAAATTTGAGAAAAGATTTAACAACTAAATATATGCCCGTATATATCCAATAGATGCATTTCTAGGCCTATGCAGAGCACATGACAGCGTTAAATATTCACGGACACACAATTATGGAAGGTTATCGTTAAAAACGGTACGGTTGACAACTCAATATTTTAAAAATATAAAGTAAACAAATAACATGAAATAAATGCTGTAAACGAGCAGCCTTGACAATATTTATAGCTTGGGAAGTAATGAATATCCAAGCATTCCATCAGTGCTTTCTTACTGCATTCTGCCAACATCTGGTACAAACTCATCTGAAACTACTTGGAATGAAATAAGTTCCAAAATAAAAATTTTGATCGCATAGGAGTGAGGGCGTTGTAGGCGCGTCCTTACAAAAGTATAAATCACTTCCAAACTCTGTGGCAAACTAATGGGAAAATGTTTACCACAAACACTACTACATACTCGGGCAGCCAGACAGAAGGACATGCTTGGGTGCATTGCATATTTGAAACTGACCAAGAATTTATATACTTTATGGGGTTTTTGAAGCTTGTTTCTGCGCCTTAAATTTTGATGCACTACAACCTTGGATGGCTGTTCTCACTTTTTTCTACGATCGACCATAGTATATTCGTTTAAATTTTCGTAGTTTTATCCGCTCTTGCTGATATGCAAAGAGCATAACATCAATTTTTTACACCTTTTTGGAAAACTTAAGATGTTCTCAGTTTAAGTGGTGCTGTGGGCATGTCCATCGACCGATTTGGCTCATTTCCGATACCAACCTGCGTGCAAGAACTTGTAATATTTCTGGCAAATTTGAAGTCGACAGCTAGATGTGTGCGCCCAGGAGAATGTTTACAACAGACGGATATACGGACATGCTTTAATTGATTTACAATTTGATGCTGATTAAGAATATATACACTTTGTGCGATCTCCGAAGTTTCCTTCTGGGTGTTGCAAACATTTTGACATAATTAACATACCCCTCATCCTTAGCTGATGGGTATAAAAAGAAAATCTTATACTTACTGGATATATTCACCATTTTTCATGGATATTTAGGTTTCTTTTTAAACTCGCTTTCTTCAAACGTTGCTTTGAGAAACAAATTTTAACGTTTCATGTCATGTTTTTACAAATTTGTTATGTTTTCGACAATGTCGTAATACTTCATAGTAATCGTCTGGAATATGCAAGGGCTGGGTGTTTTCGCGATTGCCATTTGTAAAAAAGAAAAAGTTTTTATAAGACATTGTCTTACTTTTTACTCGATTACAATTTGCACCGTAGTCCCCATGCATGTCTATTTTACGCCCATAACGATCGTATGTTTAAAAAGGCATTGTCACGTTCACTACATTTAATTTACAATTAATAGATTTAGCTTGCATTCTAAGCATTCTGTAGGTAGCAAAACGATTGCTGAGCAAAGAATGCTGAGTGCATTTTCATGAATATGATCGGAAAAAGAGGAAAGTATAAATGTCGTTACTTCCTATTCCTATATGAACTGCGAAACTTTTTTTCTATTCTCTTTCTCTTTCTCCTTCCCTTTCTCTTTGTTTGCCGTCAATCATTCTTTAAACAATTAGTGAACATTGTATAGACAGACGAAGCTATTAATCCACCTAAAACGATTCGAAATAAAGCGCTTGTGCTCGCAAGTGGATTTTCTTTTATTTTTCTCTTTTCTTTTCTTTTTTTTTTTTTGTGGTTTTCACACAAAGCTAATGCGCTCTGCTCGGTTGATGTAGTAAAGAAATAAAAAAAAAAAAAAATTGTTCTTTTTCACAGTCACGTTTTAGTTTTAATTCGTGTTTAGAAAGTTACGAATATAAATTATTAATATCTCACAACTACATCTGCTAACTGCATACTACCTGTCGAGAATTTCATAAACATTACGCCAAACATTTAATTATATGTAACGACCGCAATCATGATAATAATGTTAATAATTATGATAATAAAGATAATTATTATTTTATTATTATTATAACTCCCAAGCATAATAAAAACATATGAAACTTATATATGATGCTATATATACATAAAAAAAAAACGGGAATTAAATCCTATATATATTCAAACACTCTCTCGTCACGTTATCCTTTTTTTTTTTTTTGCGTTGTTTTTTTTTGTCTCTTGGTTTTTTTTTTTTTTTTTTTTTTTTGTGCAACAAAACTGTTTTGTGAAACAAACAACTTTTAGCACAAAGCACGATTCACTTATATGTACATAGATATATACATATGTATGTACATGATAGAATTAATTACCTGACAAGTTGCCTTCGTCTGTTGCATCTCTATAGCTCTTCAGTGCCATTATGTTGAGTGCCTGTAAGCATTGTTTGCGTCTTGTTGGATATTCACTGTCGGATAACTCATGCCGCACATCTGAATTGCAAATTAAAACCACCAGATCCTTTTCACCGGCAACAAATGGAATTTGGAACATTTCCAGAGAACTAACGAGAAATGCGAGAAACAAACAAAACAGCAACAATAAATTAAATCAACAAAAAAAAAAAAAAAAAAAAAAATAGATAAAATACCAACTAGTTTAACTAAGGATGACAAAATTGCATATGAATATATGAAAGAAAGTATTGTTTGCATATATATACATACATACATATATATATATATATATATATATATATATATATAGACAAAATATATAAATATATATATAGAATATAATAGAAAATAGAATACTCATCATATGTGCGTTCAAACCTAAGCATATGTATATATAAAACGTAGGTATTTCCATTATACCCTTGTTTTTAAATTGATTATTACGACTCTCTCTCTCTCTCTCTCTCTCTCTCTCTCTCTCTCTTTCTTTTTATGGAAAATATGCAAAAGGAAAGACTTTACATCCCAGCCATAAGGAAAAATTTTTTTTTTTTTTTTTTTTTTTTTTTTTTTTTTGGTTTCCCCCCCTTTTTTTTTTCCTTTTTTTTTTTTTTTTTTTTTTTGGCTAATGATAAATTTCAAATGTGTTCTTTTCTATTATCATATGTGTGTACATGCGTCTGAATAAACGTGAATGTGTATGTAAACTGAATTACAACAACGATAAAACTGAAATTGCAAATTAGCATCTGTGAGCTTTATAAGCGTTCAACTTCACTTATACAAATGTCTTTGTTTTATAAATATGTTTAATACATACGCATACATATATATATATATATATATATATATATACATTTCTTTGCGTATAATAATAAAGCCTCGTGGAATAACTATTGTCGTTTTCCGACCAATTGTTTCTACTCTAAACGATAGGCGCACTAGGCGTATGGATATGCGTTTATATACAAATGTATGTTTGCGTGTATGTTAGCGCGCCTATTGGCCATTATAATAAATTCCCAAAACTATATTCCGTTAAGCTAATATACTCAGACTGCATTCAATTTTATTCTACATACAGTTATTTGCTGGAACAAAAATCTATAGAATAAGACCAGAATTGGTATCATCTAGAGGAACTTGTTTAATTTGCATAATAATAATTTGTTTTATATCCAACAGCATACATGTGCTTTCAAAAAGGAAACGAGTTGATACCTTCAACAGGGAAGGTTTCTCTTTTTCTCCTTTTTTTTTTTTTTTGCTTTATTAGATAAATCCTGAATACGTAGACATATTAAATATCATTCAGTTTTAATTCTATTCTCATAATTTATGTGGAGTAGTTAGTGAGATATCAAATGGTGAATGGAGCCATTTTGCAACTTTATCTCAAAAACATTTCATTACAAAGGTACGCGCATTGACCTGCATTTTGAAAACCAATCATCATAGAACAAAACAAAAAAAAAAAAAAAACAAAATCAGTAAAAGTTTTTTCCATGATTTTAGCCATTGAAAACTTTGATGTAAACATTTGCTCAAGGATTGTAATAGTTGTTGCCATACGTTGCCTTTGCCATATATTGGCTTCCATTTCGTAAACTTTACTCATAAATGAATGTTTCATTGGTCTATAGGAGAAACGATAAAATTTTTTTTATATAATTTGAAAACAGAAAATTATCTTCATTTTATACAAGCCACACATGCTTGCATACCTATTTAAATACATTTGAATACATTTGGCAAATACACTTAAACAATCTCTTTTCCACAAAAAAAAAAAACCGCATATGAATGATGTTACCGCGATTTTCTTCATAAGCGACAGCCGATCCAGGTAGAAGAAAGAAAATTAACTAAGAAAATTTTGCAATTTTTATTACGACATTTAGAAAATTGGAACGCCATCGTAAATTGCTGGGAAGTAGAAAGGAATTTTCTATTAGCGCAATAGATGTTTTAAAGCTTCTAGGAAATGTCAGAGAAAAAATTTTTATTTAAATGAAATTTTTTCTTGGAATTTCGCAGCTTTCTCTCCAAATGCTACGAACAGATTGCCTCACTCAAGTGAATACCTATCGAGGCTTCATAGGTGACGTGTTGCTTTCTAACCTCTCTATTACGGTATAAGAGACATTTTCACAAAACATTTCTTTTTTTTCATGTGAAAATATTTCGAACGAAAAACACATACTAGGGAAGCACGCATCGAGTCGGACGTTAAATAGATATGCAGCTGAGAACAATTCGAGGTAATCCGACTACTTCTACAAAAATGTTCAAAGTTCTGTTTAAAGTGCTAGCTACGAATTTGGCTGTAGAATTATATATTTTCTTGCCGTTTGTTGTATCATTCTGCAACATGTAAAACTGGAAAACGTGCGAGTGCCTCGCACTCGAATTGTAAAAAAATGGTTAAGAGTAATAAGACTTTAAACACGGTGTTCAAACGGTTTTCCCCATTATCTCTAAAATAACATTCTAAAGAGGACTCGGGATATATATATTTGATACGATAATTTCAGCATTCATTACTTACCAAAGATTGGCATTTTGTTTAACTTTGTCAGTTCAAATACACGCAAACCATACAAAAATCAGTTGTTTAAAGAAGATCTCTAAGCCTTTCTATAGCCGTAGCCATGTAGATCAATTTATTTATAGTAGGATATACTAGGGTAAGTTGTTGCGAATGAATGCAATGCCGAAAAGGACTTGAGGTAAACTCAATCTATATCATCGATCGATTCAGATTCACTGTTTGAATCTGATTTAAGCTTGTCTGTCCGTCGTTCGGTTGGGTCCAGCTCCTGAATAACCTCTCCGTTCCTACGAAAACGGAATTTCTATATAGTAAAAAGTTCTAAATTTCAGCATTTCACTTCGTGAATAGTGGACGTCGACTCGCTATAGACTTTTTAGTTATTTTTAATTCGTATTTATTTTATAAAATGAAGCAATCCCTCAAATTTTGTTGACACAGCTTTAGTAAATTTTCCTTTAATGGCTCTATGTACCATTTTTCGAACGGCGTCACAATTTTTTTTTTTTTTTATATAGGTTTCATAACGAATGCTTCCCATTTTGTCCTTTTCCTTACATTATACTTCTGAGAATGCATAGACTTACTTTGCCCAAAAGAAGAGTATTATGATTATATTTATGCACAACAATATGTTGAGATACTTAGCAGTGAACTCGCGAACAATTCAAATATGCATTACAAACATGTAAGGTAATGTGCGGGATAAATCGCGATAAAAAAAATGCTTTCTCTATTATTTTAATTCTCTTAGCTTGATAAAGTAAACGTTGCGCTTGGCATAAGTAGCCGAGAAGGGAAAGAATCGCGACATCGCGCAAGTCAATGATTGCGGATTTAAAATCTCAAATGCGATAGAGTTTTCAACACAAGCGAGCATATGATCCACGTGATCCAGCACAATTTACTATCCGTACATTGTAAAATAAATAAACGTTGCATATTTCGTTACAAACTTATCATAATGCGACATGTCAAGTTACGGTACCTAAGAGCAAATGTCAACCCAAGAAAAAGACAAAAACCTGCAGTAATTGTGGACAATTTTTCAATAGAAAGTAAAAGAGTATAACCTTGGATCGTTAACAGCCCAAGCTACGCTTGCAAGCTACCTATTTGGTTCAATTTAATTTGTCGTATTGTTCGGAAATTTGGTTGCCAGCCAGCTGATAACCTGCTTTTTTCTTTCTATCTATATCTATTATAAATTTCTATTACACGAAATTCTCCGTGCAGTCACGAATAATTCTTACTTTATTGCTTATAACATTTCAAAATACTCTACCGCTAAATGAAGGAATAAAAAATTCATGACTTGACTTGTGAGCCCTGACAACGCCGATCAGCCTTCGTAAATCAATTAACTTTTCCTTCTCTATAAAATACATTTAATATATATTTATAAATTTTCAAAACCGATATATATATATATATATATATATAAAATTAAGTACTAACGTATATAACGTATATATAATTGTTGGTAATCTTTGTGTATATTATAATCCACTTGCATAAGATATAAAAATGAGAAATGTTCTAGCTGGAAAGCGTGCAAGGTTGGAAGAGAAATTGAAAAGATAAATATCCTCTGAGTTGAAAGATTGAAACGATTAACGCTTTACAATAATTATACGCGATTTTGTTTCCTTTCATTATCATTATTATTACTATTATTATGCGCTTTAAGGCAGTATATCCAAAATTCGTTTCGATTCGGTTAGTATTTATTTTCTTTCGTAAACATTAGAGTAATTTATAGTCATGGATCTACTCCAAAGCTGTTTGTGTCGATATTTCTAAATAAATATACAAAGTTATCAAACAAAAGAATGTACTTTTGTGCTGCTAAAACAATAGAAACTTTTGCCATTAGTCACAATTGCCAATAATATCATATTCGCTTCTCCACATCGTACATTCATTCCGAATCGAGCAAATGGCAATGACTTTTTTTTTAAGCATATTTTTTGCATTCGCTATAGGATTATAATAAACGGATGGTATATCGATTTTATTATATCATTTGTAACACGGAGATACAAAACATCCTATCAATAAATTCGTAGGATAACTATTGACCGCAAAGGTAGCATATGTAGTCGTAAGCAAATAAATGCAATATCATAAAATTATTGACATGTTT
Organism: Glossina fuscipes; assembly: GCF_014805625.2. NCBI lineage: Eukaryota > Metazoa > Arthropoda > Insecta > Diptera > Glossinidae > Glossina > Glossina fuscipes. The sequence continues at coordinate 29,435,459 of NW_023998414.1, read as the reverse complement.
CGTTCGAAAATTGGTATTATCTACAAATGAAATGGATTGGTTCACTGTGACGGCATTTACATGCCCTCTTACGTACTTATTGAGCGTTTTGTTATGCCTCCCGAGCCTATAAACTTTAAATGTTCGATAATATTCATGTGATATACCCATAATCACGCCTTTACAAGACTAAAACCACATTCAGACAGAAGCGCAAATTGTATCCACAAAGTCTACTGTATAATATTTTGAAATTCGGATCCGCATAAGAAAGCTCCAATTTTAAGTAATAGTGTCGATCATCTAACTGAAGCCCAGATTCTTTTTAAGTAAAATTACAGCTTCGATTATCTCTTTATACATCTTTCATTGAACTGTTGAGTTAGGCAAAATTTCAGAATTTCATAATTAGAAAAGTAAGGTTATGTCAAATTTGTTTATTATTATTTCTAGATAAGTAATAAGTAAACAGCGCACATTGCGTATGAATAAAATTAAAACGACTGCTAACTTTCTCATAAATGAAATCTTCTTTACATTTGCATTGAATTGAAGGCGTTACATCATTTCACCTCTCTCGCTGAAAGTTCGGTAAGTTATGTCATCATTACAAAAAGAAAGGGTTTTTGTTATTTGTTTGTTGTTTAAAAATGAAAAACGGCAGGCGGTATTTTTTCGCTTTAAACAAAAATATAAAAAGCTATCTCAAGTCGAATCCGTTTACTACAAAATTATCATATCATTTTTAAACCAGGGCAATAAAGATTCAACCTAAGCCAAAACTAATTTTTTCATTTCTCCTTTTATTTTCATTTATTTATTTATTTCTTTTTATTTTTTTATATATATATTTTTTGTTTTGTTTTTTTTTGATTTATTTATTTATTTAGTTTTTTTTCATTTTTTTTTCTTTTTTCAGCGACAATATTCCTCAAAGCAATGCAGCATAAAATCGCTCATACGTTTATGTGCATAATGCATACATTAAAACAATACTCCAATATAAGAAATTTATGATAATATAGGAAAACTCACACATTAGAAACGAATTGTATATCAAACAAACAGAAACGAAAATGATTTGAGTCGCAAATGCAAGCATATGCACGTCGTTTATAATATATTTGATGTCAATGTACGTACACATATACAAACAGCAGTCTTGTAGAGAAATGATTTGGCAAAGCACATTAACTGAAGCATAACGCAAATGTCAACATAAAGGATTTAGCTTTGCTGTAGAGAACGTATACATGAAATAAGGCAACCAACTGCAACAATAATTTTTTTTTTTTTTTCGAATAAAAAAAAAAAAAAATGGTATTAAAAAATCTTCAAAGTAGAAAATAAAGTTAAAAATAAGTCAAAAACAAAAAAATAAAAAAACAAAAAAAAAAAGAGAGAAAAAAAATTTGCAGTGTTTAGCAGTTTTCTCTCTATAACTGCGTATGCGGTATGTTGAATGCTACATTAGCTGTCAACAACAGTGTGCAAACTGTCACACAAAGTATAAACAATGTTATATGCTTATGAAAATTGCCAAAAAACGCAGTCATCTGTTTACTGACAGCGTGGTGGCATATTTTGCGTTACTAAAAATTGTCATTCATAAAAATGAACAAAAGAGATTTTTATTTTTCGAAAAAAACAAAGCGAAATAAAGTTACATTTAACTTTGTTCGACTCTTGGATACCCATTCACTGAGCACACGGTCTTCCTTTTCCTTGTAATTTACTTCCTTTTCTTTTTTTTTTTTTTCTTTCGTCTTTTTTTCGGTTTCGGTCAGTGTACCACAACTTAATTACATAAATATTGAGGCCACTTATAAGTTTGTAGTGGAAAAATTCAAACAATTGATTGCTTTATACTATCTGAGATATATGTCCGTCAAATGCGAATTGGAATCAACTAAAATCTTAGTTAATTAAAAAATATTCAAATTATGCTTAAGTCCATAAACCAATATAGAGAATTTTCAAGTACATAAAACTTCTCCAAACACAATTGTAAATACTTCCAAACAGTCATTTGATCAAAGTTGAGATTATATCTGGCCCTCGCAATTGCCACGAGCTGGTTGCGATCGAATAAACTCATAAACTAATTGCCATTCGTAAGGATTGAGCGATCAGATCAAGAAACATTGTGAAGAAATTTCACGAGTCATATACGAGATTTGCTTCCGCCCGGGCCATATTTTACGTATATATAACGTTTTCTAAATTTCCCCATGTATTTTCTCCTTATCGATACGACAAAAAGCTAAATGCCATGGCAAGTGATTGATAGTATGATGAAGAATTTTCTAAATTGCACGCACATATCTCATCTCTCACTTAATTCATGGCATACCGAGTCGCAAAAACAAGTGCAGACAATGTCACTCAAACTTTCCCCAAAGAATTATAGGCAGATGTAATGCTTATTTTCGTTGGTTAAGTTATTCTATATATCTTCTTCGTTGTCACTTTAAACATACTTGCGAACCTATCGCGTCGATTTTCAAATCTACCCTACGATCTACGATGTAGTTAAAGCTGTACATATCATTATTTCAAATTTTATCTCAATTTTAAAACTGCCGTCCGAATAAAAGACGAGTGAATGATGATGAAACTATGCACTGCCTCAGAACAAATTGCGATACGTGTACAATTTATAAAATAAAAAGTTGTCATGAAATTTTTGAAAAAAAATTTTTTAATGTCCGTTTGTGCATCACTTACCAGCAATCTATTAATAAAGCGCAGTCCTTCTTACCGCACAACGATATAGTTTGATCCATAATACCACAAGGCATTTCAGCGAAGTTATGTTCAGCTGCTTTGCAAATTAAAGCACGCTTAGCATCACTAACCGTACCGTACCATTAAGCACATAAAGGAGAACGAAATAAGCATTACAAATATAAAAAATGAGAATTTTCCATAAAACAGTTTACAAACATCAACATAAACATGATACTTGCTTTGGTAGCTTGTGGCCTGTAAAATGTTCCAGAAATGTCAATGTGGCCACTTCAATGGCAGCACTAGACGATAAACCGGCTCCCACCGGCACATTACTCACAATGACCGCATTAAAGCCAAATGGCATTTCTCCATGATCCTCCATAAAATAGTGAATAACACCTTTCACATAATTGGACCATCTGTATACATATATTCATAAACACACATACAACACATATAAACATTTAAGTAAGAACCTCGTGTTTACTAGAGTAAAAGTTGAGACTTATATACCCTTCGGCTTAATGGGTAGAGTTTTTCAGTTATCTAAGCACAAGCTAGCATAGAGAGCAAACAAAAATCGACTTGACAATGCAAGGTCATAAAAATACATATAAAAAAAAATAATAATAATAAAAAAAAGATTGTGGCAAAATGCAAACATTTCATTGTTTGTAAAAACTAAAAAGTTTACTAAACGATCTAAGTTTGAAAATATGCATCAACCGCAATATCATCATTATAAGCAAAAATATTGTAAACATCATCAACGCCAGTAACGTTATTATCATAATGTTTACAATTTTTCTACTGAACTTTTTCTACGTTTGCTTTCAATCGCTAAGGAAACTTGTCCAAATTGCCGTCATAGTAATCTAAATACTTTCGTTTTAGAATAACTTTAGCCTTTTTTTTCTGTTTAGCATAAGGCTTTCGAAAAATTCATTAAGATTTTGAAAAACAAACGAAATTTTAAAAAAGAAATTCAAAACAAATTTTCCATTAAATACACAAATAGTTAAAAATCATAACACATACATACATAAACTATGCCATATGAAGTGCGAATGTCGATCTGAATCGCAACTTGAAACAAACACTTTAAGAGAAGAACTAACAGCATAATAGTCGGGCATGGCTGATCTTTGAATACCGTACACCACATTGTCTAATACAAGTCTGATTTTTGTATGAAATTACTGTAACGGATCAATTTTTATCATCACATATTAAAACTTAGACTTTTCTACTCTACAAAGGATCGATTTTCGTGAAAAACCTTATTAGGGTCGGATGCAAAAAATAGGCTGAGATAGTACAAATTTCGTACAGTTCATTTTTTTATATTCAATTACTATTATGATATAATTTGCATCATGAAGCTTTGAAAATTAAAGGTCGTGAAGAAAGATTCGCATTTAACTAGCAAAGACACCTACCATATTTGTTAACAGAGCCTTAACAGAGCTTTGTCAAATATTTAAAATTAAGATATAGCTGGATTTGAAAGCCTACTTCGTCCATATTACAACAACGTAAAATATTTTAGTGGACGTGTCATGAATCTATATGAAAATATCTTTCAAACAAACTAAACAAATTCAAATTCCGCTTAATGGAAGTATTTTTAAAAATTCTTTGAAATTTACTATATTAGCGAAAAATGGGTGTGGAAGGTGCGGCCAAACTTGAAAATGTCGCCTATATTCACCTCTATCCCGTGAATGTATGGGTGGTTGTGTACTCTTCTATTTCTATTTCCACTCCTACTGCGACTGCGGTCGCGAAAAAAGTTAATTACGGACGACCATACACCAGCACACCACCCACCTCGCACAATCACTGGCTAATTTTGGTAATAAGCTTTCATGAAAGCATATTAAAGCAAAAAATTATTATTAGACCTTTTTACCCTATAAAAATTCCACTTTCATAGGAACGGCTATATAAGAGCGGGATCCAACAATTACTCCAACGGAATCAAATTCTTCGTAGCAATTTAGAATGACGATACACTATTACACAGTGAGTTTTGTGAAAAAAATTTGAAAATTTGCAACTTTTTTCCACATAACGACACGGATATGGTCGAAAAAGTAAACCGATCCCGACAATTTTCAATAGCGTTCGATCTCTAAGTGGGAGTTGTATCGCCCGATTCAGTTCATTTTCGATTGGATTCGTCCTTTGGGCAAAGCATGTCGGCGCAGGAAATTGAACAGACAGACGGACAGTTGGGCAGACAGAGGAAATCAAATTAAATAGATTCGGACCATGAGTCTGAATATATCGATGTTGAATTATTTTGAGTGCTTGTCGCTATTATAAACATCCGCACAAACTTAATATATCCTGTAGCATAAGTGCTGTAGAAAAGCTTTTCCTTTCTAAGTCTGATACACTTTTGCAGTAAAATGCTCAACAAATATCTTTTTTTTTTAAAGTGAATTTCAGACAAAAAATATTCCATACGTTCGCCAACGTATGCAAATACTGCCATTTCAAAAGAATCCAAAGGAACAAGGAATCCGTGAGCAGAGGTAAACATAAGTTAACTCAAAGAATTTTACTGAGAAAACTGGGAAAATGCAAAGCAAATAAATTAAAAGAAAAAAAAGTAAATACTCAGACACAAATTGAAAGCCTTACAGTTTGTCACCTTATGTGACAAGAAGTAAAATAAATAAAGTAGAACAACGATACATATTCTTAGCGATACATAACTACTTCGGGAGAAGTACGTTGTGTTTATTTACGCTTATCGCGTGCCTATCGCTTACGTTAGCTTAGTGAAGCGACAGCAAACTCCAGTGATACACACTAAAAATTTGATAAATATGAGAATGGGCACATCTGAATATAATCAGTGTTAGATTCACTCTATTTTCGGCATTACCAATTCCCTCTGTCTATTTATTTGCTTTTCGTTCATTCATTCGTCCGTTTCTTCGTTTGTTGGCGCCCTCAAAGGTCATATAGGAAGTTGAAAGTTGATTTGAAAATGACCCAACTCTCGTCGCAAGTGAATATATACGAAATGTTTTAAAGGACTTCAAGGCCCACTTTCACAGAAATAACAATAGCTTTTGGATCAAAATTGTTGTTGTTCTAACCAAGAAAGTTTGCTTATAATGCCTTTGACCATTAAATCGTTGTACATTCATTTTGCGTTTGCTTATTTGGATGCCATCAAGTGTAAACCCAATAAAAATTTCATTTCCAACATTGAATTATTACTCATATTCATTCCTAGTGCAAGCACTGTGACATTTTGAGTAAACATACGCAACTTAGAAACAAGTCATATGGAATATAGCGTAAAGCATAATTAAAAAAGTATTGAAGGATAAATGTGAAATATTACCGTTCCGTGAGAAGATAATAAATGGATGGATAGTGTCTCAATCTTAATACGATATTGTATCTAAAGAGTTGCTATAAGGATATCAACTTACAAAACTTCGGATTCTTTTCACATTCATTTCATATTTATTGGAAAGAAAACACGTTTATGCGATCGCGGTTCAGCTATTATAACTCGCTCAACAAAAGCGAAATGTCCTTCGCTGTGAAGCTCCTATAATTTTCTGAATAGATTGCGAACTGTAACACAAGATGCATAAAGAAGCTTTAATCAGCCCATAGATATAAGCAGCTGGATAAGATTAGTTGGTGAGTAACCAGGATTCTCCGCATTACGAATATAATTTTCGTAACTGCATCTTGTATAAGGACATCGGTGTGATCAATGAAATTCATCAAGGCTTAGAAATGTAATTCGTAAAATTAGAACAGTGTCAGCAAAGGAGCGACAAAGGTGCAAGAGGTTTGAACTCAAACTGAATACAATATTTTTACGCACCAAACTGTGACAGTTATATACGTGTTATTAAAAAGTTTGCAATATATTCAAAAAAAACTTCAAAGACACTTTTGATCAACTTCAAAATCTAAAGCAGTTTAAGCAAGTTCTTCAATAGGACTGTCTATCGGTCCGCTTGCGTGATATCTGTTGTAAGCATTCTCCCGATCGCAAGCATTAAGATGTCGAGTTCAAATTTGGCAGAAACGCTGGAATTTCTTGAACATTTGAAGATTGGTAGTGAAAATGGTTTAAATTTCAAAAAGAACACGCCTACAATAGAATTGTCTTCTTCACTCTCCGGCTTTTTTGTTCGCTCCTCATAAAGTATAACAGACACATGTTAAAAATTTCCGGATATAATCAAAAAAAAAAAAAAAAAAAAATCAGCCACGCCCACAACCAATATTGCAGAGTATAAAAATGTAGTATATTCGTTTTTCATTTCTTATTGTTTTTTTTTTTTTTTTACAGCCTTTTTGAGCGTAAAAAGTCGTAGGTATATAAAAAATTCGATCATTGACGAGCATAATTTTCTTGCTTGTTCACTTCTCCATTATTTTTTTTTCGAAGAATATTTAAAGCAAACCTGTGCAAATTTTTGCGTATCTTGCCCTTGGAAATACGTTAGAATTTTCTAAAAACAAAAGAAAAATTTAAAAAAAAAAAAAATGCTTACAGCTATCTATAAGAAAGTTAAGAAAACATTCACTTTCCTGAAAACGAGATGCGCGGTACGAAATAGAAATTTGTTACTTTAACGTGAACATATTCATGGAAAGGGTTAACAATTGCGTTTAGTTTGCATGCATAATGAATGCGAAAGATTTGATGAATTTATTCGAAAATTTCCAAATTCAAAAAAAAAAAAAAATGAAAAAAGAAAAAAGGGAAAAAGGAGCTAAAAAAACTGTTTAACTAGGCGAATTAATATAGTGACGTAAACTTACTTAGGTTTCTCGCTTGGCTTTAAACTGAACAAACGAAATTTGACACGCTTCGGTTCATCAACATCGGTACAGCATGTAATTAAATCGACATCATTTCCAACACGTTGACCTCCAACAATGAGAGTAACCATAGGCAAAGCCTAAGAGAAGTAAATAACGCGAGAGAGCGGGAGAAGGAAATATTTAGCAAAAATTGGTTTTGAGTAAAATGCATTGCAACCAAAATTAAATGCGATTCTTTTCCATTTCTGGCTAATTAGAAAATTGTACAACTCGTACAGTTTGGTATGTGAACGTTTGTGTATTTACTTACCGTCTTTATATAACATGCACTCAATTGGAATAAATTGTTTTCTTTTTTTTTTTTTTGTTTTTTTTTTTAACTTACCATCGGCAAAACAAAACCATCATTGTAGTCAACATGTTCACCAATCAAATTAACACGTCCCGGTGCACAGCAGGCAAGCTCTGGCTCTACGCCAAAATTTTGACGGAATGTCTCTTTGGCTGTTTGCAAAAGCTCCTCCAATGTTGGCAGTTGTTTAATTTGCTGCTTGCTAATGTTTGAAGACAATGATGATGACATCTCACTTTTTTTCAACTGCTATTATCAGTAATTACGGAAACGTTTATTATGTGGAAGCTGCTGATACCCAAACTCGCTAATGAAAAGTATCAAAAGAAGAGTTTTTTTCTTTTTTTATCACTTGAAATATTATTATATGTAATGTTGGGTGAGAGGCGTATGCTAATTGCAACTCACATAGTGTATCTTAAGCATTTTATAATATATTTTAATTTAAGCATATCAAGACTTCATATACGCTCATATATACTGATCTAATTTACTAATATATTCATTTCAAAGGTTAACCTTGCACTCACAAGAGACTTTTAACTATCGTAACTATGTATTTGTGCTTGAGATTCACAAACATATGTTTGATATGAAATTCATTCTTTTATGTCATATATGAGCAAGGGGGTGTACTTTAAATAATGAATCTCAAGAAGACTTGGCCCTAAAGCATATATTACGCATACAAATTTTAGATATCGTCAATTAGTTCAAAGGCGGTTTCGAGTGACCGAATTAACATGTAACCTGGCTTGCGATAGGCTAAGATAAATAAGATAAATACATTCTTTTTCATATTTTATCACTGACTCGGCCTGTACTTTACACTGCAATCAAAACTTAATTACGAGTACACTGGCGAATAATAGCGAATTATAGCTATAGTCCGGCCTATATCGACATAAAATTTAATTTAAACGTTCGGAGTACAAATCATATCAATTAAGTTGCAGGCACCTTCTCTAATAAAAAACGGCTAACACTATGTGAAAGATATGTCCATAGCTTTCTTAAATTCTTATTATGAGTACATCTGTGTGATATACAAAATATGTACGAGAATAGTTTTCCTCAAATAAGCGATCATCATTTCGATAAATCCGCGTTGTCAGGTGAAGATGAGAGGTGATCGCTTTAGTTGATAATCATAAAGTATTTTTGATTTCTTAAAAAGATTTGTATTTGCATCATATTCATGATCGCATACCGGGTGGCCTGAAACTCGAGCAGCGTGCGTACTAATTCGTTTCTGAATTGATACGTATTCTTTAATTTAATTATATCTCGCGTGATGTTTGGCTGCGGGAGCTTTTTACTACTTTCAAAACATTTCTCTTCACAAGGTTCGCTATAACCAACTAATCACCTGTGGAGACTCATCACCTATATGTGGAGTACTTTGTGCACTCTTAATGCTCCACACTCTTTGGTAGATATCTCAAATATCAAAAAAAAAAAAAAAAAAACCTAATCAAACGCATTCTTGCCCAAGTGTTATCCGACTCGAAGACTAATGATTTGTTTTCCCCATATTTCATTTAATAATAGCTAATAAGAAAGTTATTTTCAATGGCGGCCGAATCTCACATGCGCACCTCATCAACGCTTAGGATTTTAATGTACAAGAAAGCGGTGTTTTCTAAACACCTCATGGCTTTATATATAAAATGGCCGCCACAATTAATTCAGAATTAACAAAGTTGGCTTTTCGCATTCTACTTTCCAAGTCCTTTTATGTGATACCTATACCAATGGCATTATAACGAAAAAATTAGTTCACTACATCGTGACGTCCGGCATAGTTAATTTGAAACAAAAACCATTAACTTTGCGCATTCTACTCGTCAATCTCTTTTATTTGCTACCCATATCGTTGGTATTGTTAAAAAAAAAATTAATCCACTAGGTCGCGGTGTATATCATATTCATTTTAGAATTACCCCTTTTTAAGCAGGTAATATATTTTTATGAGAGAAATCTACAAAATAATTTTAAGCACTTTGTCCTTTTTGCCTTATGATAAAGTAAGGAAAATAAAATTTAATCATTTGTAATTTTGTGTGGGCATGGCCGGAATGTGGAATATTTAATTCTTCTAACTTTTATAATTTCTGAGTAACGAACAAAAACAAACTATTTTTCGTTAAGAAAAAGGGAGCTGCATTCGGTTCATGCTCCACTGCGGGCTTCTACTCTGATCAATTTGATCCATCTTCAATACCGATCTGCGTGCAAAATTTTCCACTGTTTCTAACAAATTTTAAGTCGACCAGGAGAATGCCCTTCGACAAACACCACACACACACACACACACACACACACACATGAGAACACGCACAAGCGGATAGAAATGGTTTAATCAATTCAGAATTTTACGTTGGTCAAGACTATATGCACTTTATAAAGACTCTGAAGCTTGCCTTTGAGTGTTACATACATTATGAGAAAAACAAACATTTTGTTCACACTTTTTCTCTTTTTTCACACAAATACATACTTCATGATTATTGTAAGTGCCTAAGTCCTTCAAAGAGAAAGTTGCGGCTGTCTCTCTCTCTCTCTCTCTCTCTCTCTCTCTTTCTTTCTTTCTCTCTCACGCTCAAAATTTATGAGAGAGGATCGCGCAAATTGATTGAATAACTCGTCTCATATAAACAATTATCGTCATCTAAAAGGGAATGGTGGTGCCCTATTTTCTTTGCTCTTTTGAAAAATCAAAAATGCAAGAGTCATGTACCTCCTCAATTTATTCAAGTCTTTTCCAAACTCATTTTTAGTGAACTCTGAAAGATCGGACTTGAAATTTGCACAAGTTCGCGCACAAGCGTCTTTTTTAATCGTCAAGTAATTCGAAAAGCTTAAAATAAAGCTTGCAACTTACACCAATACACATACATACATAAACATAATGAGTTCTGCACACCCTTGATGCCTCAAAAAGGACGCTTCTACCATCTTTATCAATAAATTTAAAACAAACAAAGTATTTTCGGTCGCTATCGACTCCTTTGCACTCATCACCGTTATCCTAAAAGAGACAAAAAAGGTAAAGGAACTATATTTTCATGTTTTATAATATGGATTGTCACGACTGAGTTTTTCTATTTTCAAAATGAAACTATTTGTCCTATAGGCATACGGGCGTTGAAGGCATGTCATTCGAAGACTGTGGGTCGCTTCTAAATTCTTTTACAAATTTGTAGGCGATATCTTCATTTATGTTAACGGGAGATTGTTAACCATTGACACTACACAGTTATTCAGATGGACAGACGGACATATGAATAGGCGGACAGGCGAAAATGTTTAGGTCCGTTCCAAATTTGAAACTGACCAAAAATTTACACAGGTTATAGAGTTTTTGGAGCTCTTCTCTGCGCGTTTAAAGGTATTGAAAAAAAAAATTAAATTTTGATATACCATAATATCGGATAGGCGCGGTCAATTTTTTTAATTTTTTCGCAGAAACATTTTTATGTTCCTTTTGAAAAACCGAGATTTTCCCAGCTTAGCTGTTACTTTGGGTGCGTCCTTGCAATGATTTGGCTCATTTTTAATGCGAAACTGCGTGCAAGAGCTCCTAATATATTTGCCAAATTTGAAGTCGGTAGCTTCATTTTTGCGACCAGGAGAATGTTTACAACAGATTTTACAGTTGGACGGAGACCCAGATGGGCAGACATCGATTCAGAATTTACAATTTGCTCGTCAAGAGTATGGATACTTTATAAAGTTTCTGAATCTTCTTTCTGGATGTTGCAAACGTTTTGACAAAATGAATATACCTCTTATTCTTCGGTGATGTTTACATATATTCATAATCAATCTATTATTGCCTTCAGTTCGATTCCCTTTTTCAAAATACTTCTCTTTCAAAGTTAATAGAATTCGTCATAATTGTAAGAGAAAAACGTCCGAGAGCGATGCTTTAAAAAATAATCAACCATAAATACGGCGCTCTTTCAATCTAACCCGGGTTGCTAAATAACGTACAAATTAAAATTTCTTAAGTGATTGGTCTAACTACACATTTCATTAACTTGCAGTACGAATTCAACCTACAATGATCCCAAATAGAACACATCGGTACATCGGTTCCGCAGTAACTAAGAATAAATGTACTTTGCTGTAAATCGTCAGCGCGGATTACGATGTGCTTGAGGTGTTTGGCAAAACGAAAGTTACGTTTATTAAGTAAAGGGAGTTTATTTTCCAATACTTTTCAAACTCCATATAAACAAAGTTTACTTGAACAAAGAACATTTATTCTTAGTTACTGCGGAACCGATGTACCGATGTGTTCTAT
>NW_023998414.1:29337848-29422871 GCF_014805625.2 Glossina fuscipes | reverse complement strand
TAAAAACTTTTAAATAATATTTTATTGCATAACGCACCTTATTTTCACACGTTAACTATTAGAAGTTTTTCCGATACTGCCCTTTCGTAACACAATGCGTTTATATGATGGCAATTATTTATATACGTTCTCTCCTAAGAGAGTTTATGTGAAACATTAGGGAGAACAAGTAGCCGGTGATTTTATTGCTATGAAAAATGCGTTGTAATACAAATCCATTATCAGTACAAATTTAGATAAAGTTCAAAGAGTTGGCTACAGGAGAGCGATTGCGGCGGTTAGTAATGAGAGAAATTCGTTATCGGTAGATACTTAGGCAAAAGTCATAGGATTTTTGGGGGCGAATTAAGAGAGAGAGAGCGAGAGAGAGAGATTCCTTATCAATACAAACTTAGGCACATTCGAAAGGAGTATTGGGAAGAGCAACTTGGGTGCGTCACATGATTGACTGGTGACAGCCTAATGGCAAATCGCAAAAGAGTTGTTTTTGACTTAAAGAATGCTTAAAGAGAAGAGAAGCGAAGAGAATGTTGTAAAGGCAGTAAAATCAAGAATTATTAAAAAAATTAATAACGATTGAAAGCAGATGTTATGCTTAAAAAGCAATACTTGAGAATTAGTAAATAAATGTGAAAATAATACATAGAGGCTTATATGTTTTCCTAAAGCTGCTACAAAAACCAGCTCTTGCTCCTTGCTCACCCATTGCTCGTTTTGCAGACCCCCACTTTAACTGAACGGTCTTCAGATATCAGCGCTGTATGTAAACTTGCGTAATTACACACACATATCTATTTAGTGGTAATCGGGCGACAGTTAGTCCTACCTATTTAAATATACATGAATGGCTGCGATTGCTTGTAAGTTTTTGTTTACGTGTGTTAGAATTTTATTTTCAGTATTTGCTCACGACTAAGGGTTCTCTTCAGCGGTTTAGCGAAACTTTTCCAACGTTACAAAAAAAACCAATTTTTGCATACCGTGGGATTTGGAATTCCCAGAGAAATATAGAATCCTATGCCTTTCAATGAAGGCGAAAAGCCTCACGTGGATGGTAAACGAAGAGTCAGACTTAGAGAGCTCTTCTTTCTATTAAGTGAGGTATCGTAGAGGATACAATTTCTATTTGTAATCACAATTTAGCACAGACAGAAAGGTTTTTCTCTGGTATATATGGGGCAATATTTCGTGCAACAAAAGTCGCAATTCTGGTTTCCTCACCTTGAATTTGTGCGTCATCCAATTTTTCTGAGTTTCTATATCGTTCCCATCATCTTTAAATGCCTCGATGTTCACGGTAACTTTTCACGGTAACTTTTACACACGTTTATAAATTTCTGGTTACATGATTCGAAATCGAAAAAGAGTATCATGCTGATCTTTTAAAGAATAATACCACCTTGTCTTCACTTCAAATAGAATCAAATAGAATTATTTTTAAACCCACCACCCAAGCATGAGGAGCATATTCGTTTTGTCAAAACGTTTGCAACGATTAGTTGATAGCATTATTTACAAACGAATTTGAAAATGACTCAAACCGATCAAAAAACATACCTAGAATGCCCACTTGTCTATGCAACGGAAGCTGTGAACAATAACTTATTGAAAAAAAGACTTTATGCACTTCTCTTCAAAATATTATAAAAAGTTCAAAGGAAGAGAATAAAAATGGTAGAAGTTTATTCATATTATGTGTCGCCTTCAAAAGTCGTGTTTCGAAAAAAAAAGTTTGAAAGTTTTGAAATGTGTTATAGACATGTTATGAAGTTAGAATATATATATATTTTTTTTTAATGCTTACTACTGATCTGTAATCTCAGGACTATGAAAATGCTCCGCAACGTTCAAATATTCTATTTCATGCCGTTTCCTCGAACATTATTTCTAATAGTACGCAGCTTTTGTTGCCTAATGCAAAGACAGTATCTCACGTCTTACACCTTACGATTTGCAAAAGAAAAACATAGAAAGAAAAATTTATAATTCTATATACGAATGCATAACTCGCAACTGAAACCTTTTTATGAATTTTTAATTTCTCGATAGAAGCGCTGACATCTTTCCAGATCGTTCTTCGTAACCGCTCAACGATAATGTCATGAAAATGTTTTCTTTTTTTTTTTGCTGCAAATCTCTTTTAAATGGCCTTAGAGACTCCCTAAGCATATCTATTACTAATGGGTACTTGCATGTATTTCGATCATTCTTTTCACTCGAAAAAGAACTTTTATTAAGAAATATCGATACAATATATATTAACAAAAAAAAATATTTTCCATCATTTTCTACAACATTTTCCCATCTTTCTGCGAAGATGACGACACGGTAGTATCGAAAGAATGAGATGGGCTTTGCGTGGATCCAAGCATCGATCCATTTTCACATTTCTTCAGGATTCATTTGCTTGAAGAAAAAGGTTCAAACTTCGAGCAAAAGGTTTCTTTAAGATAATGAATACTTTCTCCCATATTCTAAAAGATTTCAACTGTCTAGGCAAGGCAAAAGAGAAAAGGTTTGATAATTTGAAAAATTCTCAAGCACTTTCTCCCCTTAGGAATGCAAACAATAAAAGTTTTTATTTACCATTAAGTGTATACGATAGCGTGGTCTCTTAACGTGCGTTAAGATTTTGTAGACGGATTGGAAGATTTGGAGTTTGGTAAAACTAAATCTTTTCATATAAAAATCTCGCAATGAATTTTAATGTCGCGAGTTTTCAAACCGTATAGAAATTTTATTCTTAGAAAGCGACCTTCTTTTTTTTTTTTACTTGAGAGAAGAATATGGAAGAATATGAATTGTGATCTGATTGGGTTTTTTTCAAAATGAAAAGAAAAAAAAAAAAAAATCAGTAAAAATTGAAAAATTTAAATAGAAAGTTAAATGAAATAACATCATGAATTAATTATATATTCTGTAGGCTTTTTTTTTTTTTTCTTTTTTGTATCTTTTCTTTGTAATCCACTGTCAATGTTATACAGTTATTTTAACAACGCTGAATCCAACTTGCGTTTTCAAGCATACACACATGAATTACACACAATTTTGCGCATGTAAATTAACTTGATTTCAATCTCTAAAGAACTGGACGATACAGAAATCAATTTTAAACAGAGCACAAAAAAAAAAAAAAAAAAAAAAAAAAAAAAAAAAAGAAGAAGAAAACGAATTAAAAATTCAACGCATTTCGATATGTCTGACTGCTTCTGTAGTTTACATAGCAAGGCTACATATTTACAACACGGCATAGTCACCCACAGTGACCCGTACGCTCACACACGCGTACGCATATTTACACACACATATATATATATATATATATATATATATATACACACATATACACATGCATATACAAAAACACACAGGCATAAGTAACCAAACCGAACCGTTTCATTGGCAACTGGTTGTCAGTTATTCATGAAATGCATTCGACCGCAAGATGTCGTTATCGACTAGTGTTACTTTGGTTTTTGACTTATGCACATATGCAACATATATGTACTTGTATGTTGTGTATACTATGAATATGAGAGTGTAGGTGTGTGATATTTCCCACTTACTCTATTGATGTTATATCTGCCACAAAATTTACAAGCACACGTACAATATACATCATAAATGTTTACTTGAAGGTAAGCACCTTCGAAACCTTTTATCGTGAACGAAAAACAAAGTGAAATAAGTTTCCTTTTTTTTTTTGCTTTAGCTTTGCCAGATTACATTGTGAGCTTATTTTCTCAGTAGCTTATGGTTAAAGACAATGCTGCATGCATACAGTAAAAGACAAAAGGTTACGAATTATATGCAAAAGCAAAATCCTGAAACGTTATCTTGAATACAGGAATTTAAAGGCGACTTTTACTTCTTTGAATCTTAACGTAGGTAAACTCAGTTGTTCATTTTAATGGCTTTAGTAAACGCTAGCACATCAGTCGGCCAACTTACCATCCATAACATCTTATTTACAATAAAACAATATGTTCAGTTGCTATGCAAGTGCATACATAGATGATATACTGGGTGATCGTCAGGCAAATTTATTACTTCTCATGAAAAATTACTTATAGTGAGTTAATTTCAAATGCAGCGCTAGCGCTCTTAATCCTACATTGTTCAGATATTAAATGTGAAATTGATGAACTAAATAGACTCTTCTCGAAAGGACAACACAATTGCACTCAATTTATTTCCGTTTGAGTTCGGTGCGCCTGTGTCCAAAATCGCTCTTTAAAATTCCCCTTTAACGAATGTACAATAGGTTTTGATGGCGTATTATTTGATTATCAAAAATTTCTCATTAATAATGATTTAATTAGTTGAAATCAATGCTAGTCTTGCTAAATATGAATAGTGAAACTTGAACGCAAGTAGAAAGAACGAACACATCCTGTATTGCAGCATACATTGTGTAATTGTTCATTTGGATGTGCGTTCTTTCATTTTAATTTATTTTTGTATCGTAATATTAAGCTTTGTTTTCAATTCACTCATTCTTTCTTGCATTTTCTTTTCACAGCACTTTCCTTTCGCTTAATCAATGGCATCTATAATTAATAAATTAAATAAACAATGTCGCACTACAACAACAAAACTCAGACAACAAATGGACCATGAAAAAGTAGACTTTAAGCTGTAATTGTTATTGAATTGTTACACACAAGCTGGCATAATAATATTCACTGTCACAGCATTTACTAGCTAACTAATAGAAATATATATGTAATTATAAACCATTATTTGCCGTACAATGATGCCGTATACAAGCGTATGAAGACTTCATGGGCGGTGTAAGTTTTAATCTTTTACTTAACGCTTTTAACGTATATTTCATATATTTTTTTCTTCTTCTTGTTCTTCTTTTTCTTCTTTACTCTCTTTTCTTTGTTCTTTTTTTTTATTACTACTTTTAATGGTTGATGTTTATTTAATAAAGAAGAAAAAAGTTTTTTTTTTTTTTTTTTTTTTTTGCGTCACTCGCTTAATATATTAGCAGCAGTAGAATCAACAATGATTACATTGAATTTTTCACATCCTACGCAGCATGCAATGATGTTTACATGAACACGATAGAAATACCGAACAAATAAATTGAAATAAATCAAAATAAATGGTTACAAAGTATGAGAACAACAATTAGTTGTCAATTAATATAAATTAACACAAAATTTATTCAATTTACTTGTGGCCTTGTAAGTGCGCCTGGGGACTGGTTATTATTCATAGAGTTCATGCTAAAGGATGCAATGCGTGCGTGCCGACTTTGCCATCATCTATTATATACAGTAAGGTACAAAAAAATGTATCTTAAATGCGTAATTAAATTTTATAGCTTGTACACTTCGCAGCAGTGTTTTGTTTTTGTCGGGATTACGCTTAAGCGAACACTAAATATCACATATTGATGAAGCTCTTCTAGCACTAAGCATAGCATTTGAAATCTTTCGGTTACTGCGTATCTGAGGCTAAATCGTCCGAAATCACACCTCGTAATAAAGGGCGTGGATGACGTCAAGAAGAAATAGCCCTTTTTTGCAATTTCGATCGGGCGATTATATCAACATACTTTCATGGTTATTGAATCAAATTTTTATGACTTATTGATATTAGAGTCTCGTCTCCGAGTTCATGGTTTAAAGAAAACAATTGTACATAATTGATGGATAGTTCGCAACTGTTACGATATTTCTTTCTTCCGAACTATGTACTTGGAGAGAGAGAGAGAGAGAGAGAGAGGGAGAGAGGGAGAGCCTCCTTTTAAAAGCGAACCTTTAGGGAATTAGTGCAAGCAAAACAAAAAAAAAAAAAAACAGCAAAAATTAACAAATAATTCTGGGCAGGTTTTCGTGAAAAGGATATCAATGCGTATTCTAAAAAATATCTTCCGCATTATAAAAACTCAATTTCACAATAAATAATCTCTTTCAAATATTCATTATGAAGTTCCATCGTAAATAACATTTTCCACCTTATCTATACTAAGAAGCATTGCAGCGAATTGCTCGCAATAAAAAAGTTTTCGATACACACGAACCGTAATAAAACTTACATATTTTTTTCACAACAGTGTATCGTTCAATGCTATTTGGTTTCGTTTACACGTTTGTAACGATCACGTTCATGTCTCCCACTAGTTTCTTTTAATGCCATTTCTTTTCATTTTCAAAGCTTCCTTTTGTACACGGACTGGCATTAAAAGAACACCATGCTATACAAACACCATTAATATCAATTATTTGCAAACAAACTCTTGAATATTTGCAAATTTTAAAACATTTCTTTTTATTTATTTAATGCAAGTTAGGAGAAAAAAACTTTTTTTTTTTTTTTTTTTTTTTGTTTAATTTTCACTATAAAATTCGAAACATAAAGCTAAAGTGCCTACTTTAATTACCATGTAAAAAACGTAATAAAAAAAAGACATTCAATAACTCTCCGGCTTGTTTCATTTGTGGATAGTACCAACCTTCAAACGATACGTGTCAAAATTTCATGTAAATCTCATAACAAGCTACACTTGTTTCAGTGACACGGCTTTTGTAATTTTCACATCAAGTGTGCCTGGGGCACATAAGAAGGTCGTAATGCTGCCGAAGACAGGGAGACGGGGAAGATTTTTTTAGGGCAATCACGTTTCGGTATCGAGAACAATCGATGATTATTGTCCTCATATCGATATCTGCTCCGAGGATGTAGACGATGTCTCCTTAATGAAAGAGTAAAAGCAAAGAAACATTGGGTTGTGTTTGACACATCACCCAATAACACTTCGATCTGGCGCTTGGCATTCTTGTTCTTTTTGGGTCGTCGTCATGGTCGGCCCGTGATCTTATATTATTGCTTAGTGAACGTCACGGGAATATTATTATTGCCCACTTCCAATTCTGTTCCTTTTCACGCTCGTTCAATGTGCTACAATGCAGCACTGAACAAAGTCAAAATCTTTTATTCATCTATATAAATTCTCGATTTGAAGTGAGAAAAATCATTTTCATGTATTTTGTATAAATTTTGTAAGATATGATTTTTATTTTGGGGGCATTTGTTATAAAAGCAACCCTCTAGTCGTATTGGCAAATTCCGACGAATTGGTCTCTCGTCGATCTGTTACCTTGAGTGGCTCTTGAATTCTATCTACATAGTGGGCAATATCGGCGACAAGTAGTCCAAGTTCGATATTCGAAAGAATTTCATAGGATAGTTGGAAGATGTATCGGACTTTATCAAATGGAACTATGCTTCTCTTATTTTACCTCGCACTTACCTCGCTACCAGAACACCGGTACTGCATAAGTGGGGCGGTTTTCTGCTCTTTTCAATTGTTCAATTGTTTTTTTTTTTTTTTTTTTTAATTTCTCTTTTTTTTTTTATTTAATTTATTAAAATTTTCTTGTGTTTAATATACATACATATACGCATACATACATATATATATATTTATAGTATTATTAAACGTAATATCTAACCAAAAAATAATTATTATGTGTTCTAACTTACAACGTTACTGCCATAAATGCATGATAAAATATGCCATAGAATGCCCAATCAAATCATAAAAATTAACATCAAGTTTTAAAAGAATGCACATTTCTACGCTTTCTATGCTTCAAAAAAAAAAAAAAAAAAAAAAAAAAAAAAAAAAAGAAACCCATGCACAGCTACAAAGACTTATCAGATTGTTTTAAAATATTTCGAAAATATGTATAAATTTTTCTAGGGAAAAAAAATATGGGTAGGGGGCCCCCCTAGGGGGGGGGGGGGGGTGAATCTTACATATCCATCAGTTTACTAATTGCAACAATTTGCGTTCACTTCTATTCATTTCAAAAGTTGTGTTAAACACTTACAATAACTTTTTTAAAACAATGGTAAGGTTTCTCCAAACGGGTTGGCGTATGGATCATATTCGTCTTGAAAGTCGATACGAAACGAGTGTGAAACAAGAGTGCCGGTTTACCGCTTCAAGATTGATTATTATGAAAGTTTAAATAATAGAAGAACTTAACAGACGGACAAATTGCTGATCAGACAAATCATATATATAGAACTTCGTATATGATAGGTTATTTCTTTCATACAAGTCCGATAGTAAGTAATCCAGCACAATACCTGTCTGCGATGAGGGGTGTAAAACAAAGTAGAAGAGAAAGATTGAAAAGAAAAAAAACGGAAATCAATGAGTTTACCAAAAGTTACGACTTTCTTATTTTTTTTTTTTTTTTTTTTTTTTGGTTTTGCTTTCGTTAGTTGGGCAGGTTGATTGTTAGAGTTATAGTAACGATGATGATAATGATAATGATAAACTTATTTGTATAGGAGTTGCCAATGCGGTCTCTACATTCTCTGTTGGTTTGATGAAAGAAAATCAACTTTTGTATATATGTAATCATACGCGCAGAAGATATGAAGAGTTGAGGATGTTGAAGTTGATGTTGATGTTCATGTTGATGTTCACGTTTATGTTGTTTTCTTATTTTGTGTGATGATAATAGCATAAGATTGTCGCGCAGACAACGTTGAAAGAAACAACCAATAAAAAGTCCATCTTTTTTCGCTTTTCTGATAATTTATGTAAGTGTAAAAAAAAAAAAAAAAAAAAAAATTTACTTTTTTATTCTAAAATACAAAGTTGTCTCTTGTGTCGTAAGCTACGCAGTGTAATGTTTGTTGTAGCAGTAGCAGTAGTCAAAACTAATTGCGGCATAATGTACAGTCGCTAAAATGATTTGTCCTTTCTAATGTTCTACGGCTTTTGCTTCATCCTCTTGGTTTTTTCGTCTTGGTCTGCGTTCGTCTTCATTACTTTATAGAATCATTATCGTTCTATATATATAAAAATGTAAATGTGATTTATGCAAATGACATTGAGTTTCCTTTTTTGTCGTCCTTTTATTTTTTATTATGCTTTTCTTTTTTTCGGTTTTTTTTTTTTTTTTTTTTTTTTTTTCTTAGTTTTAACTGCCATTAACTTAAATATCCGCTGTTGATGATGTTGATGACGACATTGTTTTGTTCCAGTTACAATATATTGTCCGACCACTGTATTCTTTTCTCTTTATTTATTTATTTTGTTTTTTTGTTTTTTTGTTTTTTTTTTTTTTGTTTTTCAACATTTATTATTATTTTTATTTTTTAATTTGTAATAAAATTTTTTCCTTTATTTGCACAACTTGTGACTTAAACAATTTATTCGCCTCGTTCGTCTTCAGTTTCACTGGTTTGCAGCGCATACGGTATTATTGCAGAATCCCTGCTAAGGGCGGGCATTTAATTTCTAGCTCTTTGGAAATTTTTACCTTGTAACGGCAACGGCGGTACACCTTCGTTGGCAAACTGCAATCATAAGAAAACGAAACGTGAGGCCAAAATACATGTACACAGTAAGGATAATTAAAATAAAATAAAACATTCATTCATTCAGCAGCAGCTTTTTTTCTTTTTTTTTTTTTGCTTGTACTGCTTTTACTGCTTACGCGAGAAGAGTGAAATAAAAAACAATTACTGTAAAATTATGTTAATTATGCTTTCTTATTTTTATTAAGTTTATCTCATTTCTTGGAACACACGCGCAGATATATTTATCTTTTTTCCCCGTTTATGAAACTCAAAGCGCGAAAAGAAACGGTGTGCTTACAGCAATTAGTTCTTAAAAATTAATTTTTCTTTTTTTTTTTTTTTTTTTTGTGATTTGGAAACAACAAACGAAAAAAAAAGAAGAAAGGAATATTACGATAGCGATAGTAAGAAATGTTAGGTAATTTTATATTAATTGGTTGAATTATTTTTTATTCATTCTTTTTTTACTTTTTTCTTTTTGGACTTTGCAAACGGTTAAGCGAAATGCTCGAAGTAGGTTAATATTTTATACCGACAATTGAACGATTGGAGATATGCTCGTATTGTCGAAACGTTTGCCATATGCAGCAGAAAATTTCAGCGAACCTACGCGGATATTGGCAAAAGCAAGAAGCTTAGGTTGCGTCTGCTTATTATACGCAGCCATAACACTTTCCACGTATATGCGGCCATACCCAATTAGCATTACAAAGTATCAGGAATGTACTTATTATTTACTCTTTTCTGATTCGGCTGATATCAGACAACACCGAGCATCAGAGCATCGAGCAGAAGCAACAGCCAAACTCACACTAAGCAATTAATAATATTTTTAGGCTTAATGTGCTAAGGAACTCTATGAAACAGTGTATTTAACTCGTACAAAACGACAGTCTAACGCACTGAGCTTCGAAGCAGCGAAAACTTTGCTTAGCATTCACAGCACTCATCTTCTCGACTATGCGGCGCACCCTACATTTTTTAAATAAACATGATTCCTGTAAATAATTTCCTTACTTGTCACTAATATCCCCATTATATCATATACCACTTGTGGTATAAGAGTACATTAAGTTTATGCGGACGTAAATAATACAACTTTTATTATAGCGATCGATTCAGAAAACGCTTTTGATCTTATCTATGCCTACGTGTTTTAACCCAAGGACAAACGCTATTGCAAACCATTCGAAATAGATTGCTTTGGCGACTACGTACCGCTAACATAATGCATTATTTTGAAATGTTATTTAGAAGTAACTGTATTGTAACTGTAAGCAAATTGATGATGGACCCTGGCCCACTACAATGTCCATGCAATTGGTTACGACAGACTTCCATATAGTTTGATCCCAACAACAGCTTCATTCCTAGTTTGGAGTCAAGAATTACTATCAGGAGACCTCATTAATTTTTGCAAATTATCAAGAGGAGTCATAAGTAGTACTACATATATATATTAATTGCGTATATTTAACAAGATTTATATTTTACATTACGACATAAACATTATACGATATCTGCCAAGATTACACGGCAAAGTTATTACGAGTTTCAAATGCAACGAATTGTCCCGTTATTCCGATTTAATTCGAAGTCATATGCTGCCAGATTGTAAGCAGCGAGGAAAGGTACTAAGACTTCAAGAGTGCATGTGGCACAAAACAAACGAAGGGTTAACAAAAACGGCGACGACACTAAATTCATGCTTAGCGTATATTGCAAGCCGCTCCAAACTAACAAACCCATCGCTACCAACAATAGCAGACAGGATTATTCGGAAAATTTAAAAAAAAAAGAGAAAACATGTACAGTATACATGATAAGACACCATTCTACTCACCAAGCTTACAAAAACGAACGCCATTGATTGAAGCTAATTTCGGAAAGAGAGTGATAAGAAAATCCGAACATGATATCTATTGTAGATGAAGCGTTCAATTTTATGGATAACAAATTTTCATTTACCAGATTTCTATGAAGGTTCTCCTGCATCTACCTAAATGCCGTAGATTAACACTTGAAGAGATTGAACGCTTTTAAGCTTGACCTTGACATGTAAACGTTTAGATTGTACAGTCTTCGCAACGTTACTTTTGAGTTACTTTTGAGTCTACATTATCTATGTAGGGGCTCAAGTTTAACTTATAGTCGAGTACTATTCCGAGAAGGGTGCGTAGACTCGTTCACATGTGTTCATATCAATATTGATTTCATTATGACCCTAGCGTCGTTAAAAACAAAAACTGTGTATTAACTAATGCTTACGAAGAGAGAACTATCAAGCATCCACCTCTTAATTCTAGCCAAACTCTCATTTATTTTAGCTTAAAAAAAAAAAACGCAACTTGGAAGGACGAAAATAACATCGGCGAAAATAGGAGCCAGAATAGATGTTTGAGGATCTCGCGAAATCACTTTAACTGTCGTGGAGAAAACATTACTAATGTATACGAATCGCTTGCGACTGAGTGGCTAAGAATGCAAAGAAATCTATTCACTACTAGAGCTTTTCAATGAGTTATGTATGAGGGGGGCTGTCGAAACTCTTCAAAAGGGTCCAGGGCAGACGGGAATGGCTTAAGGACTGGTGTGCCTTAAAAGAGCAACAATTATTTTCACGTTTTATCCATAAATTGGCAGAGAGGTGGGAAGAGTGTACAACGTGTAGCGATGGTCATCAATATTTCGAATAAGATTTTTTCCTATTATTTTTTATTCAATAAACACGATAAGTTATCTAAGGAAAACGATATAATTAAATGAAAGGAATGAAATTTGAAATTTATAGCAAATCTACTGCAACTTATGCTATACCATATGAAATGATAAAAAGAGAAATTTTTATTACTTACCTATCCATTAAAATTTTCAAGTATATTAACGGTCGTAACGGGCATAAAAACATTGAAAAACTTTTATTAAGTGCTCATAAAACGACATTAACAATAAACTGTGCGATCTGCCTTGGAATACAGACTATGTGATGAGAATTGAATAACGACCGTAAAAGAGTTCAAATCTTTCGCTTACAGATTATAATTAACTTTACGCTTTCGTATAAACGAAATTTCAAAAAAAGATTATCAAATTAAGAAAGTTTTTTTTCTTCCTTCTTCATTTTTACCCATTAAAACTTTTATTTTAAAAAATTCAAACATCGTATACTTTACCCTTATCCCTTGTTCAAATCATTATATGGAAAAAACTTTGATTTTTTTATTACTGTACGTTACTCTCTGTTTTGCGCGTGAGTGTGTTTTTCGCCATGCGAGCTGTAGGTAGAAATCTTGGAAAGATACTGGTGGTTCGTGTCAGCAGCATGCACGATTCACCATCCATGCCGCCTACTAAACTACTCCCCACACATACTTCACCTATCACCTTTCTTCGTGCAATCGCCGTTGGGTACTACTTTGCGGAGGCTGGTTGCATGTTAGCCCGCATCCTATGATGGAACCTAGGTAGAATACATTATTGGCATTCACTGCCTCTGCTCTCTGTCCACCATCTTTTTAAGCGTCGCAATTCTTGTAGCACTCTGCTTACGAATTCGTCTATGATGCTGCATGCGTCACTGTTGCTGGTTAACACTTGCAATATCTGACTGGATTCTTCTTGGGATCAACCATTTTCATACCTTTTACAGTGCAATATAGCATCTTTGTTTCTTTGCGAGCATTCCGCGGCTTACTTCACTTTGGTAGTAGCACAAGCCTTTTTTGCTACACCCTTCCGGGAAAATTTGTTCTGTCGAACATACGTTATATCGTGTACCCGTTATAGTTTATGAGCAACGGCCAAGAAAGAGGGAAAGCAAATGTGCACGAAACTTTTGTTGCATAGACGTGTGGGCGTTTGAGGCGTGTTCTTTGAAAAATTTGGCTCATTTTTAATTACTTTTGCAAGTTCGTAGGCGATATCTTCATTTTTGCGAACGAGAGGATGTTCACTACAGACTGCTCACGCAGTTGAGCAGGCAGACAGATGGACCGAATGGACAGACATCTATTCTATGAGGGTTATGAAACTTACATGTGCGCGTTATAAAGGTATTGAAAATAATGAAATTATGATATGATTTTTGTGCAAGTACGAGAGCATCGCCCATTGGATATACTGTTACGGAAATCGCAAAAGAACTTTGAAGTGTATTTCTCTTGAAAATAATATCCACGATCTAGTGGTACGAGTCCTATCTTAAAAAAGCGAATTACATAACAATACGATTCATTTTTATAGATTTATCTGTTATAGTTTACGAATAATAATAAGCAAAAAACCAATTTTTTTATTCCTTTTGAAAAACAGAGATGTTCTCAGTTTACGTAGCGTTGCAGGCATGTGCTTGGAGCAAATTTGACTCAATTTCAAGCACTTCCTAAGATGCTGTCAAATATGATAGCTTCATACAACAGACATTAGACGGACGGACATACTTAAATCGATTCAGAATTTGATGCTAACCAAGGAGCTGAATATGCTAAAGCGTATTTCTGGACTTTGCAAAAGTTAACATATCCCTCATCCTTAGGTGATGTGTATGAAAAAATAAGAAAGAATGAGAGAGAGAGGGAAAAGAAGAAAAATATACTCAAATAATTCAAATTATTTGTTCTTCAATCAAAATTCGAAACAATTACTTTGTCATCTTATAAGACGTCAAATAAGTTAACAAGAAAAAAAAAACACAAAACGGAAGCGAGACATGTAAGAAAACTACATGTCGGTAAACGAATCTGCGATACCTAACATCATTAATACATGAATAAAATTTGTTTTCTGATTAACTGAAGGCGTGGCAGCAAAGGTCATTTACTTAATTAGCATAAATATTTGTATTACTGTTCAGAATTGTTGTACGCTAAGAGTAGTCGACGTAATATATATTAAAATTTTCAATTTTCAGTTTTTTTTTTTTTTGTTAAAATTGATCCAGTCTTTTAGGTTTTAGACGTGTGTTTGTGTGATCGTCAAGTCTACTTTCAAGCTTAATCTGTGTACCTAAATTTTTTAGCAAAACCATCGAATTTCAACTTCTTCACTTGTTTTTTTGTTATTTTTTTTTTTCCAAATTTAAGATCTTTATCAACGGGCACGTGCCCTGCATCGACAATGGATAGAAATTCATAAATACGTTAACGAAGGGAAAGGTGGAAAAAATTTATATAGACCAATGCATTAAGTAGAAGGTTAAGTGGACTCTCAAGCGAATGGATGTACTTGCATATAGGGAAAAAGATGAACGTAGGGGCGATCGTAAAGGTGAAGCAAGGAAGGTAAGAAAGAGCAGGCAGATAGATGGCTAGAAAAAAATACGCATCAAAAACAGACAATTTGATGGAAAAAGGAAATATAAGCACACAACGCGTCTTTAGCAAGCAAAAGATAAAAATGAACGCATGGCATAATAATTTCAATATAACTAAATTCATGTGTGTGTGCAGAGAGGATAATTTATTTATAAACTAAGAAAACAGTGAATAAGAATTCAACAACAATAGGAAGAAAAAAAACAAAAAGGAAAAAAAAAAACACGGTGAATACGTTGAAAATCTTGATAATACTTTTAAAGCGGAAATTGAAATTTTCTTCTTTGTGCGAAATTTTCCGTTATTTCTCCCTTTTTTTTCCGTACCCTCATTGATATTTTGCCCATATTGAAACGTGGATGCAGTTAAGACAGGGAATGATAACAACTGCCAGAGTTTTTAGTATAAAGAGAAAACTTGAAGGATAATCGAATTATTTGTTACGAGTAGAATTTCGAACGCTTACTCACCTCAAGTCATCTAACTTAAGTAATTGTGATACATCAAAAAATCCAAAAATTACCAATTTGATCGGCTACAATCCATATAGTAGAGTGTAGAACACATCAGAATTGCGTTTGAGCGCTTGAGACTTCGCAGCTTCTATCGCAATTAACATATATATGTATATGTAGTTTAATGTGAACATACGCACATACATAAGTGTACATATATGTGCCTATATGTATATACCGGCCTGTGCGTGGGCGTGTATATGTTTACCTTCATGTCAAAGAATATTTTCATGTATATATGATGAGCACTATATTAACAATTGAAAGCAACGATCACTAGATATATATCACATCACCAATTAAGTCCCCCCGTCGTCCACCCTATCGACCTTTCGTAATTTCGTTATTCAACTGTATTTATAATGCTATATAATATTCCTTATTGATCTTCTCTCCCTTTTTAAGATAAACGTACTATATTATATTAGGCGGATCACAAAATGCGAACACCATTTCCTTCCCAATCGAGTGTTGACTTTGCAAGCTATTTGAACGCCTTTCAGCGGTGGCTGTGCACTCGACTGGAGTGTAGTGGCGATTCCGTATTTCATCCATTGTCATATATCGCGTGAAGACATTCATTTTGTTATATTTCGCCTAAGTATTTTTTTTATCTTCTTTCGAATTCATGCGAACAAAGTGTTAAGCATCATCGTGGTCCGCATGGCTTTGCTTAAAACTGGTAAACCACCAACAAAAATCTTATTTTTTCGAAAGAAAAGAATCGCCAAAACGTCTTTCAAGCCGTGGTTGATTGTTAACGGGATTTTTTCTCATCAACAATCAACGTTTCATCAATAAACATAATTCGAAAATAACAAAAGTAAGGTCACTGCAATCCCTGCAACCTGTAAACTAATTGTCAGAATGACGTCTGAAGAATGTTATTATCCACGCCTCATATGGGCCTGCCAATGTTTTATATTTACATTAGATATTTTTGTCTATATGTGTGTTCATCTATTTGCCGGAAAATCTAGCTAATCCGCCTATATGTTGATTTCGGCATTGATGTTATTCGTTCATTTACCTATCCGTCTATGATTTTATATGTATCCAGCTGTCTCTCCGAAAACTGCTCAATCTTGTTGAATAAAAGCCAACGGAGTATATATACGAGTACATATAGAGATATATCGGCATATATTTCATTATACCGTTTCAGTATATATAATACAGCCGACTTCTTATGCATATTTCAAATTGTTACAAATCAAATGCGAAAATTAGCATATTTTCTTCTAGAGGTGTTTAAAAATAGAAAAAGACTTTTCCTAAACCAAATGTTCAAACTTTTGAAAACAAAAGAAAATAATATAATTTTCAAATACTTTGTAAATGGCAGAATGTTTTCTATGAATAAATATTTAACAGCTCTGAGTATCTAATCGGCTTTAACTATATCAGTTGTGTTATGGACGACAGTAATGAATTTACGACTTCATTGATTTAATTTGAACGTCTAACGATACACACTTTTTATTGTGGAAAAAGAAAAATTTTCTTTAATGCAAAATTAAGCCACAAAATTAATTTTTTTGATTTATCCTCTCGTACAAAAACTCAACATAAAAATTATTGTTAACCTAAAAAATATTATAAATGAAAGTGAGAAAGAAATTTTGAAATTTTTATGTAACCTTATCATCGACTTGTTACTAACAGTAAAAATGAGTATCGTCGGTGATAGATTCCGCTCATTTCTATACCCATAACCAAAGGACGAGAAATATGTTAACATCGGTGAAACGTTTGCAACATCTAGAAATAAGCTTTAGAGACTCCACAAAGTTCTTGATAAGCATCCAATTTTGAATTGATTAAAGGATGTCCGTCTGTCCCGGCCGCAAAAACGAAGCTATGGACTTCAAATCTGACAGAAAGATTGGGAGTTCTTGCACACAGGTTGGTAGAGAAAACGGGCTAACTAGGCCTACAGTACCACGTAACTAAGAACAACTCTGCGCTTTTAAAAGGAATAGAAAATTGTTACAGTATACTGTAACAGATAAATATACAAAAATTTGATCTTGCATTCCATTCTCTATTTTGTTGTATCTTCAAAGAAATGGAAAACTTAGCCGCGCCTACGCACTATTACACTGTATCAAATTCTAATTTTTTTTCAGTGCTTTTATAACGCGAAAAGGCGAGCTTCAAAAACCCCATAAAGTCTATAAATTCTTGGGTACTTTTGAATTTGGAATGCGCTTATGCGCATGTCCGTCCGTTCCACTGTGCATCTGCCCAACTGCGTAATAGCTGCAGTGAACATTCTCCTGTTCGCCGAAATGAAACTTCCAAGAGAATTTGGAAAGGACCCAAATTTTTCAACGAACATGCCTACAACACAACCACACATCTAACATCTGTGTAACAAAAACTGTGAATACTTTTCCTTTCCGTGTTTCTTGCTTATTACTCATAAAGTACAACACGTACACGATATAAATTTCTCCATTTTCATTGTGAAAATAGATAAAATCAACCTACCCCGCCCACTCCATCAAATTGGCTAATATGAAAATGTAGTTTCTTTCCTGTTTTGTAGGATCCCAGTGATGGCTTTAGAAGACGCGGTCATGACCGAATATAATATTCTTAGTCGGCCAACAACAAACTAACGAATAATCAGAGAGAGGTAGGTGGACAGGTCATCCTATATTACGTTGATTAATAATTCCACGCTATTTTGCGAGTGAAAGGCTTAGAATTTTGATTCTTTATAAATTTTCCAAAAATTCTGTAACAAATCCTTGTCATGGTTTTAGGCGGACTTGGTTCCTGTTACTAATTTGTGTCAATTTTCTAAAATAATTTTGCTACCAAAGGAAATAACAATGGTAGACAGTAAGCAAAAAAAAAAGGATATTATTTGAGATTAAATGTGTATACAGTGTGCACTTGCAACTGCTGTAGTATTAGAAAACCAAACCACTGTCTTAAGGTTATGAGTAAAATAAATTCAGTTCGATAAAAATTTTTTTTACTTAAGTTGACTTTCAAGCATCACTGAAAGGAAACATTTGTTGTTATTGTTTTTTTTTGTTTTTTTTTTTTTTTTTTTTTTTTTTTTGTTAGGAGAATTTCTTTTTCACGGCATAACTTTTACAACAGGGGTGGAAACTTGCAACTTCCTGACATTTACTACTCTACAACTATAAGTTTTGATAACGGTTGTTGTAGCTGTTGGTAATTGTTGTTGGCTCAATACTGTCACAAATTTTCTACTTTATCAGCAAAGGAATATATTATAAATATACATATATATATATATATATATGGTTGATTGTGTGCATGTCTGTGTTTGTATGATTGCATGCCTGGTTATTCGGGTGGCTGGTTGCTTGCAATATTACATTCAATACGCGTTAAACTTTTTCTAAACCAAAAGCCCATAAGGCATCGATTGAATTCTATATTTTTATATTGATCACCCTTTCGCATAGAGTGCATATTAGTTCTATCATGATTTCTGTAACACGCAGAAAAGAGGCAACAAAAATCTCATAAATTGTTTTACGTTATAACGGTGTCTGTCCATGCCTACTAATAGGCAAGCGAGCGAATATGGTTTTACACCGACACGGTAACCTTGTACCAATTTATCCGTAATCGTTCATCTGGTTTTCCCTCCACAAATATGAGTCAGAGACTTTGTAGCAAAATTCATAAGTTTTTCAGCGAAGAGAAAGAAAGAAAATGGAATTTTATTTAAAACTTCTTAACCTACTTTTGATTTCTCAAGGTCGATTGAAGCCAAGACATGATAAATTGACAATCGAGAGAAATATTCGAGAGCTTAGCTTAGAGAAAAAAAGCGCAAATCCCCAATCTGTACCGATAACTCATTGATAATTGCAATGAATTGGTGGGTGTTTAATATTCGTTTTAAAGGTGTGTATAGCCTACTATTCTTACTTGTGTTCTGTTTTATTTTTTTATTTTTTTTTACTTTTCCTTTTTCTTTTTCGCAATAAGAGAAAATTATATTCTTCTTGCTTTTCTATATTTTTCTTCCTCTTCCTTTTTATTTTTTTTTTTTTCATTTATTTGTCAATATATCTCCATGTGCCAGGACTGCATGCAAATACTGTAGTTTTGTGTGCCATGTTGACATATCGAAACGAGCATATCGCTATGATTGTATCGTGATTTGAATTACTTTGCATGCACAGCAACGTACAAACATATATGTACCCAACCTTGCCCTGAAGTTGAGTTGTGAATTGCATTGATGTAGTTTCTGTACTTTTTATTATTTTTTTTTTTTTATTTGTTAACTTATAAAAGCGCCGAGTTTATGTGTTTGTATTTATATGCAGTATGTATGTATGAGTTAATGGTCCTTCAGTCTATACGGGGTAAATTGTCTCAATCGGTTTGGAAATGTAGTCGGAAATACTTTGTTTCCACTTTGACACGTTTTCTTTTCAATTCTCGTTTTTTTTTTTTTTTTTTTTTTTTTTTTTTTTTTATTTTACAAATTAAGAGGTTTTTTTTTTTTTTTTTTTTTTTTTTTGTTAATATATTGCTGTTGTATGTAAATGTACTTGCAATTGCTGTAATATTCTATGCATACAATTAGAATATAAATATTCAAAATAGTTTCAGAAAAACTATAATAGACTTGCGTTATATAAACTATGCAGAAAACGAGAAATATGTCTTCATTATGAAAGTCTTCTACGGCATCACCAAGGATACAAATTTCATTTAATTTTTTTTTGTTTGTTTGTTTTTTTTTTTTTTTTTTTTTTGAAAAAAATTTTTTTTTTTTTTTTTTTTATAATTATTTGTTTTTACTTTTACTTTTTCATATTTATATCTGTTTTCTTTTTATATTTCAGGTTATGTTCCTTTATATCGCTTTATTAAAAAGATCATAGAGCAGAGAGATAAAGTTACATGGCATCTGTAATGCACGGCGGGAGAATGTCAACAGATATATGTCGGGTTCGAACAATATACGCGAAAAACCTGAAACCATTTATCTTTTAGGTTAAAATATTATCTTGAACTACAAGCAAAATGTTACGCTCTTGCTTTTTGACCAAATTAAATTGAAAATTAACTGAATCGCCCCTCCACCAATATGCCCCACATTCTTTGTGCTTACATAAGGATAAAAGTGTTCGAAGCTTTTTTTAAATAAACAAATTTGCTTGGTTTACTTTTCATTTGTATCTCTTGAAAAAGGAATTGAGACAAATCGGTTTCATTGTCAATGCGATACACCATACTTTAACTATATAGCTATATTGATAAAGCTCGGTCGATAAAGGCATAAGCCCATCACCATAATACGCGTACATGCCTTGAGTGATTGGTCATCAAAAAAAAAAAAAAATAAAACAAAAAAAACAATAATAATAATATCTTTATATATTCTTGGTGGGTGTCTCGAAAGTTAAGCTCAGGTCGAAAAAGACTTTTTTCTTTATTTTCGGTAAAGTTCACCAAAGAGGGTTAAATGCCTGCAACTCACATGGCAAAGAAACCACATGCTATGTGCAATTGAACCCAAAAGTTTCACATTTGTTTTTTTTTTTGGAAATGTTAATACTCTGATTACTTCAATAACGACCGACAGAAAACGCAAGAGACAAGCGGCTACAGGAAAATTCTGTGAAATAAGCCACACGGGCATGTGTCAAACACACGTCAAATATTGTGCTGTAAGTAAAAACTGAAGTTCGTGCAAACATATCGAGAGCAGAATTCTTGCGGTTCACGACGTAGATCACCTTTTGTTATATTTCAAATATGTAAAGAAGAAGACTTTCATTTTCGATAGATTTCATCTGCTTATTTTCGAAAAATCTTTCAAGGTTTTATTTACTTGTGACCAGTTTTCGACAATGAAAACGCAAATCCTATTACTATTCTCTTGCGCTTGGTATAATGAAAAGTGAGTTCATTTAAAAAAAATTTTTTTTTTTTTGCTTGCCGGAAAAACATTATATATCCTATAGGGCTAGTGGTGTAGGGTGCAATGCTTAACTGTGTAGCTCATAAAGATGCCAAAATGTCATTCTGTAGATTGAAAAAATCGAAATGAATGTATGAAGCAGCGGTAGGTATCTAATTTATATATATTCCCTTCGTCTGTTCAAATCGCAAAGTTGACATCTTCGCAAAATTATCGATTAGGTGGCGGAATAATTTTAATATCAATTTTCATCATTTCATATATTCAACAGATTAGAAGGAAAACTCAGATGAATCCTCCATTGATCCAAGAATTGTAAAAGTCGCGTATTATCGATAATTATCGGAAAACCGTATAAAATATATATAAGAAAGATTCGCTGAAAGTCAGAAGGCACTTTTTTTGCGTGGGGTATGGGACTTGGGATAACAGCGTGCTTCCTTATAATTGTTTCTTCGAAATTCGAAAATTGGTGCAAAATCTAACCGACATGATAGCAATAATGAAGATTGGTTCTCTTGCACGGTTAATGGCCAATTACAATGCCAAATTATACCCCTAGGATTCCCTTATGGCAATTGCATATAAGTTTTGGCCAAAGAACATATTTTACTCTGGTACATTACTATATCTTAGCTTCAATCAAATACTGTTTAGGTATATTTATGCAGGGAATTGAGTAAATATTCTAAAGTTCTTTATTAGTAAACTATATGAGAGATTTGTAACAATAAAATACTAGAAATTGTCCCTGTCTCAACGTAAATGAATCGCTAATATTGAAAATTCCATCAAATGTGAAGACAAATTTTTTCCCCCGTTTAAATTATAATAAAATTTGACAGCCACTTATTGCAATATTTGTATGTAAATTTTCTCAAAATATGTATGAGTGTGTATGGATAGTAATAAAACTTTTTCTAAATCAAAAGGATTGATTACACAAAAGGAAACTAAAGCATTGACTTCTTGAAGACTTGAAGACTTCGAAATGAGAGGAGATTGAAATTAAATGAAAACTAGACGGAAAACTATAAACAAAAAGGAAAGGAAACCAAAAATAAAAAATAGCAGCCGCACCCATACGTATCCAATAACAAGCACATAGTGAAAAGCAATAACACTATAGTTACTGTGCAGCCGCTAAACAGTATCCTTTGAATAGTGATAAGAACATAAATAATAATAAACGTACACAGTGCGGTAGCGGTAACAAGAACAGTAGGAAAAACAATAAAAGTAACAACAATAACAATGAGGAGGGTACACGATATGTTCTGCCAAACATAACAGCATCCAACAAAGCAATGCAATGCGAACAACAACAAGCAATAACCGTTAAGACAATGAAAATATTGTTGTATAGTCAAAGTTTACAACAAAAATGAGAGACTCGTTTGCTTTTTTTTCTCTCGTTTGTAATTGTGTAAATATTGTGTAAAAAAAGTATCCGGAATTTTTCAATCAATATATATAACATATTTATTTACATTCACCTTGCACTCTTCAAGATGGGAATTCATGGGTTTGCCTGTTCCCAGACTGCTTGATAGATACGGATTTGATAACCTGCTCAAATATGCCCACAACAGGTTAACTTTATTATTTGATCAGTAACAATCATTGAAGGCTTAACTAAAAAAAAAATCTCGTCTTACGAAAATTATCTAACAATGTTCAGACGATTTCGATGGTAGCACTTTTTTTATTTCATCAGTCCTTTTGTGATTCGGAATCATTGAATAGATTCGTAGATTCTCCAACTATTTTGCATGATTTTAACTACTTATGGATTCATGCCTTAAAGGTACATATTTGTGCTTAAGAAGACGAAAAACTGCTATTCCCTAAAAATGCGTTATATGAGTCCAAAAAAAGTAGTAGCTGCAATGACAAATTGCTTTCATTTGCCCTGCGAACAATTTGTAGAGAAAAATTAATTTGTTTTGTTTAATACGCATCTTTAATATAATAAATTCCGTATACTTTATAAACAGAGCATTATTACGTATATATTTTATTATATTTTATTAGATATTGAGATTTTAGAGAATTACATGCACACATACATTTCATATGCATATGCGTTGTCATTTGAAATGATGTCTTATATTAGGCTCAACACTTTTTAAGAGTATAATTAGAAAAAAATTTAACAAAAAAGACGAAAGCAAAGAAAGATGTTAGCTTTAAAAATATATTTCTTATAAACTTGTAGTTGTGCGTATCTTTGTTTGCATCGAAAAATGTCACATCGCTTGAACGCAGGAAACTAATCTGCAGTAAATAATTTCATCACCGCTTCTACTGTATGTACGCTTTCGTATGCTTAGTGCCGGAAATACTTTCTTTACTGACATCTGACGTTGCGCATAGTATTTGATAATAAGAACGTAGCCACTAAGGTGAAGAAATCCAATCGATCCATTGCCATTTGCCACGGATGGAAACCACTTAATAACGTAAATCTGCGTTTAGATAAAGCCTCTGATGTAATTTTCATTTTCTAATGAATCACAAACTGACATCATCAGACATGATTAAATGTCGATTAATGTTGTCTGCAGTAAACAAATTAAAACTGTTGCTTACGCGCACACACACACACACACACACACACACACACACATACACACATACAAAGGCATGCACACAAAGTGTATCGATTATGTCACCAATGAAAACATAACAACAGCTTTCCATTGCTAATGCATTTGACTTGAATTTAAATCCTTTCTCGTCGCTCTTTGTCTCTGTTTAACTAAACGGCAATATCGGTCTCGCTTATGCAGCATGTAGCTGTCACCAAACGGCTTAACTTATACTACATTTAGCATTAAAGGAAATCAGTGCTGCATAGGGTGTATACTTGTATTCCTTGTATGTCCGTGTATGTGTAATAAATAGTAAATGCGTCTTACGTTAACGGCAATGTAGTTAGTAAGTATACTCGGCTGCTCTTTCCTCGCATTCAGCATTTGGATTATAAATGAAATTCATTTTAACAACAACATGTCTCTTGCTTTCGAGTCAGTCCTCTTGCTACTTTATATTGACATGTTTTGTATTAAAGTAACAGTTATTGCTGCTCTTGCCATTGCCACTGCTATCGCTGCTGTTCATATTGTCGTCATCAATATTATCATTATCAATTGGCAGCGGCCGGCTCGCTTACTCTATGCATTTTATACTATTTTGAAAAAGAAGAAGATCTACTATTGATATTATCGAACAGAAAGGCAATAAATGTGACATAACAGCAGAAAGCTTTCAGTGCATTGTCTTACCGTGTAAAATTTGTAATACGCGCTAAACATATATGTTGTATATATATATATATATATATATATACCATTATATGCGCGTACATGATTAGTATTTACAGTAAATTACACAGTCATCTCAATTTTTATTCTTCTATAGAGTAATTGATTATTGTAATGGTGTTCGTATATATGCATACGGATTGAAAAGCAAAATTTATGACAAGTCTGTAACATATATAATAGAAATACGCATTATGCTGTCTATAAGGCAAACAAACGTACGTCTGCTCGATTAACGTAAAAAGGGCCTTAGCTGCATCTATGCGTTAGTCTGAACGTCCATTAACATAGAGCGTACAATCTGAAGATCTTCTGTGATTGCTTGCAAACGGATGGGCTACAAATTGATTTTTGTTACGCCTTTCACCGAATAAATGAAAAGTTCCTCTTTTGTTCGATTGCGCTTCATACTTGTTGAGAGGAAAAGGCTCTCAACTCCAAACTATCATGAATATCCCATGACACCCAGTTCATGTGCTCTTCAAGGCACCCATTCTACTTGCCTTGTACATCATTGAACTCTACATTTTTCAGAAAAAACTTCTTTTATTGTCTTAAGAAATGCTTTGAATCTCTTTGAATATGTGGAGAAAAATTGCTGATCTGACACAAACTTTTTCCACGAAATTTCTGGCTTTTCATCAACCTATCGGTAAATAGTGCTGAAAAATTGCAGCCTATTATTGTCCGTCAAAAACTGTTTATTGAACGTATTTATGTTTTATTAGTAGCATCTCCGAGCAAAAAAAAAATGTAGTGTAGTGTCGCCAAGAGGCAGTAAAAACGATATGGGACTGAGAGGGACTTGAAAGACTTCAGTGCCTCTGCATTAATCCTTTTAGCCGTTCGATTTATTTGATTTATTGTCTCTTATAGACGCTTATTGATCACAATATCTACCATTGATGCAATAATAAAGCATAATAATATAAAATGCTTTTAAACAATCTAAAGGAAAAGAGAAAAAAATTGAAGGCAAAAATAAAAAGGGAAAAGAAACAAGAAGGTAACTTGGCTGAAAAGAAAAGAAACAACACATACCATGCATATAGATTTCCTAATCTCACTAATAACAGCAAAGATTAAAAGCTTACGTTTACAAGTGAAGGTAAGAGCATCTAAACTATTGTAAATTCCTAGGCAGGGAATTGTATGCTCTTATAATTGAAAGGATTTGACGGAAGAGCGCGTAACTCAAAGAATCAACAAATGTTTATTGCGAACTGAGCTCCTAAAAGAAAAGAGACTAAAATGCTCCTTCGGCCGCATGATAACATTGTAAAGGTTAAGCAGAAATCTAATTTTTTTAAAAAATTAGGAAAATAACAACTTGGAAAACGTAGAAAAAATGATCATACCGCCTCAATGCAAATATATATCTTATTATGCGCTTATTTAAAAATCTAAATTTTGTCATTCACGAAGCATTGGTGGGAGTACAAAGTTCTAGGGCATAAATTATAAGTGGCATAATTTTCATGGGGAAATATTTGGTGCCGATTATAAATACTTCTGAAGAATTACACACT
Organism: Glossina fuscipes; assembly: GCF_014805625.2. Classification (NCBI taxonomy): domain Eukaryota; kingdom Metazoa; phylum Arthropoda; class Insecta; order Diptera; family Glossinidae; genus Glossina; species Glossina fuscipes. Next base: position 29,396,918 of record NW_023998414.1, on the reverse strand, counting down.
TTCATTCATTTATTTCATCATTTAACAGTACATATTAAATTCATAATTTTTAATCAATTAAAATAGTTTTTTTTTTTATTTTAATTTAAAAAAAAAAAAATTCTTTATTTAATTAACTGTTTAATTAATTAATATGTTAAATTTTGAACGATGCAACATATGTTTTTGACAAATACAACTCATCGAGAAAAGAGAATGAGGGCGAAAACACAGCTCTTGCCATTCACCCTAATAGCGCAAATAATAACCAGAAAATACGTCAATAAAACATTACAAACATCAAAAGCTTTCACCTCGAAATATGATTCTCCAAACCAGCCCAATGCAAGAACTCCTACAATTTTCTTCGTTCTTATCATTCGACATATTTACAGTATCTTGCTTATTAAAGCAAATCGAGGATAAATCAATTTTAGCTTAGTTTGATTTTATTTTGTTCAGAAATTGATCTCTCTCACTTAAACACTAGCCGGTCATACAAAAATTTCTATTTTTAAAATTCTCCTAACTATGTGTATTGAGGTTAAATAATTTTTATTATGTTTGTTTTTTTTATTCGAATTTTACCCAAATAACGCATAGTGCACCAAGTCCCTTAACTTGAAAATGTCTCTAGTGTGGACTTTTTTTAATATTTTTCGAATATATATGTATAGATTTTTAATGCTTAAATGTGTGTTTAATAAAGTCCTTGAATGTTATCATTCTATCATCGTTCTTTTCATCTAAAAAAAATAAATAAATAAATAACAATTGCCAATAAACTCCTCTTATTAAATAGCCAGCCTCCTTAAAGTACTTTGTTAACATTACGCTAGAATGCTCTCCCAGTTTGGAATCGAACTATTATGTCCCTCAATCCGATTAAGATAATTTCCTTATGTGATGCTTCTTCAATTCTATGACATTCAACTTGACAAACAAAAGATTAGAAGTTATTATTCTCAGTGCTGAGTGCATTATGGATTGACTCAAGAAGAAAGAAATGTGTTCTATTGGATCAAAGATTCCGGTCCAATTTGAGCAGCAAGCTTTTCGTAAATAAAACTAGGCCGTTACTAGGTTTGTGTGATTAATCTCCCCGTAAATTGACCCAGAGAGCTCATTGAGCGGCTCAGTGGATGCCCTTTATTCATGTAAGACCGCGAGGGTCTATGAGGTGAGTGAAGAAAGAAAGGCGGTGGCCGCAACGTAGTTCCTGTGTGCCCAGTTAGTAAGTACCTTTATGCCTTTACCGACTCCGAGCACCCACTATGGTTAAAATCTGTCGGGCTTGAGATTTGAACCCACGAAAACTAACTGGTGTACTCTATTGAGGGGAGAATAAGGCACTTATACAAGTGGTTGAAAAGTTGAAAAAATTTTGATCAGATTTTCTTACTTTTTCTCTGAAAATGTTTGACTAAAGTCAAGGGGAGTTTTTTATATTTTAAAATTAATTTCAAAATATTTAAATTTAGCTATGATTGCGTTCCTTCATTAATATAAATAATATATGTAAGTGTTCCAAAGGACACTGTGTGGAGCTATGTCTATTTTTGGACTTCTTTATTAGTTTTAACCATTCACTGTATGAGGATTTATAAATTATATCTTTTCAATGCGAAAATAGACACACACTTCAACATTTACCTTATTGAGGATTCTTTTTTTTTTTTTTTTGTTTGAATTGATGATTTTAATTAATTCTTGTGATTACAGTTAGCAATGTTTGCCATTAATATCAATTGTTTGGGACACATATCAAATACATGATAATATATGTATATCAACACTTCATTCATTGTCTAAAAAATAAAATGTTAAAAAGTGATAAATAACTCTATTACTTCGTATTTAAATTCCTTGACCGCAAAGAAAAAAAAAAACAAAAATTTTCACATGAAACCTTTCAGACAATAAACTAAACCCACAAATGTTAAAACATTTGTTTATAAAAATGAGCAGAACGCTCTATACAAACATAAACAAATTTTGTAAAGTAAAGAAAAATGGCAGCAACAGCATTAACAAAAATAACAACAAGCTCAATAACAACGAAAAACGCCCACAATGCAAACTAACAATTAATCACTAAACAATTTCGGGTAAATGTAAATTTTCTCGTGGCCACATAAACAAAGGAATACAAATATGCTAATACAAGCAACTATAGTTTTATGTGCAGACATGCCAGCAATATATATGTATGTATATATATATATCTATATATATATATCTATAGCTATATATATATATATATGTATGCATATATATATATACATATATAATAGCGTATATAAAATATGTATATACATATGTAAATTTGTGTTAAGTGTACATACAGCAACAAGCATATTAATAGTCTAAAAATCCACATAAACAACATAAATCACTACTTACTGCACTCCTCTTAATACATAAAGGAAATGAATGCATGTTATATGTACTTAGATGTCTGCTACTTTATTTGCTGAAAAGTTCCGGAACTTGCGTTCAACTGTTCAAAATGAGTTTTCGAAATTTTCATAACATTTCAAAACTATAACCTTTCACGTCACCGTCAACCAAATCTTAATAATATTTTCGAACTCACAGGCAAACAACGTCATTAGCTAAATGTCAAGATAGTCAGTCATAAGGCATTAAAAGACTCTCATAAATGTGACTGTAATTTCTAAAAAAACAAAATTTATTTAGTTTTCTTCATAGAGCACTGTAAAGTAGCCCAACGAATTAGCACTCGCGCAATTATCGTAAGCGCAAAACACACATTGCGAGATATTACCGGATTTCTTAATTCCAGTTAATAATTCGTAAATGATGCTCGTAGCATACTGAAAGTGTCAATTGGCGACGCAGACACTTTTATAAAATGCAGAAGAAGAAAACAAGAAAATACAAGGGATATTTGGACATTGCTAGAAATGCTTGATTTATCCAAAGCATCGTCGATGATAGCCTTCTAATATCCATAAGGATCATTGCAACTTAAATACCTGCTGAGATCTGGTATGTCAACTTGTCTGCGAAAGCTCTTCTCCATAAGACTTACATTATGTGTAAAGGGCAATCTATGGCGGCATAAATTCGGCATAGATACAATGTCTCTTCGAAAAGGTGAGACCCTCTGAAGGCTCGGCATATAGAAGTCTTTTTTTTTTTTTGATTAAAAAATAAAAGTTTTCGACCGAGAACAAAGAACTGTCGTCATCCACAACGATTCCCGAAATTGTGATGGTTTTAAGAATTTTGAGTTTCATATCCTTCCTTCCTTCCTTCAGGCCAGATGTTCCCGGGGAGATTACTTACGTATGTTAAGAGTCCTGAAATACGCTAGGCACCTTCAATATCGGCACATAGATAGCCGGGTTCTGTCAATGACAAATGTTCCATTTTTTTACGAAAACATTATAAATATTTTCTTCTAATACGCCGCCCGTGCCGCTTATATAGAAGAAGTTTCTTTCTTCGCGACAACTTGGACTATTTGCTCTAACTTTTACATTGATTGTAGTGACTGTAGATATGCATACAAATATATATATATATATATATATTTATTTATCTATACGTATGTGTATATATACACATATATATAAATATATATACAAACTGCGGATTACCTTTTCCTGTTGCCCGCCTATTTGATTTAAGTTTTACGGTACTTACCTTGCGTTCTTGTTCGTCTTTCGCCAGTTGTCCACCACCGTTGACATTGTTTTCAATTTCGCCGTCTAGTGGCAGGGGTGTTGTTGGTATGTCGCATTCTTCTGTTGGTGGTACGACGCAACGCAACGAATGCCTATCGAAAACTAACATGGCTGGACAACGTTGCAAACGTGGATAGCCACCCTGACATTGCCAATAGCGATTGCATGATTTACCCAATGGTACATTACCATTGGCGTCATCATTGCACAAAGCTAAAGTGGAACAAACAGCAAACAAAAAAAAAAAAAAAAAAACAAAAAAAAAAAAAAAAAGAAAGAAAAGCAAAACGAGAGAACTATTACAAACAGGCATATATGAATGTTAATGTGCGTATATAAAAGCATAATAAAGCCGATAAATCAATGTCGGTAATCAAAAGTTGTTTTATATAAAATTTCCTACATTCATCGGCGCTATTATTGTGAAATTATTACGAAACTTTTTTCATATATATATATATATATAAATCTATCCAAGTCTACTCTAAGTGATAATTAACAAAAACTCAAACATTTGCCAACAAACACATTTCATATTCAAAATATTCAAATAATAATAATTTTTTTTTTTTTTTTTTTTTTTTTTTTTTTTTTTTTTTTTTTTTGTTTCAATTTATTTGAGTTCATCATGGATGTTAAGACAACTCTTGTAATAACCAAATTCAAAAGTTAAACCTCATAATCATGGCTAATATAAACATATATGTATGTATATGTATATTAGATTGCATCTCTGAACGGATAGCTGTTACTTGGTCTAATGTCTACCATACTTACGATGCTTTTGACAACCATCGACATTTTCCGGCCAATCGCAACTGTGTGCATTTTCATTGTATAACAAACCGCCGATACACAATTGCTCAGTTGCTGTACCATTCCAACAAGTCCAGTAACGTGTACATGATGTTTCATGACCAAATATGCCATATAACCAGTCGCAATGTTCTGTGGAAATTGGACCATCTGTTGAAAGATGCAAAAGAAAAAAGAAGCATAAACAAACAAATAAACAACTGCAACAACAACCATATTAACAACGAGAACAGTAACTGCAGCTGCTGAAAACAAAAAAGAAAAAAAAAAAACAAAAAATAAAAAAAACGAACGAAAAAACATTCGCAATTAATTCAAACAACAGAGATTACAACAAGATGAAGTATACACCGGCCACTGCACTCAATTCACCGTACTGTGCTCTGCTATTATATAGTGCCAACAAAGGTGAGGTAAAGTAAATAGCATCACGCACACATAAGAAATCTTTAGGCCAACCATTTGATGCAAATTGAAACCAAGAAGTACTGAAATACGTGTACAGTAACAGCGACAACGGCAAACACAACAATAACAATAACAAAAACAGCAGCAACAACATGTAAACGAACATAAAATCATGCCTAAATTGAAATGCTCTGGTATTTCGACTACTCAATGCTCGATATATACATATATATATATATATATATATACATTTATACATATATACAAACATACATACATATGTTGTTATTGTTTGTATCTGTACATGTTGCCTGGTTGCTTTGGTATTGTCGTCCATAAATTGTGTTTAATAGAATCTGAAATATTTGTTGCTGCCGTTGTTGTTTCTGCCTTCTTTTTTTGGCCATTCGGTATATTAACCAATTTGGCTTAAATTGAAAGAATTCAATATGTTTTTCTTCTGATCACACAGACTCAAGTGAATGGCAGCAAAGCATTGACAGTGGATTCGTAAGTTTGAAATGACGTTGTACACTCATATCTATGTATCTGTGCGTGTACGTATGTACCTTAAAATTTTGATAAATCATAAATAGAATAAGTAAGGCAGCTTTGCCCTGAAGTGAATCTTAAACACTTTAATTAACTTTCAGTTCAATTTTCGTTCATGAATTTGAATTGAATGCAAACTAGGGATGTGCACGCATGGCATTTGCAAATCGCTACTTTCTAGAGTAGTACGATTAATGAAGGGATTTCGCGAGAATTTCGGAAAGACAGACCATCATGAAAAGTTCAAGTGTGCGCATAAAAAAGAATGCTATGGAATGCTAACGCAGATTACGATCGGGCCGACAATTTTGATTGTTAATATTGCCGAGAGGTAATCGACAGCCTTCCCTACTACTCTAATTTAACATGCAAATGCAGACCAAGCGTAGAACATTTATTCTAAATTCTTAGCCAATACAATTAAATGCAATGAACCCCATTAGCTGATAGCCATCTGTATGGATTAAGTTACCATAATATTAAGATAATTATACTGTAAACTACATAATAATTTTTGTTCACATAAGGCGAATTAGGTAAACTGCGGTAACAAAAAAATGTTATATAAATCGAATAAATTTGAAAAGAAATCAATAAATAAGTCGCTGGTGCGAAATTCATCCATGTGCTAAAAGCACAATTTGATTTCTTAACTGACGGCTTTTGCACTCTTCTCCGCGTGCAGTTAACTTATAAGAGAGCGATCATGATAATATTGCTATCATTCTTACTTTAAAATTTTACACCATTCACTTACTCTGCGTGTAGACAGTCCCACAACAAGATTATAAAACTCAATACTTTACAGATATGCATAACAGATAGCACACCGCCGTGTTGCTTACGATGGTAGAGTGTCATTGTAGAGTGCCGTGTCGTTCTAATTAAACTTGAAATGTGTAACGATAGCTTAAGAAGACATTTATGTATATCCGTAGGACAAACTGGGCTAAATTTTATCAATGAAAAAAATGATTATGAATTTTTGATGCCGTTCTCTCTCTCTCCTCAAAATGCGGAATGAGCGACAGACGCCGTGAAAGAAGAAAGTCAATAAATCAAAACGTCCGCTTGCTTACCTCGCGAGCTAACGGCTCAAGAAGTGAACATGTATCAGATATATAGGTAACGAATAAAATGTTAGCGAACGCAGCGAGTAGTGCAATATCGCCGGCAAGAAAAGACGATTACAAATTTTGCTGTGACATTATCTGGATCTTGCAGTAGTTTTCCTTTTTAAAAAACAACAGCTTCTGGTGAGCTCATATGTAAGTCCTAATATATGTTATTTGGTTTGTTGTTCATTCAAATCTTCTTAGACTCTGACTTAATTGCAGAGTTTCGAGGGTGTTTTGCGTATTTTTAAGCTTAATGTTTCATTTTCAGCTAAGAGCGTTAATGCAAGCGCTATAACACCATTCCGATTCGTGTTGCTATTACATATTATAGGCAGCGATTAGAGCAAGCAAAGGGGAGTAGTTATAATAACTGTTTGTCAATTTCAGGTTATATTAAAAAAAAAAAATGTGTAAAAATCCGAATATTTTTTCAATGAAGTTTATATGGATGCATACAACACCTAGACGGACTTGAGATGGATCTATCCATTTACTATATCGATAGATCTCGAAATTGATTTTGAATCGATACAAGTTTCTCTGTCTGTCTTCCCTCTTGTCCGTTGTATTCGAATAATCGGCATAAAAGTCGCCATTTTTAATATCTTAGATGCTTGCATATATTTTAATAATTTGTTTATTTGAAGAAAGTATTTATTGAGAAAAATTACTACGATGTTTATTGGGTCGAAGGAACGATATTGGTTTGGCAGCAATGCAATCATCGAGCCATTTTCGAACTTCTTCAGGATTTCCAAACCGTATACCAGCGAAGCCATGCCGTTCAAGCTGTAACAGTGTATCCTTGAAAACTCTTGCGTCTGTTAGCCGCTATTGCTAGTCTTTTTTGCAACAATACATCCAATTTTTTCAATTGACGTCGATAAACATCTGCAGTAACAGCTGCATCCGGTCTTAACAGCCCGTAGTACAGCACACCTTTCTATTCCTATCTGGACGTTTTTTGTCATTGACATCAATATCATCACTTCTAAACTGTTGAAACCAAAACTGACAATTGGGATATGGTGGAGCAGCATCACCATAGGTTTCTAAAAGTGTTTATTGGCTTTCGGCAATGGATTTCTTCAAATGAAAAAACAAAAGTAACGAATGTCGAAAATGCAATTTTGAGCTTTCCATGATTAGCATCTGTATACGCGAGAATCACTCAATAAGACTAAATGTTATTTTATATGAAGATGTTAATATTTTCACCAATAGAAGGGACGCGATCAAAATACATGCAGGCCGCTATTATTGTGAGGAAATTTGAACACCGACATATATCAATACAGAAACCAGTACTATTAAAAAGAATTTTGACGGGCTCGCCTTTTCGACGATTTCCCGTATAATAGGTTTTTTTTTTGTTTGAAAATACGTCATGTAAATAAAAGTATTAAGCAAAGTGGTTTGGAGTATTGAATGTTGGGCCACTGCCCGCTAATATGCTTTCACTTATTTTTACCATAAAATAGGCTATACTTAAGGCTTTCATTCAGTTAAGACATTAACCTATTCTCTTATCTTTTCTGATGAATTTCAACGTCACGAAGTAGAGGAATAGTTGAAACAATTATTTTCAAAAGGATACTCATTAAAGAGCTTGTTAATATAGATTAACTATCGGAAATTCCATTCGATTGTCGATTACTTTCAATTTCAGAATATCAGCAGAAGGTATAATATTAGCCCTTGTTGTTTTGACTAAAATATATATAGACTATGTATATATATATAAATACATATATATATACATATATACTGGTTAAAGCGTTATATATGTATTTAAAATTTTTTTTTTTTAAATCATTTTCAACAACAAATTCTATATTAAATTGTCATAATATTCTGTGACGATAATCAAAGAATAGCTTAAATATTTTACATATCACTAACGTGCATTTCAAGCACACATATCAATTAGTATACCATTGAAAATGTTTTGCTGTTATTGTAACTAACAATGAAAGAGAATTAAAGAAAAATTAAAATACACCTGACACTATTGAACTTTAGATAGAGCTGAACTTTAATACAATGGATTTTTGTGCACACATTTTTGCACTTACGTATCTCATCACAAGCATGCATACGTACGAAAGAAAATAAAAGGAAAACCTATGGAAAATAAAAAAAAAAAAGAGAGAAAAACAAACCCCAAAATACTCACTTGCTAATTGTTTGCCATCGCAATAGTTGGCACGCCATGGATAATCGCAGCCTTCCGTTACACCGCGATGTTTACCGGCAAAGACGAGACCATTCGGACAATCGTACAATTCCGGTTGATTATTGACACAGTCCCAATAGCGATCGCAATGAGTCACATCACCCACCACACGACCTTTCACTTTGCACGGATCCTCTTGATTGGCTTTTAGTTGTTGTGCCACCACCACAATAGCCACAGCAGACAACACTAAAGAGACAAAAGAGAATTGCAAAATAAACGTGGAAATTGATAAAAACAAAATTCATATAGGTCGGTAAGAATACTAAATAGTAAACTGAATTGTGCGGCCGCTAACCGCAGGGCCCCGCAATTACATTTTAAAAAGTTGATGTTTTGTGAATTAAAGAAAATTTTAAATTTTTGCCAAAATTCGTAAATAGGTTTTTTCCTATTTATTGCCCAACGCAACTATTAGTAACATTTAGACTTTTAATTATAAAACAATTATAAATATTTTGTATTTCAATAAGAAATTAATAATATAAAGAGTTTTCATTTAGCAAGTGTACACTACTAAACAGTCTCGATGGACCTGATTAAAGTAATATTTTTTATATGATTAGCGTGCATTTGCAATTCTCGACTCAATTTCCTTCAAGCGCCAATCTATTGTTTAAACTTCATTTCAATAGCTTTTGGGAAAACTTGGCAGTTGTCTTTCAAGCGATTAGAAATCATCTTTAGAAAGATTGTTGCGCCAAGCCAAGAAGAGACTTCGCCAAGACTTTATTGTAACGCGAGAACGTTCTGTCAGATTTTGAACGCATAGTTCATCATAGATAATTAGCATTATGATATGTTACGGTTCGAAAGAGAAGCGACCAGATCGTATCTTAGCGTTCAAGAGGATAAGAAGAAGAAGTGAACTATCAAAATGTGGGACGCATAATTGATGGATTTTCTACGAACGATCAGAAATTGAGCGAATTAAGCTGATAACAAATAATGCGTTTACCGGATAGGTTAAAGCTGGCGCCCTCAAATCAGTGTTTTCGTTTAATCTCCGCAAAACTGTTTAAATAATGTTAAGCTAGTGTCGACATAGGGATGGGTGAAGACTGACATCTATATGACACTATTTTTTGAGAAGCAAGCACAAAATTGTGGCAGCGACGGGATTGTAATGACGGCAGAATCATTGTAAAAGTCAAGGGAATAAAACGTGAGTTCACGCAATTGACTCCAGAATCTCAACACTCTTCATATTACCAATCGTCGTTAACACAAAATGCCTCTAACTGATGAGCTTCTCCTATAAGTTTTCCACATTCTGGAAAAAGCCGATGAGTTTAACTTATTTCGAGCAAAACCTGCACTATTATAAAAAGGCCCTGCAAAAAGCAAAAATTATTGAAAACCTTTGACTTGGCTTCTCTCTGCATATGTATGATATATATATTTTAACCATCCACAACACTTTATGGTGGTTTGAATTTTATAGCTGAATGCTTGATATTATTACTTGTAAATGCATTCTTCGTTTGTTTGTTTCATATTATTTTCCAAACAGCAAAGTTATAACAAAACAGTTCTGTCATCAACTGTTTTAAATTGCATGAAATGATAGATTAACTATGCTTTCAAAGCAAACATCAACTCTTGTTTTAATATTAAAATGATTATTAAGAGGATAATTGCTTGTAAAATATTTATTATTTCGTATTTAAAGAATGTTAATAAAAAAATACAAAAAATACAAAAAATACAAAAGAATAAAAAAAAAATGTATAGACATTTACTAAAGCTTGCTAATTATCTGTATATGATTGCGCTTGGTGCGCAACAAAGCCAACTAAAATTCTTTCGAAAGTGCAATAAAGTATAATAAAACTTTTCGTATAGATGTAATGCTTCATTTATCTTTAATTGGACTGTGAGAAAAATCAAAACTCATATATCTAACTAACAGATTAACATAAAACCAAAAACTTTTCTTTCTATCATATCTATATGTAGCGACCACATAACCACATACCCACATATATAATAGTCAATAAATTTGAAAAAATATTGAGCTTAATCATAAAGATATCATCAGTTAATATTCAATTTTAATGTTAATGATTAAAGCTCAATATTTTTTAGATTATAAATAATTTAAGCGTACAATTTGCAATAAACTAAAGGAACAGAAAAGAACTTTGGTTACTGGAGAAAAACAAAAAGTTTCTTTTATTATAGAAAAGTTCATATAAATATTTTGTTACATAAGAGACAATTCTACTTTACATACGCAGCATATAACAATATATGTATAGAGAGAGGTATGTATAGAGAAAGGTATAGATGACTATGCTGTATGTTTATAAACTCGAAAAGTTTTGTACAAATGAATTGCTAACTAACTCATACACACGGGTACACTTTCGTACATTGTATGAGTGAACGAGTGAGTGAGTGAGTGAGTGAGTGAGTGTATTAAAGTAAGCAACAAAAGCGTAGAATATTACCTATTCAGGAATTCAGATCCCCACCTTTACTTAAATACAAAAACCTAAAGAATTTATCAAATTCAACTAAATGTAAATAATTGAATTAGAAAAATATTGTTTAACTTTTAGTTAGTTGTTTAAGTTGTACTAGTTTGTGTTCGCTTATAATTTTCAACAATCCATTGAGTGGAAATACCTGAAAATAAAGTAAACACAATTTATACCATATTTGATAAAACAGAAGCATCTTAACCTGCAGCAAAATGATTTACTTCTTGATAAAACATTTATTTTACTTAAATGCTTAGTTGATGCAAGATTTGTTAATAGAGTTATGTAAAATGAAAAAATGAAATGATGGAATCAGTTGTGGCCCTAAAACCACAAAAACCGCAACAAAATTCAAAGACAAACATAGCAAAATTACAAAATAAGATGAAATAAACTTTCTTCCATACAAATAGTTGGCAAATTATCAATCAATATACAGAACTTTGACCGCAATTAGAGCTGCAGGATAAATGCAAGAAATAATTCACTGAGCACAAACTAAAATCAAAAGCATAACATTTCCTTTCAAATAACGATCATTGCTTATTTGAAATTTTTTATATACAAAATAAGAAAAATAGGTACGAAAATCATCTCACTTGCAAAATGATTTGAAATTAGTAATGCTATGCCTGTTAACGGACTCGGATTATCTTTGCATGATCGTAAAAAGTTTTTTCGTTTCGATTTCATATTTTAAGGCCTGCTAAAGTTCCTGGTCGTATGATATAAAAAAATCAAAACTGACCTTTTGTTTAGGTATTATCTACTTTTTCACCTTACGCAGATAACGAAGATACGCACATCGTCATGCCTGATCTGTGACACCGATCTATATAAGAAAGTTCAGTTTTCTATTTCGGTGTTGTGCGTTTACAGGGAATGAAACAATGGACAATCGGACGGACGGATATATGAACGAGCAGTTGTTTACGGCACTAACAATACAAACATACCTAGGGGTGATCGAATCAACAAACAGAACGGCAATTAAAAAACTAGACAGTCAAACGACTGAGTAGATCAACGAGGAAAAGAAGTGTCATTTGACACATTTCGTGCTGTCGCCAAACAAAACAATATAAAATTTCATCTGTGAATGCGATGAAATTTCTTCTTCTTCTTTTTACTGGATATAGGTGATCACATTTTTACATAGTATTATTGCCAAAGTTATACTATCAACTAAAGGACGAAAATCTTCTCGGTATACTTTCACCAACGTTTCTCGGCCCTGTCCATTTTCAAATATTACGCAGCCACAATATTTGTTTTCTACCCAAGCCTCTACTCACTTCGTTACAGCCTTCCATTATTATGTTTAGGAGTTCATACACTATATCTCAAAGGCATCAAGACACAATCATCGACCATACGAGGCATTTCGTGAAACGAAGACGAAGTAATACGTGTCCGTTGATCTAGCCATTTCTGTTCTTCTTCTTATTTCCACATCGTTGTCCCAGTCTTTCTGTAATATGTATGCGAAAAACTTGGACCACTTTGCCACCTTCTGATTATTAATTGATACGACGTGTACGTTGAACGCATCACCGCATGGATAGACGGCAGATGGGAAGAAGGACAGGCAGGCAGACATTTTGATTTATTTGAAATCTTTGATTGTGTTGGGTGCGTTTGCGCATACTTAACGTACTCTCTAACACACATAATGAAGGGTTTAACACATAGCATGTCTGTGGTAAAGAACCCTAAATAAGAATAAACTGGAAAATGTTAGACTTTGCTATCGGTACGCTTGGTCGCATCTACCAAGAGAATTAAATTTCATATCGCAGTAGATAGGAAGCGAATCATATAAAGCCTCCCTCTATGATTTATATGAGACAAGAACACTACTTCCCATTCCCATTCAAGGAAGCGAAACTAAGGAAAAAATTTTTCGTTAAATTTTTAATGAATTTCTCAACTGACGGTATTTGATAATGTGCGTATCGATGATAAGTCGGCGAAAATGTATGCATATTGAAAAGAAACAAATGAAAAGTGGCTTGGAGTACGCTCCTTTATTTCTGTTTGTCGACAATTTTACTTTTTCACTTGGCACACTAACGTTTGTCTCATTTTCCTTCTTTTTTTTTTTTTGCTTTCTTAGTTAAACATTGTCTAAATTGAATTTAATTTACTTTACGCACAACTTTTCTCACGTTATCTTATCGTCGTATTCGTAAAGCCATTCATATGCAAGGAAATATATTATAAAAATCTTAAAAGACTTGATAGAGAAATGTGAAAACTCCTCTGACATTTGTTACGCCCGTAAGTTCGATTATTTGGTAAATTAAATACGTGTCAGTGATTAAAGAAAAGTAGATATCAAGCAACAATAATAGAAAGCTGTAGATGGTGAATAGCATTATAAAATATGAAAAATTTTAATTTAGGAAAAGTCATCTCATATATATGTAGAGATTATCAAAGTATTTAGATTTGTTTTGTAAAATTTGTGCCAAAAACAAAAATAAAGTTAAGCATATGTTTATTCATCAACGTTGTGTTATGCAGACAACGAATGATTAATGAAAAACGTGTTGATCTGACGTATATGTTTCTCTTTGTTTTATTTTTTTTTAAATTTTTTTTTATTTTTTCATTTTTTTTTTTTTATACTCAATATAATCCGACATCGTATGAATGAATTTGGTTTCTTGTGCACGCATCGAAATTGCCATTATATAAATTTGTGAAATGAAATTGAAAATAGTAGGGAAAATTAAAAGTTATTTTATACGCTGCGTCATTTTAATTAATAGAATGATCTCTTAACATATACCTATATATGGGGAGGGGGCAAGCAGTAACAATTTATACTGAATACAATTGAAATTGAATATTTACTAAATTGAATTGAAATATTACTAAAACGAACGGTTGATAACCCGAAAAATTCGAAAAGGAACAACATTTGTTCTGAAACGTCCGTGGAAGGCAATAAATTAGTTGAATACGGATTAGCTACTAAAACAGCAATTTATTGCTTGAACTACCATCACATCGATTTCTACCAAGCTCGTGAACCGATAAAAAAGACAGAGTCATAAATAAAATGAAAATAATGATAAATCAGAATCAGTTTCTGATCGAAATTGCTGATGGCTCCAATATATAATTTGTGACAGTTTGAAAAATGGACGCTTTGCCGGATGAGAGTTACAACTGTAGTTATAATCCTAAATCCTGCAATAATGAATGACAAAACAGACTAAACCGGATTGATTGATTGTTCGAATTCTGCTCGACTGACAGTCTAAACAGTCTAAAGAATTGACTTTGACTTCTGATATCCATATGCTTACCATCATTACTACTATCACGATCGTAATCTATCTAAACTATCAAAATGGTTTAGAAAAATCGCTAAATGCTGATTTATCTACTTTTACCTATCAGCCCGTAGAATTCTTACTGTCACAAAAATTCAACTAGAAACTTGACAAACTTCTGATATGAATTCAAATCAACTTAAAAGGCTGAAATTGTTAACATATGTGATTGATTAATTAATTTGTAGAAAGCGCACCAAGGGCGGCAGACATCACTTGCAATGGGCCCACGCGAAATGGTAATTCTCTATTATTTGCCCTATAGTAAATATGCACAGCTCACTGGTTCTTTCGAAACAATTTTGAGACGTTTTTTTTTTTTTTGAAATGCTTCACCTTTTAACGATTCACGGCACCTTTGTAATTCAAACTGTGTGTGGATAACGTGGATTAACGCTAAGGACGGATGTACAGCCGATAAACAGAAAGTTGTTGAATGTTTATAGTCCATTAGATCGCTTAAGACAATAAGTGTCACAAACGTTGCAATAAAATTAATATAGTCTCATTCATCAGCGGTACCTGGAACAAGGCCGAAAAGGTTTGAAAAGATCTCTGAAGAAAAGGGTATATTGATTATTTGCTAGTAAAGATCGTAATTGAAAGATTTTCATGCAATAGGTATACTCAACATTTTCCACAATTTTATTACAATACATATGAAATGAGATGAAATAAAACATCTTTATTTTTGTTTTGTTTTGTTTTTCTTTTCGTTTCTTTTTTCTTCAATTATATACATACACGCTTAAATGTTCTTACACTTCTCCTATTCTTTGTTTGTCGCATGCATTGCTCTTAGCATGTTGACGTATGCATTATTTTTTCAGTTTAAGCAACGAAGCTGAAAAGTAGCTTATACGCCACGATAAACATCTGGTATTGATGTTACGCGCGTATGAAAAAGAAGCATAGCGAGAATATAAAAAAACGCGCAACGGCTTTATCATAATATAAAAATCTTAATATTAGACACATACACCTAAACCAGCTTTAATGTTAGCTTAAATTTTAAATAGAAAAAATTGCATAAATATTTGTAGTAATACTTCGCCATTCATCTTGTGCGAGAATTTTTTTTTTTGTTTTTTCATAACAAATTCTCTTCCAACTAAGTTGAAAATTTTATATAAAACTCTATTGTATTAAAAGTTATAAAACAACGACCACACTCCAACCATAGTCAACTCACTGCGAAATATCAAATTAAAAAAAAAAAAAAAAAAAAAAAAAAAAAAAAAAGAATTCCTTCACCCCTTAAGTAATTAATTTAGTTTTAACAAATTTTCGTTATAACAATTTTCCATTTGTGTCGGAAATTTTTCTTCATTTAATTATGCAAATTGTTTGTGAATTCCATAAATTTTTATATATGGACGCGTGGAACTGAATTTTCCCACAGATCAGTTGTTGAAAAGCAAAAAATTTTTTTCCCTTAACTTTTTAGATCCGAAAGCATGAAAGAATTATGAAGGATGAAAATATATCCGACTTAGATCGAATCTGTCGAATCAATGATTTCATGTCATGGGCCTAATGGGCTAGGGAAGAGCAATAACTCTCCAACCAACAACAAGAACGTAAGTGTAATATAGTTGCCGATATTGCTTCTACCGTCTTCCAAATTTGATCCAAATAATAAATACAGAATGTATTAGAAGCCCCACACATGCACGCACACACACTTAAAGCATAGATTAGCATAGCATACTTGGAGGGCTCGTCGAAGATAATCGCAGAGCAGAGTTCGTCGACAGATTTGATTTATTTCTAAATTTCATCTGCAAAAAAAAACAACTAATGTTTAAAGAAAGATTTTATTGAAAAATTTTAGTCTCGCTACGCAGTGGCCGCGAGGCGAGTCAACTGGACGGATTTAAACAATATTTTTTATAGACGAAAGCGTTACCATCGAACTTAATTACTTCTTTTATTCCTTCAAATTAAGTATATAGTTATATAACTTATAGTACGAACTTATAGTATAACCTTTTCCATGACTGCTCCATGCTTATATGTTACAAGCATTTGAGTACCTTAGTATGCTTTCTACGGTAAGTATAAGCATTCATATATTGTGTTCGTATTCGTGTTCGTGTTGTGTTCGTGTGTATGTAAAATGAAAATATCTTTACCATACAAACCAAAATGTCATTTCCTATGACAAGTGTTAACAAAAATTAAGTTATCAACTAGTAACTGTGATGGTAAATGTGACAGTTTTTCTTCTATTTCTCGTCTTCAAATTTTTATTTATTTATTTTTATTTTTTTTTTCTTTCTGTTTGCTTTTTTCCTTAAGCTTTAGTACGTTTTAGCTGTTGTCATATACTACGATATGTGCTCATATGTGTAACTAACAAGCAAAGTTGTCCATTTTCCATATTTCTTTAGTGAAACCTATTTTTAAGGAAATTCTAGTTACTCTGGTTATAAATTATGGAAAATGAAACTGTTAGAGAGAGAGAGAGATATTTGAAAAAAAAAAAAAAAATGACAAAATGAAATAAAAAATTTAAGAGAAAATAAAACCATTTTGTGGCACTTTCAAAGGATCTTTATATTTAAATCGAAAGGAGATAACGTTTTTAGTATGAATATTTCAAGGAATAGGAAAAAACAACAACAATAACAACAAGTAAAAGTGACTAAGTCTTGGATACTTGTCACCTTACGTGACAGTAAGTAAGTAAATTGGAAAAAGTTTCGTTTATTTCATAACAAATCTCTAGATGGTTCTAATAATTCATTGTTTTCAATTTTAAATCGATAATCGATAATTGGTAGAGATTTTCAGCTATTAGTTGGAATATTTTCAAAATTTTTACAAATTCAAGGCTTTACAGGATTCAAGGCTTTACAAGGAACAATAAAGAGAACGAAACGCGGAAACACGACTAAAACGAATCAAAGGCTTTTGTTAATTTGATGAGGCCATGCAATAGGATTTTCTCTTGCCCGATATCTAGTAGATATAATTAATCTCTAATATTGAGTTCCTAATTGGCATCGTTCCCTGTCAGCAATATAAAGAAAATCTTCTAAAAATATGTATATAGTGTTATCTCTTTCTTTCTTTTCAATTTACACGTATATCATGCATGTCTTAAAATTGATCACAAAAGCAGAACGAAAGAGCCGTAGATGTAATATTTGAGAAATGTATGAAACACCATAAGAAACATATCCGATTCGTTTTCGCGCCTTGGGTAAACAAAATCCAAAAAGAACTAATCATGCTCTGAGGCAAAAAAAAGTCAAGGTTACGATAATCTATCATAAAAATTTGTGAAAGAATCTTCGCTAGAAACTATACCGGTAACGAAGTCAATTTTCTCACACATTCTAAAACGATACACATTCAGGAATGCAGTACTTGCACTGCAGAGAAACTTCGGCTGATTGCCGTACCTCCTACATATGATAGAACTTTCAAAAGGGATTATCTATGATAAGCTGTCAGTATATATGAAAGAAAAAAAATTGATTATATGGCTTTCAGTTTGGTTTTACGAAAGGTTATGCAACCGATCTGGTCACGGTTTCACATGTGACCAGAAGCATTTGCAATGGCTTAGATGAAGGGTTCAGTGGTGTTGGCGGAATATTTTTACGGTTTTTTGCAGATTTTTGATACTTTGCGGTGTTACGGTATGGAAAGAAATTATTACCACTTCACTAATAGAAAACAATATGTGCAAGGTAACAAATGTACAATTTGTAAAGATCCAGTAAGGTATGAAGTACCGTAAGAAAGTTCTTTAGATCTATCGCTTTCTTCAATATACATAAACGGCGTAAAAATCCTTCGTGTAAGTGAGAAACTTGTAACGGGTGCGTATGATATGTGCTTACTATATCTCTTCAAATATGATTTAGTTTTAAAAATCTATATTGAAAGTGCTGCATCTCTACTCAGAGAATTTACAAGCTTAAATCGCCTGATACACAATTTTTAGAAGACGAAATTGGTTTCCTTTCCAGTTAATCCTTCTATCTCATCAGATTTTTCCATATGTATTGACGGGGCGGGGTATAAAGAAAATTCATCTGGGAATAATATTACAAAGCATCTCCATCTTGGCACTTGCACACACACACACACACAGAAAACACACATATAAGAGAGCTGAAAACGAGAATAACTACAGGAATTGGAATCTTGTGCAAACGAAGAAGCACAAGCTGTGCAAAATAAAGCATTGAAAATTGTATAGTGTAAGCTATGAAAACAACCATACTGGCGGAAGAATGTAAAAGTATGTAAGTCGGTATTATCAATTAAAGGAAAACATGATCATCGAGTTCTAGTAAGAAAATCAATCACGTTTCAATACGAGATATAATGTAATGAATTTAGGAAATCCAAGATGTAGATTTGGAAAGACAAACCAAGGCATAGATTACATTGGAAATAGAAAATGCAATAAATTATCTATTGATTTAAAAGAAATTAGCAGAAATTAGAAATATCGATATATCAAACTTCTTGTGAATGGTATCTACATAAGCTGTTCGCAAGGCTTCTGTAACAATAATTGAACATTATAAGGTGTGTATAAAGAAGCCTTATTTTTCTGTACACTCTTATGCATTGAAATCATGGCAAGTTGCCTCTTAAGTGCCATTAAGTCGCTGAGACCACGTTTATACTGAGTTATATGTTGATGTTATGTATGTTATGCACAAATAATTGTCAAACAATAATAAAAATGAAAACAAAAAAAACACATGCGCATTTAAAGGACACACATTTCACATACAAATTAACATTACCGAATTTAGACCACGTAGGTCTGTTTTTTTGTATCCTACCCCATAATACGGTTCTAATCAAAAATAATCCTTTATACGGCAAAAGTGTACAAATTTTAAAATTTTTGATGAAAATTAATCTATAGGAGCGAGCAATTTGATATAAAACTTAAGTGTATCAAATTTGGCTCGGGTAGACCTATTTTCTGGACATTAGCGCATGTAAGGCCTGTCATGAAATATTAGACTCTTATATGCCTAAAACGTTTAGTTTTTAATATTTTATATTATATTTATTTTTAATTTTATATTTATATATTAGGTTTATGAAAATATTCCTGCTTTTATGATAAACATTAGTCGACAGTGTCAGTCAATCGTAGTAAATTTGGATAGCACAGGTCTATATTTTAGACATGAACAAATATAGGGCCTCTCATGAAATGCAAGCTCTTGCCCTGACAGCAGAGTCTAATTTGTAGTTTTTGTGACCGAAGCAATCGAAAATTTGGACCACGTCATTTGACGTCTTAAGTATCCTCCAATATCAGGGCTTTCATCAATGCATAACCACACTAAGCGAAATGATACATGGTATCTGCAGGTATATTATGTTCTTACTTTTTTATTGTGTTAAATAATTTATTTATTTAAACGTCGAACTTGTAAACTTTATGTACTTTGAATGCATTAATATGATGGCAGTGTGAATAATGCTCTTTTGATCTATTATCAAGTTGAACGTATTTTATAAAAAAAAGACTAGAGATATTTTATTCAAGCTATTGTCTATCGCTAAATTTTTTGCTTGCTTCTTTCATCTCTTAAGTGCAATGTGAGTTCCGTGCAAAAAGTACAGGTGCTACCGTAACGCTATCTCTGTCAGCGTGAAATTATTGAATCCTATCATAACTGCGTGAAGTCAATGGTACTCAAAAGAAATAACGTCTTATAAATGCAACGAGCAAACTAGTGCACTCCAATTCAGTGCAGTGAGACGGCGCATGGTCACATTGCAGCATTGTATCTGTTCTGTGGACTAAAGATGCCCGCTTTTTCAATAACTTTAAATACAATTTAAATTGCTGGTAATACAAATGAGCAGTAGGTGTTCCTCTCCTCTTCATTAACTCAAAATGAATTATGCCAATACAAGCCCACGAAACTCACAAAGCACTTTTCTAAGCGATAAGCTTAATTCGTTGAGTTGATATTGCGGTTTGATGTTCAGAAAGCCTTTCAATCGATTGATATGAGTTTCTACTTAATTGATTGTATTTTCACTTTCAATGAGTTTTACGTGCAATTATTAGATGCTTGCATGTATTTTGATCAGCGACATTTATTGGTGAAATTGATAAAGTAATGCGCAGTATCATTGTAGCCAACTGTTAAATTACATAATTCTGATATTTCTTTATATAAAGAATAATCGTTAGAACGCGGGAGAAACAGCTACCATACAAACAGACTGAAAATATCGTTTCGTACAGTTTCGCGGTTTCATTGCTTCCCAGGCAAAGACGAAAAGTTGTCTTTGTCCAATTGTGGTTGGCGGTGAAAAGTGACTCTACTACGATCTCAATCCCAAATGCAAAGAGTCATGGATTAGTCCAGTGGAAGTGAATTATTCATGGCCATTAAGTTTCGGTTTGCATGTGGTGGGATCATCGCGATGTAGTGTATTACGAGCTGCTAAAGCGAAATGAAACATTCATTGCAGATGTCGACTGACATCAATTGAACAAGTTGAATGATATATTTCGGCAAAAAAGACCAACAATAGCTGTTAGCAGACGCAAAGTCATCCTATTGCATGACAATGCTCGGCCATATGTTGCAAGAGTTGTCAAGGATCCATCGCTGCAGCTCACATGAGAAGTTCCAGAGTATTTAGCGCACTCGTCAGATATAGCGTCTTCTGATTACTACTTGTAAGAATCTGCGCAACATAGCTTGATTGGTACGGAGCTTGGAATAGCCGAAGAAGGCCGAAAATGAGTCTTTGATTGGATCCCAGCCAAACCGTTATCGTTCTTCTGATACGGTATCGTCATGTTGCCAGAAAGATGGGAAAAAGTTGTAGGAAATGATGAAAAATATTTCGATTAACATATGTTACTCTTAATGAGTGCCTTTTCCAAGTGAAGAAATGATCAGAATACATGCAAATACCTATTATATTTCAAACGACTTAAATGTAAGTGATTTTGTGAATAGCTTATCTTATCTGCCTTATAAATCAAATCATATAAATCAGTGCACATTAGTATGATTAAAATGTGAATCCATTAAAGATGCTTTTCATGTAATATAATAAAATGTAAATCTATTGACACCATATACAAATTGCAATGAAATTGGAACTTTGCTTATGTATGCTTTTAAAGTATTTCGTTTTGTTTTCGATAAAACTCACGTTTTATCGTTTATAAAATACGTAGAATGAAATTTATACTCATGTGTATTTATTGATTGTTCTAACATTTGTTTATGTTTTTATTCGTATGTTATTGTCCTTTTTCATTTTCGTAATAAGTAAATATCAGCTACTCCTTGTATATATATATATATATATATATATATGAATGTAGATTTTATTGAAATATTTATCAACATGAAAATTTGTCATCCGCCGTTTGGGAATACGTAAAATTTTCTTTTTCACGCACACGCGAAAATATGTAAATAATTTGAACATTATACACACAATCAGCATTATTGAGTAATCGTGTCAATAGCGACACATACTATAAATTCTGTAAATCACATGGTTTAATAAGCACTCGTCGTGCAATGCCTAGACAGAGCCGCGCGGAACACACATACCTAACGTACGTATATAATATTAAAACATTAAAGTATGTGTTAGTAAATCCGCTCAACGCATACACATATATTAAACGTTGAAGGAACTGCAAAGCTAAAGTGCTCGCTACAATGCCTTACAAAACATATTAGCATATAAAAAATAATGCGAAATTTTTTTTTTTTTTTTTTTTTTTTTTTTTTATTCACAAAATTGTACTGGTATACTAATTCGATGACACCATTTGTCACATATATACTTTTAAGTAAAGATATATTTAAAGTCAATGAAATCATAGCCATCCATCCTTCTATCACTTATGGTTAAATGCACAGGCATCAGAGACATTCAGCTGAGAAACTAGATTTTAGTTAACTTGCACTTTACAACGATGATCTCTAAAGTCTACCTAAAAGATTGTTTCAATTAAAAAAAAACGAGCAAATAAAAATAGAAGATTTTCAAAATATTATTGCAAAGTTATCTTCATGAAATTTGACATGAACTAGAGTGAACATTGGTCTTGGAATGGGAATTAAAAAAGCAAAGCGATTAATAAAAGTGTAAACAAGTAAATGAACGATTTGCACTTATTATTATTATTATTATTATTATTATTATTATATGTAATTTAGATGACAGGTATTCCGAATTCGTTTCAAGACGAATACAGTTTTCTTCTTTCTAAGTAACTTGACTTGGTTTTTTTTTTTCTTTCTCCTCCTTTTGCTTATTTTGTATGAATATGACGAGATTTACACGCAGCAATACATATTTACACGGGCGCGCGCGCTCATGGACACACACACACACACACACATACATACATACATACAAACACGTAGATGTTTATTTATGAGCTATGTTGACAAATTTGTTGTATACAAGCGATAAAAACTGACAAGCGATTTTAACGCCGATACACCTACTCACAATCGAAAAAGGAACAAATCCGCATCACAGTTTATTTAAATAGTGAAGATACACATACCCCTGATGACTACCTTACGTTTTCGTTTGCAACGATTCGGATATAAAATGAGATGAAATGAACGTCTCTTCATGTTACGGTATACATAAGAAATATTTTCACTGTATAAAAATTATATACATATATCCGGACCTGCTGCTATGCTTGTCAGTTAGACTAAGCGTCTCGACTATTTATAAATATATATATGATAGTCAGTCCAACCAACGAACCACATTTCATTGCTGAAGGAAAATTGGCATATTTTTTGTGCTATTCTCTATTTACATATACACTCAACAGCAAATATTCTTCGTCAAGAGGAATTTGTTAGACACAAATACTTCACGTATTTTATGCATGGATTACTTGCTTGTTGCTATTGCATACAAATACGTATCTGTACGTGCGCACATATTATAAAATATGTAGTAAATGTATAGATGTGCAGAAATCAAATCATGAATTTTTCTCAATATAAATATTTTTTTCACATATATTTTTCCTGCACTTTTTTTTTCTTCTTTTTCCTGTTTTTTTTTTTTTTTTTTTTTTTTTTTTTTAAATAACCTGTTACCTGTTTCACAAGTTAGAAAGATATTTTTCGCTTCTTTTTAATAAACATAACTCACATATTCATGCAACATTCTGCTTGTAGGAACATCTTCCCTACTCTACTATACAAATATTAAGTCATCCCATAAATTGTGTGAGTTTTCTCTGAAGCTAGTGTAATGCCATACATGTTAGTAATGCTGTACAGCAATAAAATAGCATACGAGTAAAACAAAACATATTATTAATAAAATATTAATTATAACGATATGACTCTTTCATTCCAAACTGCTATCGATAGTCGTCAAGTAAAAAAAAATAAAAAAAATAAAAAAAATAAAACATTGTTGACTTGAGATCGATATGTTATTAGCGATCAACCCAGAATCACTTACCAAGTCGATCTAAACTTATCTGTTCCGGTATTGTTATCTTAAAAATTGTTTTTTTTTTTTTTGCTATTTAAATATATATTTGCTGGATATCCTGCAGTGTATGGTCACTTTTATTGAGCCCAAAACCGAGAATAAATTAATCCGAACCGATTCTTTTCTTTTCTTTTCGTTCTTCTTCGTTCCTTCTTCGTTATAACTTTGAATAAAAAAAAATTATGTTTGAAAAAAAGTCAAATGATGATCTAAAAGGTAGAATTTGAAATATACAATTAATTCGTTTAGTTTGCGTATTTTATTTTAGCAAAATGAGAAGACCAGATTATTTATAGAACGACCTAATAGTTGTTCACAGAAATATTCATATATAGACTTTGTATTTTATATTCACTTGTATATTAGAATATTCAACTCTGAGCTCGTTTTTTTTTATTTTCCATTTTTTATTCTCATACTTATGTATCAATGTATTTTGTCTAACTTTAACGTGCATTATGTAGTTGTTATTGTTATTATCACCACGTTAACGTTCTTGGGTGTTACAAACGTTATATTTCCTATTTATTTTGTGTGCATTCATCCTAGATTTTTCTCATATCACACGTACGACATTTCAATAATGTAATTTCCTGTTTTATTATTGCTGGCATAAAGGTGTCGCATGGTACCTTTTATCATACGTACATCTCATGTACACACTTAGTTATCGTATATATTCTTATATAGAAAGATGTACGCATATAAATTTAACGATGTATTCGGATTGCTGTTAAAGAGAAAGTTTTGCAAAAATTTTAATCAGTAAAATTTTACAAATCTATCATAAGCATATGGAAATACATTAATTTCGTTATGTGAATTCGTAACGTAACAGAATTCTAATAAAAAAACTCATTATCGTATATAAATGTTATCGATCGATCTAGATAATAAGTTATAGATGAAAATATCTTGAAAAGCTGTTTGGAAGACTTTGCTTTGCGCATATTTTCAAAGAAACACTACGATTAGTATAACTCTGCCGATTTTGATTGTCTTACTTCAATTTGGCGATTTCTGAAAATATGTCGTAAGTCAAGTAAACCACGCGAGGCAGACGGAAAAGGTAAAAGGACAGATGGCGAAACAAATGAAGAGATAGATATAAAATTTAGATGAAGCGACGGCTGCAGAGACCAATCAAGAGTCCTATGACAAGTCGGAGAGAAAATGTGATACCCTTCATTCATGACCGAACCCTTACTTGATTGTTTGCAAAGAAACCTGGCGAAGCGTGAAATTTTGAAAAGGCTTTTGATGCTCTCCAACGCAGCTCTTACGAATAGAAGCATAAGTAGTTTCTCTTCAGCGGTACTGCTACCAATCGTTGACTGCATTTATATTGTAAGAAATATCTTAAGAATCTTGAGATGCAGCAAATATTTTCGCTTCAATTTTCTAACCATAAAAAATAAAAAAACAAAAAAACAAAAAAACAAAACACCAAAGATTGCAGTTTTGATTTGACTTGTGAACGAACCAAACAGAGTTCTGGACGTTCGCTTTTTAATTGATTTCAAACTTGTTAAAATCGGGACATTACGCATAATTTTATTTAGACTTCTCTATGTATTCTATTTTCATATAACTTTTCAAGTTCCTGTGAAGTTAATATGCTAATACATACTGTTCAGAAGCAACAGGCCTGCATGCAATTCAAAGTCACCCAAATTTCAACTGTACGTGTTGGGCATTTTTTCTCTTTGCGTTTTCTGATGATTGCTCCGTATACGGGCCAGAGAGTATTTATAATCTAGTTTTATCATCTCATTTGTAATACTAAGTTACGTGTATTAGAGATCTCGCAAAGCCTATATATGTCTGTATAAATTAATCAACAACGCAGGGAATTCACCTATACATGAAACATGGTCACAATCATAAAGAAGTGGAAAAAAAGGAAAGGGCTAGGAAGTGGCTGCAGGGTAGAGGCTGTATGACCTTAGCATTCACTACAATTACGAGCAAGTACGTTCCAACCGCATTGGTAGTAGTAACGACTCTTATATATTCTCGGATACTCGCTGCAAGTGCGACTAAAACAAACTCTACCGCACTGAGATTTGTGATTTGCGATTGTTACCTACACAGCTACTCATGCGGGTACTCTCTATATACATATATATGCATATGTATATACGGCCATGGGTTAATTCGTTGATCTGTTTGCTATTGATATTTTCACATAGTCGTGAAGGTTAACTTCGACCACCTTTTTTTTCAATGGATTCATTTAAAGAAAGCGAATAATAATGAAAATGTCGAATATGAAAAATTTTCAAATTATTTTTACTCTTAAGCTGACAGTAGCTGATGGTATAAAATCTATCATAAGTATTAACCGGAATCGAGGAGACATTTTCATTTGCAAATGGTCGACCAAAATCGAATCCTCAGCGCTTGGCTAAGCTATTTTTGAATATTGAAAATATTTTCCACCTTCGTCATGCATATGAGATGATATGCTCACAATATCGCGCATTAGTTATTTATGGTAACAATGCCGTCATACGTTTTAAATGAGAAATATCTTAAAAGTGTACTTTTGATAATTTCACAATATATTTTTTAAGGTAATAATAAGTATTTGGGTATGAAAAGATTCGGTCTGAGCCGAATATAATTCTTTATTTTATTTATTTATTTCTTTATTTTTTATTTATTTTTTTTTTTTCAAATAATAAATGCATTCGGCTCTTAAGAGCTGCTTACTTTTAAAGGTACATATAAAAGCATCATGTTTATTTTACATCATAAAGGTACACTTAACGCACGCGATGTGATATATTTGCACACGTCATATTACGAAATAATATAATAAACACCTACCTCTTTTTTTTTTTTTTGTTGATAATAACAATTTCGTTTTTATATATTTTATTTTTTTTCTTCACAATTTGAGTGCATTTTTATATGACTTTAATAATACCTACTCAGACATTATTAAGGATTACGTTTTCTATTTACATCTAAACAAAACATCACCTCAGACACATATTTAAAATGGAACCTATAACCAGCGCGGCTCTTAAGTTTAAACATAGGAAAAACAACATTAACCGCAAAAAAAAACAAGCCTGCATACCATCGCTTTTTATGAATATTTCTACTCTCATGTTTAAACAATTCGTTGCGCTAGAAAGTATTATAAGGAAAATGCAAAAAAAAAAAAAAGAAAGGAGAATGGAGAATGGAAAATATAATATAAAGTGTACAAAAGTGCATAGATATGTATATATATATATATATATGTACACTTTTAAAGGTAACAATAAATGGGTTGGAATTATATTAAGTACAGAGAGCGTTTTTCTAATGCGATATGTTGCAATTTTTTCGTTTGTTACAAAGTTAAGAAAATATTTTTTTGCTATGGAAATCATTTTTTGTAGAGAAATCAGGTTTAAGTAATTCCCATTTGCGCGTCATTCTTATCTTCACAATAAAATATTCTTATTTGACAGTCTGCGTATTACGCATTTCTTTTCCCTTCTTCCATTTCCTCTATCAGATGATTTTTATTATTTTTTTTTTTTTTCACTTTTTATATCTTCTTTGAAGTTCCATTTTACGATACCTTTGCTAACAAGTTTTACTGCAGGACTTTGCGATTTTATAACTTTACTATTATAGCAGAACTCTTAAAAAGACGAAGAAAAAAAGATTGAAATATATTCGATTGACAGAAGCGTATCTAATAAAGAAGAAACGGAAGAACAACATAGAGACAGAGAGCAACCGATATGGCTCTATATATAGAGATTACATAAAAAACTTTATGAAATTTCTTTCTTGACAACCTATTATTTTGCATACGTTTACATTATCGTTGTAAAGCCGCTCTCACTATACACCTTACCTTGAATGTATCTCAATACATATTAATTAAGTGCAATTTTGAAAAGACCTGGCCAGAAAGTCATTCCGCTAAAATAATGCATTTGTTAGAGACCCGAGATTACTAGTCGATTAAAATCTCATAATTTTCCAAAAACAAACTATCCCAACGAACTGTGGCATTGATATTTTTTCTTTTAATCCATTTTGATTTTCAAAGCAGTTGATGTTTATTCATTACGGCAAGCTTGAAGATCGAATACTAATTTTCCCTTAGCGGTTTGCAACAGAAAGAATTGTTCTGAAGCGATTTTAAACTACTTCTCAAATTGAACATCATTTATATTCCTGATCGATAGGAAAGCAAATCTTTCGCGTCAAATTCGTTTCCAATGATGTAGTGTAGCGTCAATAGAAGGTTAGAAAAATCGACCCGAGACAACAACTTCCCAGGCTGCTCGAGTACGCATTAAGAAATACTTAGGCATTCAATTGTTTAGTTATCGCTTCTAGGAGCATTTGCGAACAATTCGTCCTTTTTTGAAATATTAGAGTATTCCTCGTATTAGATAAGTGAAAATGAAGCGAATGTAAGCGTATTACTTCAGCTAATACCTTCACGCCACTTTGTCATGTAAAGACTTTTCAAAAAAAAAAAAAAAAAGTTGTATTAAAAGTAATCGAAGAATGATCCGATCCGAATTGTTTTCATTTGCGTTCATTCTTGGGTCAAAAAACGTGAATTCAGTAAATTTAATCAAAATATCTCAAACTACGCGATCTGTTGGTCCATAGCAAAAATAAACAAAGGACAGACAGACAGAGAAGCGCATAATAAAAGGTGGATCTATGCTAACGCCTTCTGGACATAAAAATATTAAAAATATTAAAATTTATGTGTTTATGTTTTCAGGTCAATCCTTTCAATCAATTACAACAATTATTAAAGCCTATGACTCGCTGACTGAAGCACTCTGGACACAAAACCGAGGTTTTTCTACTTTTAGATATTAATCTCAAATTGATTGTTAGCACGATGTAAACTCTAATGGTAAAGTGGACCACACTATAAGTAAACAACTACAACTTTTTAAATATATTTGCTTGAGATAATTAATATCAAGAAGTCACTTCAAAACGTACGTAGATGCTTGGGAGCTCGCTGTCTCTTCGCGCATCCTGAAATTCATATCCTATGAGCATGAGAAAACTAACAGTGTTCATCAATTTGATTTGTGTTGGGTGTTTGAATAAATTTTGATCATTTTTTCGCTTGAAAAACATATTTATTGAGAATAATTATTGCAACAGATATTATTCCGAATATTTTCGATGCTGTGTCCAAAGAACGATATTGATGTGGCAGGGATGCAATCATCGATCCATTGTGAACTTGTTCGAAGTCCCGTGCCAGTCAAGCCATATTGCATAGATCTGAACGAAGTGGCAGTCAAAAGACGCTATATCTGCTAAGCGCGCTAGATACGGCAGAACTTTCCATTCAAGCTGCAACAGCGTATCCTTAACAACTCTTGCAACGTGTGACCGAGCGTTGTCATGCAAGAGCATAATATCGCGTCTGCAACAAAACATCGTTCAATTCGTGCAATTGACGTTGGTACACATCTTCAAATGATTTCTCCATTTGCCAAGCTGTGCTTAAGTTTTTTGTGAGTTCAAACTAAAGTTTCGTCCAATAAGTCTTGCAATCCATTGCCTTCGAAATTTTTTCTAGTTCTTAAGGCCACTCTTTGTCATTGATAATAAAATCAACACTTTGCACACAGCGTTGAAACCCAAATCGACAAGTTGGCGATTGATGTGGCAGCGTCACCGTAAGTTTGACGAAAGTATTTAATGAATTTTGGGCAGTAGGTTTCTTCAAATCAAGCAACAAAACTAACGAATATAACGTGCACTGAACAACTCAATAATGCCAAATGAAAAGCTATTATTTTATGCAGCATTGCGTACTTTATCGGTTTTACCAAATCCTTATCGCTGATTAAAATACATGCAAGCACTTAATAATAAAATTTCGTTTATCAAAAACGTATGTATCTCGTTTCCTTTTTAATTTCTTCTTTCTTTTCTTATTTTCACCCTAATGCAAATCAATTGTTTTATCCACTTTAATACTTAGCCATCTACATATGCATGTACATAGAGATAGAATATCTTCTTCGTAGATATGGTAGTTTGTAAACTTAGCTGATAGCAAAATGGTGCTAACTAACTTGAAATATCAGTACCTTCATTAGTATTGTCATTGCCATGTCAGCTACTTTTACCCATGAACGCTTACTCAAACGTTTAAGAACGAAAACATTTGTAAAATCGTATGCATTTCAAGTGAGTTGCGAAGATACGTAGTACATGTATGTGCATGCTTGTCGAGAATTCACACAATCCTTATATAAAACCAGATTGTGCTACTGGTTTGATATAACAAAGGAGCTAAAATGTGATGATGATGGTGGATTCAAATTGTAAAAGCGTTTTATTTACCAAACGTTAGCAGTTAACACTTAGAATGCAATGATTCTTGCCGTTCATTTGTTACTTTTTTCCTTATTGCTTTATACTCTGTATTGAATATTTTTTAGAATTCCATTTTCTTTTTTTTCCCTCTCCTTTTCTTTTTTTTTTTTTTTATTTTGGAAAGAATTAACAAACGAAGGAACATGGTGAAGGTGTTCGAATTTCTTTTTTCTTTTTTCTTTTTTCTTTTTTTTTTTTTTCTATTTTAGCTTACAATTCTCAAATTGTTGATGACGATTTGAACTATTTTCACAAACAATTGAACAATAGGAAAAAGAGGGTAGAATCAGTGCTGAGCTCTTTTTTTCTCGTTGCATTGTATATCGTACACTTGCATAGAAAATGTTGCAATTTTAAGTATGGCGTTCAACTTTTATACACATTTGATTATAGCATCATGGTCTCCGATGACAAAGCGACGCTGTCGAGAGACTCAATGTATGTATAAACGAGTATGCATATATGTCCTTTAAAGCATATATAGATAGATATTTGCAGACCTAAGCATGTACGTATACATGAATACATTTTACTATAACCTCCATTCTATTTTATTCGCTGTCTGCGCTGTACTGCTTTGGGCTGTCAGTCATCAGTTTCTATGGATATTTCATGTACCATTGATGCCATCATAGCATTCCAGTATATATATATATATATATATATATATATATATGTATATATGTGTGTGTACGTAGAAATATATGTGCATATGACAAAATGTTTCTGATTTGATTGAGCGGTTGTGTATTCCCACGTTTTATTAGAATACAAAATGAGCATTCTTTCCAATACTTCCGTACTATATATGAGTCCATATGAAAAAACTAAAAAAAAATTCACTAAAAAAATTTTCTTTTATTAAAAAAAAAAAAAATTGAAAATGTAATCAAAAAAACAATGTCACACTTCAACTTTTGTAAATGTACCAAAAAAAGAGAAGAAGAAAAAACACAGCAGTACGACAGAACGGCTCCGTCGAGAGATTCGATAGTCGTTAGTCAACGTTAGACCGTTAAATTTATATCAGCACGAACGTTGGATACCCAACAATCACAGTAAAAATCCGCTGTATTTCTTCTTCTAATCATACATGTGGATACGTGAAGGAGCTGAACAAGAGTACATTGGCTGGCATTACATTAGGTCCGAATGATATTTTTTTGATTATATTAGATCGCCGGATTCTATTTTCTTCAGATTGAATTGGATTTAATTGTATTAGACTGGGTGAGTGACGGCCATACACGGTGAACCATCTGCGCACCTCGGGGTAAGAAAGGCCCCCTTATTAGGGGATTGTCTCTCCCCCCGGGGGGGTGATCACTCAACTCAATTGAGTGCCTAAGGTTGTAGGCAACCCGTCCGATTAAGGCATCAAGCCAGGTGCAAACGTTAAACACACAGAGCGACCTGTATTAGACTGGGTGGAATGAAACTATGTGAGTTTTCGGAGGATCATGGGCGACCCTCATCTTTTCGCGGTGCTGCCTATAATCATTGACTGATTGCTTTATAGGCTCTTACTTATAGAGCTGCTCAACAGACAAGGGGAAAAAAAATTGTTTAAAGTTTACTACCTACAAACTGGCGACGGTTGTTTGCTACGCGGTTCTCTCTTTTCTGCTCTCATTCGGTTCCAATTTATTGAGACCATCAAAATTGCTGAGTTTCTAAAGGTCTATGAAGTTTAAGAGAGCTGGGCCACAGCTGGGTATGTGATGTGTGGTGCTGTCCTTTTCTCGAGATGTGTGCCAGATCCAAAGGCAAAAGTAGGTCTTGCTGCGCATATTACAAGCTCATCCAAAGCTGTACAGCATGATATACGTCCAAAAGGGCGACAAGTCATGAAATTGTGAACGTCCACGGTGGTCAAGTTGTTCAAAAGTAGGATTGCTGCTGGTATGACGATGCAAAACCCATCAAAATACCGGGATTAGTGCCTTCTCCCCTGACTACTGAGCACCGACCTTGGGCCAATATCGTGGTGGCCATGTTTACCTAAAGTTTTCGGGAGGAGCTAACATAGAGGTGTTAGATAGGCCTCGACGCCTACTAAACAGCGTAACCCAGCCATTTTCTACTTTAGTTACTCAGGAATAGTAGAACCCCCTTCAATGGGGATGATTATACTACTTGAGGGCGTCAGTTATCGTTTATCATATTCATTCGTGTATCATCGGGCACTATGAGATAAAACTTCCCCATACCAGATGCTTACATAAAATCTTTCTGAAATTGTGTTGGGCTGTTTGTGATTGAGATTCCATGTTACAAAAGAAATGTTGGAAATAACATACCACTATCTGCCAACGAGGTTTATTTTCAAAGCAGTCGAACGAAATTCTAACCGTAAAAGAAATCTTCAAGTGCTACAAATACACTCAGTATTCGAATACATTTCATTTGCATTTCACTGTTAATTGCATTCAAAGAAGCCGAGCATAGTCACTAGCTCCGGTCACATCTAGTCCATTATTTAATTAAGAAAATTCTCCGAAAATTGTTATTATTGATTATAAAAGAGAAACAAACTTAGAAGATATCTCTTATTAAGCATTCACGGCAATTTGTTTGTTTTGTGGGTTGAATGCTTACCTTTAATATGCACAGTGTAGTCTAACCCTTGATAAAATCCACTTTTCTTTGTTTTATGAAACGGTAATAAGAACAGAAAATCTTCTTATTCTTAAATGATATGAAAAAATTACATTACGTTTAAGACGAATTTCGAATATCGAGCATTTTCAACTTGCGAACTTATCGGAACTATTGTTCCAGATAATGGTGCCGCGATCTCGGATTAATACCTTTATTAGATTGCCAGATTTTATTATTAATTAACACATTTTTCTCTCGATAAGTTTATGCGGAAGTATCAACCGTCCGATCGCAAATTTTCAAAATGTTTTCGTGCAAGAACGATGAATAATTTTATTAGACAAATTCGAGTAGGGTATTTAACGGCGCCCACCAACTAAACTGTTTTTAGTTGTATTTTCCTTTTTATTTTTTTTTTTTTTCATTTTTACTTATCATTTTCAATTGTGATTCGTAAGCAGAATCCAAGAGTTCTGCATAATTCATACGCTGCACATCTCTCTTACGCTACATTATGTTATATATGGAATAAAATATTTAGCACACCTTCGCCTTTCGATGGCGGATATATGAGAAGATAATTGAAATACATTTTAATGCTAATTAATCTCTTACTGAATGTAGTAATGGAAGCGAATTAAGATGTTATAAATTCTTTTTAATGAAGAAGAAGAGAAATTGTGTTTTCTTTGAAAAATTCCTTTTACTTTTTTTATTCGTTATGGAATTTTCTTATTCAGCGATTGAAGCAATTTCTTCAGTTTCATAAGCAGTGGCGTAAGTGTATACTAAATCTTTTTTAAATTATTAAATTTAATTGTAAGCAGTATCTCTCTGTCAATCTGCTTGGACGCGTTTTGAGAGTTTCCATGAAAGTAAAGTATTTATCACAAGTCTTTGAAAGATGTTAAGCATTTCAGCAAACATGCAACAGAATGTGGCTGAATGAGTTGATATTCTTAACAATTTTGCGTATTTCAAAAGCGTCCACTTTTTGCGGTATCCCAAAAAACCAACATTGGAATTGTGATAGATTTAATTTCTTTTTGGTTACTCTAGGTCATATATATACTTTGTCTTTAAAATAATTTCAAAGAAATTATATAAGAGCTAAGCCGCATGATATTAGTTTCTCGCCTCGCTATAAGAGTTTATACTACAATTCATTTGTTTCCAAAATCATGAAATAATTTCATTAAATGATATGTGATATCTATTATGAGTAGATCACTACCGTTAGTATTCAAAGGTGCAACAATACGATATTGAGTAATGTTTTAATAACCGAACTCTTTTGAGCGACATTTTGCAAAAAAGAAAAAAACCGACAATCGTTTTGTGCGTGATAGATTCCTTGGGTAAAAATTCTTTATTATCCGATATGCATAGAAGATCTTTTAACGTAAATATTTTACATTACAAACTAATAGTCGATCTTTTTAAGGAACGGCTCTTATAAAAGCCAAACAACATTGTATCATGTTATTTTATTATTCAATCTACATATGTAAAAGATTGTTGCCTTTACTTGAATTGCAACTAAAAATTATTCGCTTCAAATTATTGTAAACTTTGTGCAGACTTCAAACTTTATTTAGCTACGAGTCAGCAGTTATGTCTTACATATTTTAGTTTCCCTAAAAGAGAAATAAATATTTATTTAAATTAATTTGTGCTTGAAGGATTATTGTTACTATTTACTCTAAACATTGCTATGTTTTTGTTGCAACTTTGTCAAGACATCAAATATCATTTAAAACAAAAAAAGGGGAAATATCTTACAAAAATGAAATAATGATCTCTTTGCCCGCTCGGGTTGCAGTTTTATATGCAGTTCAAAGTTGTTAGACAGGAATTTGTCCGCTGTTTATTGTGTCGGTTGTTTTTGTTCGTTTTTCATTATAATGATTGCAACAACATTTGGTTTTTGTGCATATTTTTCTATTTTCATAACTGCTAAAGCATACTTTTACTATTCAGTAATTTATAATTTTATGTAGCATATTTTTAAGAGCATTTCATTTTTTATTTTTATGTTTTCTTGTTTTTACTACAGCAAAGTTTAATTTCATTTTTGGTTTTTTGTTTTTTGTTGTTTTTTTTTTTCTTAATTTTACTTGTGAAAGAAAATAAATGAAAAACGTTTTGTAAAGAAAATATGTGCTCAAGGGAAATATTTCTCTAAAAACTGCTAATTAATTATGCAATTCGAATGTTCTAAAAAGAGGAAATGCAAAACACTCCGTTTTTTGTTATAAAGTTATTAAATGCATTAAAAATTTTTAATTAAGAAATTAATATCGACAACAGCAAATGCATTTATTTGAACAACAAAAAACATTGTCCAGTAATCTTTAAAGATTTAATCAAGAGTTTTTTGTAAATTTTGTTATGAACTCATGGAATTGATTTAAAAGTAAACTAATTAGGATACTTTCTCTATTTATACTCTGCTAAATACTAAATAAACAAATTTCGTAAACCCTTTGAAAATAAACAACAAATTTTCATGCATGTTTAACGAGAAATGCATATTCGTGTTTGTATCTGTATGAGATGTGTCTATATGTCCAGATTTCTATGGGTTATCTGTCTATTTGTCTCGGTCTTCCTTTTTCCTATGCTTTCTTTCTCTTTAGCTGTCTCTCTCTCTCTCTCTCTCTCTCTTTCTTTCTTTCTTTCTTTCTTTCTCCCTCTTTTCATCAGTCCTTCTATTTCTCTCATTAAAAATTTTATAAGAATCTACAAGATTTCCTTCGTACGTCGTCCATCACAGGTTGACATTCGGTCTTTATGTGATTGGTTATCAGTTTGTTACCTCAACTTATTCATATATGTGCACCGAAAGTTTAGCAGAACCATAGCAGTCCAAGGTTTACACATTTTCTACATTTCGGTTACTATGTGCATCGTAAAAGTATTTTCTCATTGCATTGTTCTTAAGGACATTTTCAATTGAATATTTACTTGTACACACACAGTTATGCAATGCGGTTATAGTGATTTCAAACTTTTAAGTAGAAAACAAATCGCACATAATCTCTTTCATTATATACTGCCATGAAATAACATAAGTTGGAATTTTTATTTCAGTAAATTCTTTGTAATTCTTTGGCGAAAGCAATTTTCAAAAAAAAAAAAGAAATGAAAACTTCTTTGTTGCGTTCTTTAACCCTACAGCTTGGAAAAATTGTAGACTTGTTAACAGAACAGAACGTACGTATGCATTCATGTTATAAATTAGTACACATGATATTTTAAAAATTTTCTGCTTACATGTCTAACTGACCAAACAATGAGCGCGACGTAAGCGACCAGTAAAGAGCTTAGGTTTCTTTTTTTTCACTTCAACAAATAATTGCAAAGGTAAACGAGAGAAATAAGTACGTATGCTTCCAAATTGCTTCTTAAAAGGTATTATTTATATGCACATTTTTCATATTCATGTATACAATATTTTTTGCTTCAAAGTGACTCCAAAATGATGTTTAAGAGCATTTTAGAGAAAAAAAACATGCAAAGGATTTGATAAACTATTCTGCGATATGGTAAAAACAAGATAGAGAATTATAACGACTTAAGCATGACCATCAGTTATTCGCATATGCGGGCAGGGTCTCTTAACTATGCTTGGAGACGCTCAGCCGGATACAGAGTAAAGCGCGTATACCCAAGGGCGGCGAAAGTGGCACCAAAATTTTCGTTATTCTTTAGTATCAACGTATTGCATGTTGTGCTGTGCTTACGTACAAATACGTCCAGGGCAAATATTACGCAGATTACACTAAATCCTTTAAAAAGACTACACGGTATTCTCAGCGTTCCCACACGATCGTGCTGGGATTGCCTGCATACTGCACAGCGCACTGCCGCGACTCGTCGCCCTTCACCGTACAGCCCACCAGCAGCGCTCTTTCCCACCATACCTAATTTCTCTATTGTCAAGACGATCGTTCACAAACGCCACCTCCTTGCTCCATCCGTCTCTTCCTATATTCTTCCTAATCACCGTCGTGCCGAACGTATGGGGTACACCTTCTATTTGATTAATCATAAAAAAAAAAAAAATTACCTTTCATGTGGAACTCTAATTAGGTTCATCGACGAGATCGTGGGAATATAAAATGTTGTCAATAACTGTGTCGAAGTTTCCGCCGGAAATATATTTATTCATAAACTTCGTCAGAGATGAGCTACCGCATAGCCGAGAGAGAGACTTGCGACTGCCAAGTGCGGTAGGCTAAATTTTATAAATAGCTATATCTGCAGTACTTGCTTGGACATGTGTTCGCTTATCTAATATTCTAAAAGCTTGCAAATATCATATGCTGTTTATTTTATCCTTGCTTTTTGTTTCTAATCGATATTCTTCGCATTAATGTCATAGGTTATCATAAGTTTATGTTAGCTTACTAGTACTTAGTCTTAGCAGTCTAAAAAAACTGCGAATTTTAAACTTTCGATTGGCGCAAGCAAATGCTTAAACAAATACAACGGCGGCGATAGTTCAAAACGCGTGTAATGCGATCGTAATAGGTGACAAATGATGGATCTGTGCGCATGAATCAGAAAATAAATATCAGTCGAATATGTGGGTATTTTAAGACAAACGAAATCCAACGAAAGATTTTTGCGTTCGCGGCCCTTCGAAAGAAACGGTCTCCTGTTTTTTTCGGAAAGACTGGCCATATAGCAACGGTGCCTTTAAATTCTTAAATTCCAGCTTTCCCTCCTAATTTTAACGGCCATAAGAAATGTTACAACAGGTAATTGGTGGACAGAGAGTAAAATAAATTCAGATGAGAGATACTGCAATACATGATGTGCCCTCTACGCTGTATATCATCGCATCAAACATAACTTACAGCATATTTACCATCCCACATGAAATACATGAGAAGTGCCGTATATATGCCCGAAGGATAATACTAAAAACGTAAATGGTTAATTTTGAGATTTTTGCAAGCTTGTGAGCTGATTTAGTCATGTCTTAAGCTCGCATTAAGGACATAGCGAAAAGAAAAATTTTAAATGAAATTTATCGTTCTAGGGCAATTTTTGAGATGACTAACTGCTTTTTTAATAAATTAATTAAAATTGAAAATGATTTCATTAAATCGAAGTGTTCATTTCATGCTATGTTATCTATGCGATGTTACTAATAAATAGTAATCAAATAAAAATTTATAAAAGCAGGCCTAAAAATAGTCTAAGATGAAGCATGTTGAGTAAAAGCTTATAAAATATTTATATTAAGAACTCTTTCGAACTATAACTTCAAAATCCATTAACAACTTGAAAATGCAGGCAATAATTATATTTACCATACGACACCTAAAAGTATACTAAAATATCAATTGTGCAATTTTGCAAAATTTGTTGACAGCAATGTTTCCATTTTAAATAAATAAATAAATAAATTATATTAAACCACAAGTCATTAAGCTTAACTACGTACCGACCAACATATCGACATACAAATACAATATGTCAACTTTGATAAACTAAACCAACCGACACGTAAACTCAAATTTTCTTCTACAAATTTTCTAAATATTTTCCCTTTTGTTTAAAACCCAAAAAAAAAAAAAAAAAAAACCAAAACAAAACTTTTTTAACGAGTAGTATAAAAAACATTTATAATACTTGCCACTCTTAAAACTACAACATATTCAATTAAGTATATAGAGAGGGGAAAAGTGTGTCTTCTTTTACCAAAATCGTTTACTGGTTGGTATCTTTCAACTCGTCGGAGTTGTTTACTCAATTAGTAAATATTATAAATAACATAACATCTTGTTATTGTAATTGTTTATTATTTTCCCTCTTCGTTACGACGGGTAAGCTTCTTTATTTTTTTTTTTTTTTTTTTTTTTTTTCTTTTTTCCCTTAATAGATTTTCCAAGTGTTTACTTTAAAGCAAGAAAAACAGACGATCTTAAGTGCGCTTAAAAAAAAAAAAAAAAAAAAAAAAAAAAAAAAAAAAAACTTACCTGCAACGCATAGAGAGAAAATGTATAGAAAAAGCATTTTTTAGAAATTTAATAATTAAGTAAAACAACCAACAAAAGCATAGTAAAAGTTCAGCTAAAAGACATCGTACATGCACATTTATAATGCAAAAAAAAAAAAAAAAAAAAAAAAAAAAAAGAAGAAAATTGAAAACACAAAAAAGCTTAAGGAAAATTTTTAAGAACAATATAAAAACCTGTTGGTTAGCTCTACAGTCTCAGTTACATAAAAACTGCTCACACATATATATATATCCACAAATTCACTTACATTGTTAGGCATGTATGTATATCACTATATTGTAATTATTAAATGAGTTCTCTGTTCATTATTATATTATATGTGCATGTTTATATGTATGTATATTTTACTGCTGGCTGCTTGTACGGTTTATTATTGTAGTTGCTCGGCTAAAGGCAAAACTCTGCTAAATTTATGTGCCTTGTCTATATACATGTTCACATATGTATATGTATATATGCTTGCTTGTTTCTTGTTGAAATTTAATAGTGTTGTTCGAGAAAAGTCACTTATTGTTTTCACTTTGTTTGGCTCGTTGTTAGCAGAGAGTACCTAGACGATTCCGTATATGGCAGTCATATCCACCTACATAACAAAGCCAGTAGCAAAAATTTTAGCAGCATAGTAAACAATAAAACATGAAGAATCTAAAAAGTAAAAGCAAATATAAGTAAATACCTGAGGTAAAATATCTTTGTTATACCCTATCTATCACATGCTTCTGATGAAAAATGTACCGCTTATGATTTCGCACAATGATTTAATTTAAACGTAAGAATATTTTTCTTTCTTCTGTTCTGTTTTAACTTTAGAAACTTTCTTTTCATATCAATATTTTAAGCTTTTCTTTTCATCATTTTTGAATCTTGCAAAAACAAAAGTAAAACATTTTTTTTTTTTTGCCCTTCAAGCAAAACAGTGTGGATTCATCATTTCAAACTATTACATACATTGGGATATCCCGAAATTCACGCAAGACTCGAATTTTCCGACCTTATGGGCGATATATAGCGAAACAATGCCAAGCCAGTTAACAGTTCAGTGTCATTAAATATGGCGCACTACAAGTAAGAAGAATTGGAGACAACCAATGGTTGCCGATCTTTGGAACAAAATCATGTACAAGTATTTTCACTTATTCTTATCGTAATGGTTTAATTAACGATTAATTGTTTGATGCAAAATTTAGGCTAAAGGCTTCATTCATTGTATCGTTCTTCTTCGAAATTGCGGCCGGTCAGGCAATAATAGTTAATGCCGCTAGCTATAACGATAGGATAATCGAATTTTTGCATCTAAATTGCAAAACACGAATGTGAACGAGATGTGGTGTCAGCAAGAGTGCTCCACATGCCGTACAATTCAAAAAATAATTCACTTTCCTTCCCACATCAATTTTGTAGTCGCAATTTTGTAAGGTGTCCAAGGCATCTTAGTCATTAAGAGTCTGTCAATTATTGGGAAGACTTGAATTACAGAGCGGTGCCTCGATTTTAAATTCCTTTTGCTTTACGAATACATATATATTTGTTTCTTACATATCTATAAACAAACGGACAAATATAGCTCTATCAATTTCGAAACTCCTGTTTAACATATAGGGTACATATTAAGATTTCTATAGGATTTGTTGTGCATTGCTCTAAATATTTCAAATGAAATAATAAGCTCAGTTGGTATACCTAATGTTTTCGGTGCTACATGTAAGAAATTTATATTTATTTTTCCTCTGTCTATGACAAGTTAAGACATTACTATGGTGCGAGGTATGCGTTCAAATACCTTAAAGCACTTCAGTGCCAACAACTATATCTTATGTTATATATATATCAGTAATTCATATTTCGTCAAATAATCCGTAAGATCTGCGGACAATCGTCTAAATTTTTAATAAAACAATTCTGTTAAGCAGTATATAAAAGAATCCCATCTAATCTGCTAATAAAAGAAATGAAGCAGATACTAAATAAATGGTTAAGTGAAGAATTGCTTAAGAGAATTAAGATAAGTATTCGGTTTAAAAGCAAATAATTGATTTACTTGTACTTGACTAGTTTAATAGATAAATTACTTTGCATGTTCAGCTACTTTTACTTCAATACCTGATTAATTACTTTCCTTACGTCTTTATCTCCCGAACAGTTCATTTCGCGATTAATCAAATTCAAGTTAATATGAGTTCGCTTAAACGGTCTCATTCAATTTACAGAGCGAACGTCTACACGGAGTTACATGGAAATAGAATGGCAATCTTAAATTGTTAAAGTCTTTATTCACAATCCAATGATGTTAACTCCAAAGGCAAACAGGGAAAAACCAAGCGAACATTCGCAGGCGCGTCATTTAGCTGCCGGCCGAGGGACGCGATTAGTGGAAAATCAGGTTAACCGATTAAAAATGAAGCTATGAGCTTAGATAATAGTAACATGCTTTGTAAAAATGTATATAAATATTATTATTATTATTATATTATTATACTACTACTATTTACGGAAGCCAAAGTCAGTCGGACAAGAACATTGGACTCAAAAAAGAATAGTAGAGTTGAGAAGTCGCGAGTACTGCCAAAGTAAAATCGAAATAACTTTACTCTAAAACAAATTGATTGTAAATAAAAGAGAGAGAGTGAGAATAAAAGAGAGAGAGAGAGAGAGAGAGAGAGAGAGAGAACGTGAAGTGTATTTCTCTTGAAAAGAATATCCACGATCTAGTAGTACGAGTCCTATCTTAGAAAAGCGAAATTTCGTAACACTACAGCGAAATTTCGTACAATGCAGCAGTAAAGCATTTAAGGAAAAATGCAATTATTATCTAATACCTTGTTCTATTTAGCTTGCTCGCATTCCTCTATAACAAATCCAAAATTTTCTGATTTACAAAATCATATGCATTTCGCAAACATAATTCAATTTTTTCGATTAGAGACTTGAATTAATTTCGATAATTTCTCATTGTATTCGTCCATCGTTTCCCCAAAGAGGCTACGGTCAAATTTTGAACAGAAACTTTAGTAAATTTTTTGAAATTTTTAATGATTTCACAAATTTCCGGTTTAGGGTCATCGATTGCAACATTTTCAAGAAGTGCATATTTATTACTTTATTATATCCACCACTGAAGAATGAGGGTGCCTTCAATTTGTCGTTGAAGTATAAATGTTCTTAATCACTAGAAATGTCTACATTGATTTAAGCATATTTGTCTGTCCGTCTGCGTAATATCTCTTGTGAATATTCTCCTGGCCGCAAAAATTACCATTGCAAGCTTTTGCATGCAGATTGGCACTGAAGAATAAGCAAACTGATGAGAGCCCAAGCCCGCAGCAGAGTGTAGATGAAACGTAATTGCGTTTTTCTAAGCAAAAAATTATGTGCTTTTGCTCATCATTGCTTAAAGATCATGAAAGATAGAAAACTGAAATTTTTTACATTTAGTTTACGAAAAATTTTACTGTTTATGTGTAAAAATGGAAAAGATCGGCCATGCCTACACAAAGTCGTAAGTGATTAAATTTTCATTTTCAAAATTCTTTTGTACATTCGTCAAATAAAGATGTATGTGGGAAGAAAGACCACGACATGATGGATTAATTTTTTCTTAACAACACCATTTATATGGGTATCAATTAAATGGACTTGGACAGTCGCAGACGACAACTACCTTAAGAAGCAGTGGACTAATTTTTTCTTCACAATATCGCCGATATGGGAAATAGAAATAGAAGGACTTGGAAAGTTGGACGAAACAAGTATGTTAAATATGTTAATTCTACATTAATAATGGTGAACGTAATCGTATATAAAAGCATGGCACGCTTAAGACTTTAGTGGTGGTGAGCATGCGAGTTTCGGCTCCAGTCGAATGTAACTTTCTTACTTGTTTACAAAGAAGATGACCGAACTAAACCAAAATTGGGAGTTTCAAAAATCCTAATCGTTGGTTTATTAAAAAAATCCTCCAAAGGCAGTCAAGCGAAGGAGGTCGCATAAAGTGTTTAGGAAGATTTGATGAAAATTAATGGAAATCTTGTAAAAAAAAAAAATACCACAAACGTCAACTGAGCCTTAAAATCTTTAAACTCTAAATATTAAAAGTCGAAGACGTCGAACAGTACTTCTCAGAATAGCGAAATTTTATTGAAAAAACAATCTACTGCCCAGCAACCAGCAATATCGAACAGTACTTGCTGCATATGAAGGAAAAGGTGAAAACAAGAGGTTTATAATATAAAAACATATTCATTTCGCTTCACTTATTCGTCACTAGATCGATGAAAGAAAAGCTTCAATCGCTTAATACGTCTCTTTTTTCATGCAAAACGTTGATGAGTAGATGATGTAGCACCTGATGACCGAGAATATAATTTCGCCCTTTATATCGTGTTTAAGCAAGACGGCTTACAACGAAAGAAATTAATTCAATTGTTAAACGAAAACAAAATTCATATTCATTTCAGCTGATTGTAGTAATAATAATAATTTTACTATACCTTTTAAATTGCCCCTGGCGATAACACGGCAAACATTAGAATCAACGAGTTTATGAACAAAAATTTTATTAAATATGTTGCATAAAATTGATTTTGATGTTGAAAACCTATATATTCCTTGGGGATGTTATAATGAAAATACTACGATTTGAACGGTTTTAGAGGTGTATTTACGTGTATTAAAGCTGACCATATATAAATATATTAACACTAAAACTACCGAGTGCGTTGCTTTGATTAGTTTCAACTCTCGCGTCTCAAGAAAAAACATAAATAAATAATATAATTAATATTCGGCAATTTTTTGATGCTTTTATTCTTATCAAAAGACCTTTAATCAATTGCAATCCATATTATCCATGTTATGTTAGGCATCACTACTTTTACCGAAAGGGATCATTTTGTGACTTGTTTTTTTTTTTCGGGAATATGTTTGTAGTCACAAAAATGAACGCATAAAAATGAAATTTCTTGATCGATTAGTAATTCAATGTTAAAAATTAAATCCGATCTGTCCACGTTCACTAACATAATGGAATCAACTTGAGGTAACATTGAAAAAACATTGAAAATTTTTTCATATTTTTGATCCCGTGAACATATTTTCAAAAGAGTGAGAACTACCATCATACTCGATCGACTAACAGACCCGATCAGGTCACTGACTTTTCCATGATTAACAATAAAATTTTTATTTTAATGTATTTTCAATTTATTCCAGTTGCATGAAGAACGTACTAATGTATATAGTAACAGCAGATATGAAACTGTTCCCCCAAAAGCACTTATTTCAAACATTCCGCGGATTAAAGATTAAAAGAAAATACTTATGAAAGCATTTTATTGTGCAAAAGATATTCAGCTCCCTCCTATCCATATGTATTGTAATAGACATGTTTGTGATACATGTGTATTTAATATAAATGTCCCATCACTGAAGGATGAGGGGTACATTCATTTTATCAAAGCGCAAAAG
Source organism: Glossina fuscipes (assembly GCF_014805625.2). NCBI lineage: Eukaryota > Metazoa > Arthropoda > Insecta > Diptera > Glossinidae > Glossina > Glossina fuscipes. The sequence continues at coordinate 29,352,270 of NW_023998414.1, read as the reverse complement.
AAAGCATCAGAGACCCCACAGAGTAGATACACTTTTAATCAGCATCAAATATGGAATCGATTTAAGCAAAGCAATCTGCCCGTTTGACCATCTATGCAATACCTATTGCAGGCCTTCTCAGAAACGTTGAAACGTTCTTGTACACAGGTTGTTATTGACTAGCCTGCAGTTCCATCTAAGCTGAGAATACCTCTCCTCTCTATCGCCTACAAATTTGAAAAATAAAGTGCAAATTATCTAAACTTTTCAAAGTACACGCCCACAACGTCTGCATGTGTATGCGACAAAAACGGCAAATACCTCTGCTTTCCGCTTCTATTTACTTGCTATTCATAGAGTACGACCATACAAATTTCTTTAATTTTATTCGAAAAATAGAAAAAATCAGCCGTGCCCACCCAATATTATCGGGTATAAATTGTTTTTGCGTGTTTTAGATTCGATCATGAACGAACATAATTTTCTTATATTTTTTATTTTTTTATTTATTTTTTTTCATGTACAATCTCTTCAATAAGATAATAAATAAATGTAATGAGAAATTGAAAAAAATAACCAAAATTATTGTCCCTCAATGGAAGATTAAGTATATGATGGCTTTCAACTTTCTTATCTCATATATAGTTTTATCTACAAAAAAAAAAAAAAAAAAACAAATATATTTGTTAAATTGAGAAGGCAGAAAGCTCTTCCGCTTAAGGTAAACATGGGAGATTAACGATCTGACCACTCATTTTAGGCGTATTAATGCAGCGGTCGGGACAATTTTTGGACCGATCACTAAGTTATTACTCGAAAATGAATATTCTGCAGAAAAGTTTCTTAGCAACATTTTTTTCTGTTCGAAAATTATAAAATATTATCGATATGTTTTCGATATTCGCTGAGATTCTTCTCTATCGCAATTCCACCCAAGTAAGTGTCAATATGATTTGATATGCAAAACATGCATGTTTCTAGTGTTAAAACATGTTTCTATTGTTTATTTTCATTATCGCGTATATAAAAATTTTAATAATCAAAAAATTTAATAAGTTTGTTGCCTACCTTTAGACTACATATTAAATAAACAACATTGTTTGCCTTTGTGAAATCATATAAAATTTTCATTTGCAAAATTAAGCCCATGCTTGTTCCAATTAAAACAGTACTTAACTTTATACCAAACGTAATTTATTTTGACTAACACGTACAAACATACATAAACCTTCATATATATATTTATACATATAAATATCATATGTATGTACATATACAAGAACTATATCTCTACACATGTACACATATATAGAGAGTTACCCATTTTGTAGCTCCGAATATAAGCATAAATGAAATATATTTCTAATATGGTTGACATAATAACTGATTTTTTTCAATGACTTCGGCTTCGAAGATATATCACATCAACGAGTTGCTGCCATACGTCGTACATTTCATAACAAAATCAATTTATTGGTAAAAAAGTTCAACGGTCGTATGATCTGCAAAAATGCCGATTTAAGCTTGCCACAAACATCATGTGGCATAACTGTAGAGGACTTTTTACCTTGAAGCACCGGCTTACTCCAATTAACCGCAAACTCTCAATGATTTTATTCATCAAGATTATTCGTATTATTTGTGAGATACTAGCAGATTTATGTGGGAAACTGACAAAAATTGATATTTTAGGATTGAAATTTTGCAAAACCCTAGAGGCGTTTATTTACATCAAATCACTTTCAAGCTAAAAAAAAAAGACGTAAGCCAATGTCTTCAATTAAGGAAAAGTAATGTTGATATCTTTTACCTTTTAGTTTTTATTACAAATTAAATAAATAGAAAGAGAAAAACAGTCATATAATGGCCTAAACCCACATATACATACGCAGGCATATGTATATAGGCATGTATATATTATATACAGAGCTCAAAAAGAACTCACCGCTAATGCTGTTTCGACTCCCAAAGATAACACAAATTAATGGAGTAAACAAAAGCTAATGGGAACAATTAGGTAGTGACACTTTTAATGGAATGGAAAATAACTTAAGGCCGATTTCAAATAACTTATGATTTGAAACGGTCATGGCATGTTATTCTGCAACGCATCCACAAACGCATTACACAAAAAAGGTACAAAATTAAAACTTAAACGATTAAATATAAACTCGATTATCATTCAAAACCCAAAGTGACAATCGTTAGAAAGGGCCGTAAAGTTTTTAAAGGCTTAAAAAAAAAAAAAAGAAAAAAGAGAAAAAAAAGCAAAAACAAAAAAAAATCTCTCTCCTTGATCCATAATATCAAAATCTCACAGCAATGACCAAACGAAAACATTAACGCAACCTTTGAAAGGCTTTATGGCTATTAACAATAACCCAAGGCTAACGATGAAATTTCATAGTAAAATCAACCGTCGACTTTTCGATTACTTTGAGGCCATGTTGTTGCAGCATAAATGTCAGGACGACATGTTATTAATGGAATTTAACGAACATGTACTTAATCTACGGATAGTGGCGAAACTTGATTATAAAGCCGTTTATATAATGACTTAAGCGTACGTCTCTTTTTGGTTTTTTTTTTTTTTCGTTTTTTTCCTCTTCTTTCTCTTTTCTTTTTTCAAATATTTTATAAATGATTTGATAGTAAAAAAAACTGTTTACGGTTGAACGAATACACATGTAAATATTTTGACGGTTATAAGCAAAAGTATACAAAAGAAAAAGCAGGATTTGAAAAATGATTCGTTTTTAGCGAATATATAAAATTTTAAATTAAATTTTGAGGAATTTTTAATTTGCTTATCATTTAAGCAAGTTTTAATCGTCGCGCGGATGTTTTTCGAAAATTTTGCATAAAAAAAAATGCTCTCCTCGTTACTCTATAGACTTTTTCGATCGATACCTTTAATCAGTAAAAAAGTGACGAAATTATTTTCGGTCGGATGCGTTTTTCTATTTTTTCCTTTTTTTTTTTTTTTAACTGCTAATATAGCATCGAAAAATCGAAGCGATTTCAATTCAATTTATATCAGAACTATTTTGATGTCATTTTGTACATCCATCATTGTTCCACTTTATTCAGCTTTTCTTTTTTCAAAAATCGTTGTGCAATTTTCGATTGTTCTCCTCTGTTAAGCATGGCGCTCTCTATTAAACTGAAATTAAGCAATCGATGAAAGTTGCATTGGACAAGAGACCGGTCAGTCTATGCACAGGCAATCTGCTCTACGTCATATTTACATTTTCACAAACGTGCTTCAAAACCTTTCACAAGACAGACAAAATATAAAAAGATGCCATTCACATCTAAATCGTTTGTAAGCCGTTCTGTAAAACCCTTACAGTGATGAATCATGTTTGCGTATAGCCATAATTGGCGGAAATAAGTTCAATTGTGTCGCAAAAGAAATTTTTACATCTTCCTTTTCGCTTTTCTCTTCATCCTCACTTAATGTATAAATGTATTTTTTCCAAGATCGTTACGCTTTTGCTAGAACCATTTCATAATGTTGTCTATCTTCAATAGACACTACCCGTTAACTAATAGACGTGATAAACAACCCACCAAAGCAGCTAAACATTATTTTATTGTGCGCTCCTATCAATCGGTGCACTCTCATTCTCAGTTGACATTGAATTTGATTTTTGATTTTCGTGCCATCTTCTATCCCTTTAAAAAAAAAAACTACGTTGCTAGTTTGAACCAGACAAGTTATATAATACGCTTCGTCATTTATATTCTACTTACAATGATATCAGAAATGCTGCATTTGTGTAAGTGGAATGGGTATTGCAGCGAGTATTCACGAAATTACCATAGCTTTGAAATACTTTCAATGTCAAAACGTTTATTGCATTTTATCTGCATTCATGTTGAATTCTTTGAATTGCATGGTTGCGATTTTTCATTATTGTACCTTTGCTGCAATCCGCAAATAAAAATTTTTGGTTAACTATAACGCTCTCTTTCTAATTCGATGGCGAAAATCCCAAAGGAGGGAAAATGGCTACCTTACGAATTGACTGAAAATGCCATTTCGAAGCGTTCCAAATTCACGGTTTCATTCCTTGCCAGGCGAAAAACGAAGAATTTTTTATCGTGTATTATGATCGGCGATGAAAAGTGGATCTACTATAACAATGCTAAGCGCAAAAAGTCATGGATTACTCCAGGAGAGCCAACCGAAACGAAAATTTTCATGGCCATGAAGTATTGCTGTGCATATGGGTGGTGGGATCAGCGGAGTATAGTGATCGCTCGCAACGCTTACAAGTTCGTGCTCACCAGGACATAACACCTCCTGATTACCACTTGCTTAGATCGGTGTATCATTGCTTGGCTGGCACGCAGATCCGCAAAGTTTACGAAGTGCGAAAATGAGTTGATGGTTGGATCAATGTCAAATTAATATAACTTCTTTCGACATGATATCGCCATGTCGCCAAAGATATTGTAAAATGTTGTAGAACATGATTGGAACTATTTGGATTAATACGCATTGTACCAAGTTTTCTCAATAAATGAATATTTCAAGTAACAAATGATCAAAATACATGCAAACACCTAATATAATCACAGTTATACAAGCGTACTTACCGCAATAACCATGTTGCCTGCCTAGCCAAATAAATTCACGGATGAGACTGTTTCGTATGCGTATATTATTTGTTAAAACTTTAGTTTTGGTTTATCAATTTGATATTTTGAGGTTTTTGAAGAGATTGAAACAAAAGGAAATAAAAGAAGGACTAACAGTATTCATAATGCTGCCATCTACTCTCATCACTATTCTCAACCGATCAATCCGTAAATTACTTTCAGTTTGTGTAGAAATTATTTAGTTGGTTTCATTAATTCGATCCACAAAATTGATACTAAAGATCACGTAAGTACGTTAATGGATCTTGTGTATGTCGATACTTTTCGAAAACAAAAATTTGAATACATATTAAAATCAAAATATTTATTTCTTTCGTAAACGTCTCGAAACTATTACTTGATCGATCTGGATAATCTACTCGGTATCTGTAGCTATCATGTCATTTGGAATCCATTATGATCTAAATTCATAATGGATTAGACGTGAAATTATCAATGGTACGCGTTTGATCGGACTGCAGAGTATCTTAGGAATAGCAAGTAAAAACATTACAGTAATACATGGCCTATCAATAAAGAGCCTTCATCACTTCGCCTAATGCCATTATTCATATAACAAACTTATCCTTATATGGGAAGCCGTCATCAATGTGATCCGATTCGGAGCATTTTTAATAGCGAAAACACATCAGTGTACAAAATTTCCATAAAATATTTTGAAAATTGCGACCTCTAGATTTAACACAAAAATACACGGACAGACGGACGGAAAGGTTTAGATTAGATTCAGAAAATGATCGATATAATCAAAAATGTGAATGTTACAACCGTCCGTACAAACTTAATATATCCTGTACTAAAAGTGGCGCTTTTTAGATACGTTATACTAACGTTTTTTGACATGTTTTGTGAAGCTTTTGTACACGTGTTAAATTTTAAATATGTTATATTATAAAAATACATAATATACGTCATTTTACTTGGATATGATCCATGCTGCATAACATTCGTATTCGCTTTGTTTCGTATGTATGGCAATAAGAGACTGATAGCATTTATTAATTAGATTTACAGTTCTACAAACAATATTTAATGAAATATATTTTCCTTTGCTTTTCAAATTAGTTTATGGAAAGTAAAAATTTCAACATGAAACGCACGAAAATGTTTTAAACTAATTTTCTCAAGAAATTAATTAAAAATCTTTCATAGTCATGGGAAATTTTTATAACATTTTTCATTGAAAATTTTCTTACTGAACTGTGCATTCATCCATCATCATGCAATCTCTGCTTTTTAATGCGTTTTAAATTGTTTAGAAAAAAAAAAAAAAAAAAAATACATTGAAAATCACAAAAAGATGTGTAAATATATTCCAGAGTAAACTATCCTTATCAGGATGTTGCAACAAATATTTAAAAATATACATACAAACAAAATGTACACACGCTATCACACACAAACACATACACACATACAAATGCATCAAATAATATAGCACTACTACACATTCACACACATATAGAGAACTGCAATAATTTTCCCCTTGAGGCTTTCGTAAGTGTAACTACCAGTAATTAAACTCTTTTTCCAGTGGGACTCCCTTGTGTAACCACATAAAAAATACGAATGCAGGAAAATTAAACCAAAATGTAAGAGTTATATGTGCATATATATATATATACATGTACACGAGTTCGTAGTTATACGTAGGTATGGGTGCGAGCAAATATCTGCAATTATACGTAAGCACATATGTAAAATAAATAATGACAAAAGAAGCAATTATAAATACTCGCATAAGCATACACATGTAAAATTACATTCTCATGTATGTACTTAAATGTAAACATTAAAAAAGCATATATGTACATATGAATGCATGCATGCATGTATATACACATATATGTACGTATGTGTACATGAGTGAATGAATGAATTCATTTACAAACTAGAAGACGTTGTACACAAAATATTGTCAAATATTTTACAGTTTACGATGTTATGAACTATAAACGCACAAACATATATATATATATATATACATTTTGATATTACAATTCGAGCACATTCATAATAACAAACAAATGTTCAAAAAATTCACATTAACAGAAGCCTGAGCACTATGCATGCACGCGCGCATATTCACTTAAATTTCGAATGAAAACAAAATTATTTTGTAATCAAAATATTTTAAAATTTCCTCGAACTGCTCTTTATATGATGTGTGAATATGTATATGAAAGCGTGGTTTTCTTTAATTAAAGAGTTTTTAAAAATGAACTTTTATTACAAAACATTCATACTCCATTAAGAACGGAAACCGGAAAAATTCTCTACTCTTCATATCGTTTGGCTATTCGGTCATCCCATAAACAATACGCTGCTTGATTTTTTTACAAACCCAATCTTACAGTGGAAACAGGAAAGTCTCTATTCTAATTCTTATATAAATTTAAAAAAAAATTTTTTTTTTTGTTTATAAATATGACAAACATGATAAAAACTTGCTTTCAAAACGTTTTGCTCTACGTATTTGCTATTACTGACAATGAAATATCATTGCAATGATAGCCTTAGTGAAAGCCTACTGCTAACTTATACATAATTGAAATGGAACGTTTTATTTTTTTTCTCAAAAAACGGAGACGACTTATGAATTCATCAGACCATAGTGATAGGATTGTGACGATAAATGCAACGATATCTTAATTGAGTATAGTAATATAAAGACGCAGGGATCGGTTGAGACTCAAACGTGAATCAATTTAGGACTTTTACACAATTTACATTAAATTTATTCAATAAGTTTAAAAAAAAAATCTATTTAGTAAGCCCATAGAAGAGAAACGGTAAGCGTGTAACAATAAATGCAACGATATTTAATATCATATTATTTTCTTCTGTTGCATGGTTAGCGAAACTCCTTTTGTTGTTATTACATTAAGTCACCAATTGTTATCAAAAAAAAATGAGTAACGAAAAGTGCAACATTCTTTTCACGGGTAATCACTGAAAACTGTTACAATAATCTTTTATAAGTCTTGTCTCCCACTAAATATGTAGAAGCGCAGTGAAAAATATTTACCACCAAAATAACACCGGATTGAAAGATACTTAAAGCAGTAAAACATTGCATGATATGAAATTTCATCTTAACCTATTAAAATAGCGACATGAGAGTTTTCATTTTATTTTATTTTGCAAAAATTCAAGGTCGATATCGAAATACCACGAGAGTATACCAGGACCTTTCCATAGACGGATAAACACATGGACGCACAGACCTGCGCGAGAATATATTACATACAATTTATAATCTATATCTTTCAAGGTTGCTTCCAGCGGCGGCAAACATCTTGAAAAAACGGAATATAATCGTAACCTCTCATCGGTGGGTATTAAAAAATGAGTTTGCGTCTGAAGAAAAATAGTCCTTCGAGGATTGTTCGTCTTTGATCGCGTCTATGTCTAAACTTGAATATTCCACCAGGTACGTAACGAATTATTGTAGAAAATGAAGGTCAGTGGAGGTTGGACTAACACAATATCTTTCTTTTTCTTGTTCTTCGCAAATGAAAAACCATACTATTTATAGACTAACCCAACGAATACATATTGTATGCATATAAATGCAAGCTTAACAATTCTACGAAAATGTGTGCTCAACTCTTTGCAAACGCATGGAAATGAACAATGAATAAACCGTTTTGCTTTTTTCAAACACATCAAATTCTGACTGCATATTTTACATACCTATATGCTATATGCAATAACTTATATAAATGCGCGTATAATCGTACCTGCAGACACGTGTATTTATGTCCGTACACAGGCACTTAGACAGAGTGGTGTTTATTGATTTGTCTGTCTATCTATTTATTAACTTTCGAGTTCATTTATTTTCTTTGCGTACATTAAATTGTGCTTTTGTGAAAGGAAAAAATTTAATTCATTCTCTAGGTAAACAGCTTTTTTAAGCAGATATTCTTAAAACTCTTATGTCTTGGATATGTCATCAATAAGTTAATATATTGGATTTAATAATGAACCATACAACATACAAACTGATATTGCATTGTAAAGATTTTTTGACAATTCAATAAAAATCAACTTGGAGAAATCTAATCGTTACATATGCTCGAACTCTTTAATAATGAACGCAATTAAAATGTGATAAATGTTACTTGCTAACTACAAGATTGCACATGTACCATTACCTAGTAACCTATCAATTATATGATGAAAGTTATTATCTTCATTCATACATCGGGCTTACTCTTTGCTTACCAAGTTCTGACTTTAAAGCAACTCGTGAAAAATATTGTGAATTAATTGAGGTTGTAAGTGTAAAAAATCGCTTTCTCTCGCTTTCAAGCGAGAATATAAATGAGAAGAAATAAGTCTGCAGAGATGTTGTTTCGAGACTGCTATTAACTAACTATTTAACTTTCTTCCTTCTTCCGCTATTTTTTTTTTACACTTCTCTATATGCTTGACATGAAAATTTTTCCAAGCATGCTGTGATGTATACATTTAGGCGTATTATCAGAGACAACTGAATGATAAGATGGAGCAATATATTGTTGAAAATTGTATATAGAAAATAATTACGGACTTTTTGTATTTCTGCTATCAATAACGTAGTAGTAACGTGCGTTCACGTTTTGTTTATGGACAAAAGTTCTATTAATAGTTTCTTGATAAGAAACTATCCCATTCGCTCAAATGTCTGCAAAGCAGCAACATACTGATTGTCTGTTCTTAAGTGAACGCGCGCTATAGCGTACATATCAATATGTATGTACGAAAAAAAATTATGAGTTCTCGGCAAAAATTGATTAAAAAAAAAAAAACAATGTTTTGACATAACAACCATGTCTGCGAAGTTTAGATCGTATAGTCCTCTTTATGGCAACAAAGTCAAATATTTAAAAATTTTTCATAGAAATTGTTCCGGAAAAGTGATTTGCCATGGAACTTTGCTGTGGTGTATTTGAACCTAGTAAGACTATTTGTAGGGCCTCTTCCTCCATCCATGACGATATAACTTTCAACTTTCGCCCCACAAGTAAACAATTGATTGAATTTCCTTAAGAGACTAGATGGATAGGCAGTTAATGTCATTGCACAGTCGGGACGCGCAAGTAGCAAACAATTTGTAAAAAATGTCAATATAAATATGTTTACGAACTCGAATAGTAAGTACATTTGATAGATCTTGTCACTATTGATACCCCAATGCATTTTAAAATGTCTTTATTATTTTTATTGTTGTATTCGGATCCTTCAATTCAATGTATTGGCCCTGATCCAACAAGGTATTTTGAAAGCGTAGCATATACTTATGCTTTCTGTTGGAATTACTAACATGTATAAGGTATATCAGCTACGTTTTCATGGAAACCGACTAATACGTGTTCGCAATGTAAGAGAAATTCTTACAAAAATTGATCAATTATAATCAAAATGAGTTAGAAAAACTCTACTTTGCCTTATATGAATAATATCGAATATTCGAAAGCGTTTTGAATACTAATCGCTTAAAAAATTTAGATATTTGAAAGTGCAGGCTTTTAAGATGCTCTATTAAAGAACATTCTCGTTCTTATGCGGATTTATATAAGATATAGAGCCATAGTGGGACACGGCCCATCATTAAATATCTTATGCCACTTTGCTTAACGCAGTTATTCATTTAACAACTTACGAAAATGAGGAATTATATGGACCGGGATCAAAATAGTGATCCGATCTGAACCATCTTCAATAACGATCATCGTCATCCCAAAACCCAGTTTCATCCAAATATCTCAAAAATTGCGACCTGCAGGTTGAACAAAAGAGAACAAGACGGGCGGACGGAAAGACGGAAAGGCAAATAAGCGATCGATATAATAAAAAATGGGTGTATTTCAAGTCCTTCTGGGTTTAATATGTCCTTTTGCCAAAAGTGATGTAAGGTATAAATAATAAAATCTTAAGGAATATAAAGATAATGCAGAGAAAAGTGAGCTTTTTTCAAAACTATATTTTTCCCTTTAGTTGACTTCCTAAACTGTACCATTACAAATAATAATTTTATAATCTAATAAACCAAAATTTTATGAAAATATAATGATTAAACAAACAACTTCTTAAACGATGTCCATCCTGTGACGATTAGAGAGGACAGTAGGGAGACGGGAAAGGAAAACGCGAGCAGTTTTGGTGTACGCGTACGATTTGAAAGTGAAAACATGGAGACCATGGCGGAAAAAGCCACTGCAAGTAGATTGATTGAGAAGCTATGCGGTAAAGCATGAGTAATTTTTGTATCCTAGGCCAAGCGTGTCGCCAGACGTCCCGCAAAATATTTACATTCTTGATTAATATTAAGTTCCGAGTTGATCTACGCAAGCGTGTCCTTCTGTCTGTCCAACTTTGCAAGAATTCTCTTTGTAGAAAAACTTAAAGTGTCGATTTTACTTTTTTCCCAAACGTTGGCACAAACTAAGCTGGAACCTGGTTGGAAAACCAAAAAAAAAAAAAAAATGGATTTTTTTTCTTTCCTACTCATAGGCTATAACAGTTGCAATGATAAAAATTGAAACGCATATCCTTTTTAAATCCACTTAAGATAAATGCCATGAGTATAAAAAATTTGTTTGCAGTCTAATATAATTTGGGCACTTTCTTAACTCTTTCCTCATCGCACATTTTTATTGACATTGTCAATTCGAAAGCGAATGTAACACCAACAAATTATTTCATAAACAAAAATACATAAAATATCTTAAATATGAAGTCGAAATTGATAAGTACTTCATTAAAATTAAGTAAAAGCTCATAAAGTTACTAATCCAGTTGGCTTAGCAATATGCAATCATTATGCAAACACTCATCCTTAAATACATGAACACGCGGCATACGCATGTGTACACATATGTATATCTTTTACAATTTTCACAATGACATAATTCATTGCTGTGTGTATGAGATAAGCTTAAAATCATATAAACACGCACTCTTTTAAGTGGCTGCTCGCCCTTTCGCCTTGTTATGGTTTCTTCCTATTTTTTTTTTTTTTTTTTTTTTTTTTTTTTTGAAAATAAAGTGACATATAAACAGTAATGGATTAGTGTGATAAATAAAATGAGCGTATATTTGAAAATAAACTCAGGATTCGTTTCGATATAAGTAACAGCATTGTTGTGATTGTTGCGATGTAGTTTCACTTTAGTTGATGGCTTATATTGAGAAGAGTTTCTGCATGAAACGGAGAATTTATATAAATATATATATATATATATATATATATATATGTGTGTGTAACGTAAAGCTAAATGAATGAATTGATGATAATTTTTGAGTTGGTTTTAGTGGCTAATGCTTCACCGATTTCAAGCATGTGAATCCCCAAAGAGTGTAGTGGTTTAAAATCCAATGTATTGTTATGAGTATTTATATAGAGTTTGCTCACTTGTATAGTGAAGAGATGAAAAGGATGTGAAATGAAATGTAATAAAAACAACTACTTTAGCATCGCATATCCTAGTTTGTTGTACACACACACACACTGCCAAAGTAACGGAGTTTAGTAACTTTGTTGTTTTATATTATTTACCAAGCCGAGATGTATACATAGTAAAGACCCTACCATTAACACTATATATCTCATTCTCATTTCGATGAAATTCTAATAAGCACTTTAAAGATGCAAGGCTTAAACTTCAGTTGGTCTCTCCAAATTAAAGTTGAATACGCTTATAAACAGGACGGCAAGTCCATAATATAACTAAAAGAATATTTAAAGGAAAGTAAGGAACTTTTTTCATATTTAAATCGGCTCACTCTCTATAACATTCTGAATGAAAGAAAACAAAACTTTTAACACTTTCAAATTTTTGCTGTGGATAACGCGTGTCCAAAGTTCGCCTTCAAACAACAAACATCCGCTTTTCTCACTTATTAATACTCTCGATATGTTAGAAGATTAAAAATGAAATAAATAAATGCTGGCGTCCCTTCTAAGCGTGTTTATTTTAAGTTCACATTTTGATCTTTGTTGAGTTTTTGTTTCCTACACAATTATATGCCTCACGTATTCGCCTAAATAAAGAACCATTAAATATAAGGCATATACGGCTTGGATTATGAGGTTACATAAAAGTCCCACGTACTAAAGTTTTTGCGTATACTGCATATATATAATAGTGCACCTTGAATTTTTGAAAAATTAGAAAAGCAAGCTATTAAAGATGAAGCCTTAAATAAACAAATATCGAAACGTTCTTTATAATGCGTTTCTATGAGCCGTTGAAAAAGTAAACAAACAAAAATCGCTTGCTAAAAATTTCTCTCTCGCTATTAATCTTTATAACTATTTCATCATCATCATAGATCTAACCGAGCCTAACGTTGATAATTACCTAATCTATGCTAATTATCTGCTCTATGTATATTCAGAATGCAGCCATTCCCGTATATTGTAAAATCTACAAATAGTGCATAGCTGAAAGTATATGACTCGTCGATTTTCGCGGATTCGAATCTCATTCTGCGGTAGCACATAATTGGCATTAGCTGTACGCACTACTGTGTTGTGATCTACCTAGTCATGCGGTAACATATTTTACGTTTTTCCTTGATTCCGAAACGGATAAACTAGCCGGAAGAAGTAACATAAAAGCGCTCAACTTTGCACTGCATCAACTATCTCACGTGGATTTCCCGGAATTAATTTTAAATAGTAAAAATAGGCTTTGTACGAGCTACGTTTTACAATTTCTGTGCTACAAAACTGAAACATACATCTCGCATCTGTTTTTCTATCCACCTATATACATTCAGATCTATATATATATATATATATATATATATATATATATAGATTCAATTAAATGGAATATGTGTAGTTTTTATTTTGCAAAAAAAATTCATATAGGATTTTTTTGGTAATAGTGGGCGAACTTCTTCTTGGTCAGCTTTAGTTGATTTTCACAATTGATTCGAAAATTCTATTAAGGAAACATTGAAGACGCAACTTAAAGCTCTCAGCTTAAAACTCAACAGCTTTCATATCATTATTCAAGAGGAGAGCTTAATGTGACCTCAATCTTAACTCAGTGTTGATGAAGAAAAAAATTTATATATATGCTGGCAACAATCAGATACATACATATATTTTAAATTTATCCTAATATCCCCCCGAAGATATTCATAGTTTAAAGTTTCTTCGATGCCAATTGCTATGCGTTACAAACATTTCTCAAATCTATAATAATAAGTCCGCTGTAGTGGGCATATAAGTATTTGGAAATTGTTCTTTAAAATAAATATAAAAAGTAAGCATAAAACAACAAGTGACTGACGTTGAAGTGTCATTGAGAATAAAAGAATGGATAAAAGATTAAAGAATTCATTCAGAAAAAATGAGATGCTACAGTTACAATGTAAGTTGAAACTATGAAACTTAAGTAGCTTAAGGTCATCAATTAAATTAATCCTAAAACAAGTATAAAGCACACAAATTTCATCATCTTGTGCGCAAAGTGGAACAAAATCACAGTCCAATAACAACAATAATATGCTTTTTAAAATGCTTTAATGATGCAATCTCGTAGAGGAGAGACAAAAGAAAAGAAGGAACTTTTTGATATCATCGTTAAAAATAACGTTAAAAGTATTTCAAAACCGAAATGTTGGAAAAAAAAGCCTTCGAAAACAAATACATTTTACACTATTTGTTCTGTAGAAGTTTGATAAGTAAAGCATTACCAAATGAAAAGCCTGATTTACTGCATTTATGTGTGTGTGTGTGTGTGTGTGTGTGTGTGTGTGTGTGTGTGTGTGT
>NW_023998414.1:29325263-29337838 GCF_014805625.2 Glossina fuscipes | reverse complement strand
TGTGTGTGTGTGTGTGTGTGTGTGTGTGTGTGTGTGTGTGTGTGTGTATGGGTTATGTGTAAACGTTTATATGCGTATATGTGAGTGAGATAAATCTAGATGAGCTGCTGTTAATGAAATGATATATCAAAAGACAAATTATATTCGGGTTGAGCCGAATTTGCTACGCATGCCTCTAGCACTGCACTGAAAACACACTCTATATATATATATAAAATTTTCTAGATGTTAACGATAAACCCGCACACCTACTTAGCTAATTTAGAAAATTCATTTAGCGAACCCAAACCCAAAGTTAACCAAACCCAATTTAAATTGAATCGTAGTTGTTGTCAAGCCGAATTTGCAGAACTAATCCGAATATGTATTCCACAAGTGAACAATTTTATAATATTAAGGTTTTTGATATATTGCGTGTACCAACAGCATGGATGGATCGATGAATGGATAAATAAAGCGATGGGAGTAAAAGCAGACGTGCGAATAGAAAGATAAAAAAAAAAACAAAACGAAACAAAAACCGAACGGATAAATCATAAAATGGACCGACGGACGGACAGAAAATTAAAAGGAAATGGAAAAAGAGACAGAAACATAGAATAAATTGACAACGACGTACAAGAGAATGTATAGAGCAAGAAACAGAAAGTGAGCAAGGGAATGGACATAAGAACAAACAAGAAAACAAGCAAACAAGTTTTAAGACAGGCGAGCAGAGAATAGCAAACAGATAAACACGCCTTAATGTAGATTGACAGTTGAGTGGTTAATTACTTGAACAATTCGATGGCTAGTTAAACGGACAGACAGACAGAAAAAAAAGATGAACGGCAGAGCAAGCATATAAGGACATATAAATAGAAAGACGTATTAACCTCTAGATGAATAAGTAAAGTGAATGGGAAAAAGCCGATAGACAAAATGGATTGACAGACGAACTTCTATAAAATTGACTTGGAATCCCATACTAATGAAAACTTATTAACATTTCGTTGCCAAAAGAACGAGAAAACTAATATATCTTCGTGCGATGACGGATGGAAAACTAAAAATTTTAATTCAATTTAAACTGAATAAAGAACAAAATGGGAGGAGGAGATGAAAAGCCGAAATCTCATGAAATGAAAATCAATTCCATGAATGACAACAAACAAGCCAATAAGAATTTAATGAAATGATTTTATTTGATTTGAAAAGAAAGAAAAAAAAAAAAAATAGAAAGAGAAACAGAATTTTTACTAATTATGTGTAGTGAACGAAAATTTTTTTGTAAACAAAATATATGCGATCTTTACTTAAATATTGTACATAATCAATAATGTCCTTCAATAGTATATTGCATATTAAGAGAGACTTGTTAAAACAATTTCGATATTCATTTAATATATACTTAGCGTTAAGACTCTTTGTCAATAAAGTTGTGCGATAAACGTCAGTAATTCGAAAACAATATATTTTGAATTTCCAATCAATGAAAAAATTTAATCAACTGAAGACCATACACGAAGAATTTTCTGTGCAATAAAACCTTACGGATGTCTTGGGCTGTTCATGTTGTTATTGTTATTTTTGCTGCTGTTTTCCTTTTCTCGCTGCACGATATCGAAAATGTAACTTTTTGATTTTTGCGGTCGCAAAGCTACAATAAATTTCCTCAACTTGGAACATGTATTCGATGCGTAAGTATAGTATTTTTCTCGACTAACTTTAAATGCAAGCGAATGCTGATGTGTGCAAGTATACGTGTATGTGTATTTGTGTTTATGCGTTTGTACGCGTAGTGAAGCATGTGGGCATGTGCCAGTATATTCGATTTATGTAACCAAACCGTGATGATGTGTAATGTACGAGGGCAAAGTTTGTTCTTATTAAACATAATAATTCATAACTGATATGACAGTAAACGTGTGTGCTTGTAAGTCTAGTTGAAACAAAATGTACAGTTACACTGAAAAAAAGAAAAGCTTATCTTAAATTTTCTAAAATATATTTGAAACACACATACATATCTTCTTAATAACAAAAAAAAAAAAATTTTATAGTAAAGTTTTTCATTTGATTGATTCGATGCAAAAGGATCCTGCACGAAAAGCAATGGTGCTAAAAAAATCATTTACGCAATCCAATTAAATATGTTCTAGGCAAACTATCGACATTTATAACGATCTTAGCCAAGATAAACTATATCACAATCTAGTAAGAAACAGATGAAAACACGGCAATAGGCCACAGCCACGTATTGAATACCGTACAACGCCTTATCACTACTTTTCAAAATAAACCGTCATATGACAAGTGACCGAAAAAGTAATCCGATCCAAACCATTTTCAGCAATATTTGATCTTTAGACCGCACAAATCAGTGTACGAAATTCATCAAAATATCTCGAAATTTGCTTCCTGTAGTTTAAATCCACAAATACAAGGCAGATAGGCGGACAGGCAAACTTATGACCTTCGCATTGAAGAGAATCCATTCCATTTTCGAAATAAAGTTAATTCAAAAATTTTGTGAACACAAATCGGTAAAGTTCTATGCCGTCAAAGTTGTCTATATAAGAAGCAGATTGTTTATTTCTCGTAAGTATTTTATGAGATAATTGCTGAAGATTTTCATCTAGTGATCTCTCTCCCTCTCTCTCTCTTTCTCTCTCTCTCTCTCTCTCTCTCTCTCTCTCTCTCTCTTCCCCTTTCTCTTCCTCTTTCCAACTTTTTTCTCTCGCTCTTTCTCTCTCTCTGTCTTTCTGTTTTCCACTCTCTTTCTCTTTCTTTATCTTTCTCCCTCTTTCTCTTTATTTTTCTTTCTCCTTCTTTTTCTTTCTCCTTCTTTTTCTTTCTCTCTCTTTCTCTTTTTCTCCCTTTTATTTTATCTCTCTCTCTTCTTTCTCTCCTCCGGCCTCTCTTCTTTCTCTCTCCCTCTCCTTTTCTTTCTTTCTTTCATTCTTTCTTTCTCTCTTTTTCTCCCTCTCCCTCTCTTCTTTTACCCTTCCTCTTCTCTCCTCCTTTTTCTCTTTCTCTCTCTTTCTCTATGTTTGTTTTCTTCCTTTTTCTCTTTCTTTCATCGCATATGTTTAAAAATTACGAGATTATTTTTTTTCAGTGTCTTTGCTTTCGAGAAAACATTTCTCCAAAAATAACAAATGTGACATCATCGAGTAAATTAAGTCAAATGTTGTGCAAAATCACTGGCACACATAACACACAAGTCACTGATAACGTGAATTAAGTGCTTCTACTCGTGTATACAGCATAAAGTACACAAATTTTCTAATAAACTTAAAACGCTAATAGAGACATCTACATACATACAAATATATAAGAATTTTTCGTAAAAATGTATCCTTCGAGTTTGATAAAATTGAATTAACGTTTTTTGCTCTCTTCCTTTGTTGCTTTCCTTACCACGCAAATAAAATTGTATATAATTTAGTTAATGAAAATTCTTATCATTTTCTTAATGGCTTCGTTTTCTGAAATCTACTCAAAAGTGCTAGCATTTCATACAGAAAGTGTTAATATTGCAATCATGTAGGATTTGATTGGGAAGGGAAACGAAAACGAAATCAAATGAATGGCAAGCAAAAACAAAATTCAATTGAAATTCTTCAATGTTAGGTCTTTTGAGCTTAAACTTAGATTGGATTTTGAAATTAATATGGTGGAGGGAGCGAGACATACCTCCATATACGTGTATCAGGGTGATAATCAGAAGAAAGTGAGAAGAAAGACATACAAGAACCGGCCGGAGCCTGGAAGATGTTGACCCTGATCGGTAAGAGTTTTTTGCCGACCGATCGTACACCGATCGGAATTAAAGTAACGTCTACCTTACCCAGGACTTAATCGAATAGGCCGACTTGACAATCGTACTTCTTAGTCCTCTTGGTAATAGGTTAAAGATGTTTAATTGAAACCATTTTTTTATGTCCAAAGACAAAGCATCAGGCATGACGTCTTATACAGATATTCTCGATTAGTATTAATAATGAAAGCAAATTCCATCCGCACATGGGTTTTTCTGATCGCAATTATGAACCTTTTCTGCTTCTTTAAAATCAAGTTCAAAAACGAAGGTGTTTTCTCATTTTCATCAGCTTAAATTTTACAATGAAATAGAGCGGGTCCTGGGATTGCCTACACAATTACCAAAACACTATTAATGTATTTATATCTTTTGGAATATGAAACCAATGGGCAGAACTGTTCTAGTTGTCAATAAATACATATACCACATAGGGTCTCTAGTTCGTATCGTTGGGATATGCAGGCGAAAGGAGAAATCTTATAATGACAGACAAGCCATGTAAGTCATATTGGGATGTAATTTTGGCATCCATCATCTCAAACCAATCCATAAGAATTTCAAAATGGATTTACAAAATGCGAGCATAAAACTTGGTTGAATGATACTTATTGGAGATTGGGCGTTTAATTGGACCCACGGTATGTTTGCACCGGATTCTATTGTAAATATATATCCGCTTTAGGCTGTGGTTTATAGCTTTTAATTTTTTATTGACATGCTTGCAGGCGGATCGTGCCCATTTTTTTGGTGACGTTTAAGACGAATATATAGAATTTTAGGCCAACACTACTTATGAATTATTGTAGCTCTTCAGACATTTCACCACCATACCAATTTAGAATGCCGATATATTATCATTAGACTATTATCGCTGCGAAATTCTCAAAATTATGCAACTTATCAAAATCGAGCATTGTATGGGGAGTGGTCGAGAAAGTGTTCCGTTCCAAACCATTTTCAACAATATTTTATCCTTGGGGCAAAACACATCAATGTGCCAAATTTCATCAAAATCACAAAAACTGCAACTTGTGGGTGGAATACAAAAATACAGGGGTAGACAGCTTAGGTCGATTCAGAAAATAACTCTGAAATCCATCGGTATAATAAGGTGAGGTGATGCTGTTTTAAGGCCGTCTGTAATACAGCCT
Organism: Glossina fuscipes; assembly: GCF_014805625.2. Taxonomy (NCBI): domain Eukaryota; kingdom Metazoa; phylum Arthropoda; class Insecta; order Diptera; family Glossinidae; genus Glossina; species Glossina fuscipes. Next base: position 29,332,882 of record NW_023998414.1, on the reverse strand, counting down.
ACACCACAAGTGGAGCAGGGCATGAAAAGAAGAGAAGAAGTAAAAGTTTATCTGGAAAATTAAGCAGGAAAGTATAAATCTCGAGGAGTAGTCTTTTCGCGGCAAGGATTATTGATCGTGATGTTATTAATCCATTTCAGGCTGTGCGCTTTTTTTGAAGACCATTTCCGGGAGCGGAAATATTTTCTTTAGTTTATATTAAACATTTTTCTTTCTGACGGTCCTTTGAATGGGATGGCTGCGGATCATTCGTTTGAACGACTCAATTGAAACCAATAACAGATTTTATATGTACACACTTCCAAGATATTTTTTAATTCAAATCAGTCAGTTTCAATCCATTATCATCGCACACACGACATGCAAATCCTTTTCGTTTTTTTTGTTTTTCTTCAATTCGAACACGCATTGCATATACGATAAGCAATCCGAATGTGTGAATGCATGAACTAACAATTAGCAGGATGATGTCTTGTTTTGAATAAAAAACAGAAAAACAAAAAAAAAAAAAAAAAATTCACATCAACTAAGTTCTTGTCCCTCATTTAAGTAGCTTAAGCAAAAAATCTGGGAATTGAATCAATCTAACATGCCAAGTAAGTCTCACAGTTAGTTTGAAGCTGTGTAAAATATCACATAAAAAAAAAAAAAAAAATGCGATAAGTAATTATTGTAAAAAAAAGTCGTAATTTTCCTAAACCTGTAACCATGATAACAGATATCTATCTATCTTTCTTCTGCATAATTAACTTTTTTTATTTAAGTAAATATTTGCAAAGACGAAATTTTTCACATGCTTCGACAATTTGAAAACTAATAACATCAATGAAATTGCATTTAATGTCATGTGTTTTGCTTCCTTCCTGCTCATCTTCTTCTTCTTTTTTTCACTAACAATTTTCTCTTTTTTTTTTTTTTTTTTTTTTTTGCCCCTTACAACATATCTTTCTAGTTTACGGGGAGAAGCCCGTCATTTCTTGTTTTTTCTTATTTTTACACCATTAATATAGAAGACGTTGTTACTACATTGTTTTCCATTTAGTTTCCAAACACTTCTCTAATAGTTTTTTCACTTTGTTTAGTATTGTTTAGGAAAAAAGAAAATGTACACATATACGAGAACGAGAACGAGAACGAGTACGAGTACGAGTACAAGATGTATATTAATATATATATATATATATATATATATATATATATATAAGAGAAAACAACAACGAAAAATAACTCTAAACGCTATTTGATGGTTGGTGTTGAAATTTTAATTCCAATTTGTTTCCACCATTTTCTTTTGCTTTGCTGAACAATACTAGAAAACCACAGCAAAAAAATTTTGCAACATAGAATCCTTGATCGCCTTAAAATCATTGTTGGGTTTTGTTTCACTTTTTTTTTTTTATATTTTCTTTTTACATCCTCCGCCAAAGGCGAACAGTATGTTCATTATGTCGAAACGTTTGCAACATCTACAAGAAAGCCGCAGAGATGCTCTAATATCTATGTATATATATTTCCTTGTTCAGTATCAAATTTTGTATTCATCTCAGATTAAAATCCTCATCTATTCGTCTGATTGTGTGCTATATATATGGTATATATTTCCTTGTTCAGTATCAAATTTTGTATTCATCTCGGATTTAAATGATCGTCTGTTCGTCTGGTTGTGTGCTAAAAGATCTATATTTTCTTGATCAATGCCAAATTTTGTATTTATCTCCGGTTTAAATAATCGTCTATTCGTGTGGTTGTGTGCTACAAGGTATATATTTCCTTGATCAGTAACAATATCTTGTATTCATCTCAGGCTTAAATGATCGTCTGTTCGTCCGGTTGTGGGTCTAAAAATTATAAATTCTTGGTATTGGGACTTAGCCAAATCAATTAAAGGACATACTTATAATATAGTATAAGCTATGATTATCCCAGTTTACAAACCTTAAGATCAGATAAGCAACGACAGATAAAATGATGGAAATTTCGCCAAATATTCTATGCATAATCCTAAAATTATAGGCGCAAAAGAAAAAATCGTCCCCCAGCATTTAATGGTATAGAGTGTCGAAATTTTATTTGCTCCATTTTTTTTTTTTTTTTTATTTTTGGTATAAGCTGTAGGTATAAAAGTTTCGATCACAGTCGAGTATAATTTTGCTGTTTGTTCCTCTTCCAAAAAGTTTTTTTATGGATTTTTATTATTTTTTTGACTATGAGAACGAAACTGCTTCTGTGAGGGAGTTTTTCCTATTTTTTTTTTTTTTTTCTATTTTAATTTTAAAAAAGAATTTTAATAAAAGAAACGAAAAAGAAAAATTTATTTCTCTTCCACTAGACTTGTGCAAAATAGCAGCTTCTACGTTGATTTGCTGATAAATACCGTTTATTTTATTTTATTTCATTTTATTTTTTCTTTTTTTTTTTGTTTCTGATCTTTGATTACTGACTTAGCGTGTGCTATAGAGCGGTCAACTCTGACAAGTTTGTTTTGCATGGAGTTTTGTTGTTGTTTTTTATTTTTATTTTTTTTTTTTAACACAATCATGAGTCTAAAGTACGTGACGGTAATTTTAATTTCGAGCAAAATGATTACAAGTAGATATTCGCAAAAAAGTTTCCCGTGTGACAAAATCAAATTTTATTTAAAAAAAAAAAAAAAAAAAAAAAATTTATATCATATTTACATTATTGGTAACGTTTCTGAGAATGAAAGGCATGTTATAAAATGTGTATGAAATTAAGCTGTGATCAAACACATTTTTTTTGTTTTTCTTGTAATAAAATAATTTAAAAGTCTGTATTCGCTCAATAGAAAATTCTGAATCGATGACAGTTTGACGCTCTTTTCAAAGGCTCCTTCCTCAAAACTCCGGCTCTACATCATGCTTAACCTATAAAATATAAAATATAAAATATATATATATATATATAAACTGCCTGAATTTTCTATCATTATTGCCTACGTCGAAACTAATATAATTTTTAGCAAACTTGGAGAATACCCAAAGAAGAAAAACCATTAGCCGATTAAAGTACCTACACCGGTATGTACTCCTTTCTCATTATCTATAGTTTTCTGAAAATTACACTGTTTCGCGTTCCTCTTCATCAATGGAAGTACAAGAAGTGAAAGCAAACATTCGCAAAACGGAGGAACGAAAGACTAAATCAAAGAGTATTCGATATTTGCCGAAGTAGCTCTGAAAATTATGTTATATTATAAACAATTAATGTTACTAATGACAATTTAAAAAGTTGATCAGGTCAAACTATGCGACAAATTCTGCAAATTCTACTGCGAAAAATTTCTACTTCCTCCTCAGCTGTCTGACGGTATTAAATATCACCGTCTGTCGGCAATGATTAAATCTAAATTAAAATAGCTAAACAGATACTTGCGTGGAGAATTACCTCATGGCAAATATAAAATATAATAACAGAATAATCCTAAAGGATGCCAAAGATAGCATTCACAATAGCAGCCACGTTGCTTATATCTACTCAAAAGATTATCGGTTAGCTTTTCTTAAACTAATAGTTTCATTCAAAAAAAAAAAAAAAAACATATCAATGCCGTTGCATAATTCAATATAATCTGAATTAAATTTTATCTCCTTATATAAAATTTCGAGACTTTGAGAATTTCAATGGATGAAGCAGCTCAGAGTCGCGCGTTGATATGTGCTATACCAGGCCATCAAATGAACGGATTACCTAATATTCTCTCCCTCTAATTCAAGATAACCCGACACTTCTGTACTACATCGAATACTTATGTGATTGATACATTATTGCGTGCGCCTTTTGATTATTGTATTTAACAGACATGTTAAGCTTATAGGAAAATCTTAAGAAAACAAGTACGCTTACAGGACGATGGACCTGGATCATGCAGTTGTCCGATTAACAGCAATTCGCAGACCATTCCTCGGAAAATGTCACAGTAAAGTTAGGCACTCGTAACTTGCTTATACAATGTAAAAGCCGCGACCAGTCGAGTAAACAATCGAGACGGGAAGAACGATTGTAAATATAACTAATATATAAATAGATCTGTTAAGATTTGTAAATGAAGCCCATGTTAACCTAAGAGTCACAATGCAACGGTACGAGCTTAATAACAAAAGGAGTTAAATAAAATCTTAACATCGCAAAGGACATTTTAGCTTTTCGCCACTTTAAGCAAATTAAGGCACTGACAGTTGTCGCGTCTTTTAAGACCTTTAAGCTGAGCAAAACCATTTTTCACTTTTGTAAAATTAAATTTCGCCTTTATTAGAGGTCGGCTCTCTTAATCAACGATTAAGATCCGTTAATCATCAGTCTAGCAACAGATGCACATTACAAGTTCAGAATAAAGAGAGCATAAGTCTAAACACCTACTAGGGTTATATAGGTACTTATGAAATATGGTTTGACGCACAAAAATTCCGACACGGGCCCGACGACTTGGCAATCGCCAGTCTTGTCCTTCGAATATTTTGAAGACGCAGCATCCGCAAATTAGTAAGTGCGCCAAGGGCTGCATTTCTTTGCTGATTTTCATTATTTTTTCACATCTAATTAATGATAAGAGGTTGACACTACATCTCAAGCTGCAGAATATAACATGTCATGGGAAAGTTCTGTTTCAAGTGGATGTCGCGTTTCCTCACTTTGGATAACAATGTGTTGTTGAGTCGGAAAGCTGTTTACGCGAAATAAATAAGGATTTTTTCATACGATATAAAGACAATGATTGAAAGATGAATTTATCACTGCATTCCAGAGTAACATCGACAGTCAACTGGATGGACAAAACCGGCGGAAATTGTTCAAAATGGCCATAAAAGTAGCATAACTAAAACGAGTGCAGTTTGTAAACTAATGACCGGAATGGTTTGAAACTGTTACACAATATCGCTTGAAAATTGGTACAATCCAGAAATCATATGTGTCTAATAACAGTGTTGCTATATATGCATCAGACCCGATATTCATTGAGTAAAGCAATATATGGAAGTAGAATGGACAGACATGTGAAAACTGATTCGGAATCACCATCGTCGTCGCAGTTTCTGTTTCATTATTCTGCCGCTGCCAATAAGAGAGAGGCAACAAAATTATATTTTATGGCTTTCAATGCATACAAATATCTATATATGTTTTTTTTTTTCCCCGAAAATGTAATTCTTTTCGTGAATATTTCTTTTCATTTAAATGCGCCCGCTGGACTATTGTTTATTGTTTTAAACAATTCTCCAACATTTCAATACATTTCGTATCGTGTTTATAGATTTGTAAAAGATTCCAAAACAATAGATTTGTGTTCATTTCTGTTACGTTATTATCTTTTAGTTTTTAACAGAGATCGGTCTAAAACATTTTTCTTACATTTAACCGAGAAAGAAAGTTGACATTATAGCGAATATCTGATACCTATCCACTAACACATGTATATGGATAAAATTTACTTGTTCGATCTAAGTTTATGAACTTATCAATTAAATAAAAATTAATCGTTTAGAAGATCGACTTCAGTCTCAACCTGGGTTCAGTACAATGACTCTATGAGATCTTTTAGCCTCTTAAAAGAGAAATAAGATGATAATCGCGTCTTTATTTAAGTAATATTCCTGTAAAAAATTCCGAATAATAATCGAAAGTATTCACAAATTGATTTCATTCTTCTATATGGCGACAGATATTTCCAGCCCCATTTAAATACCTGTCTCAAGTTTAGCACTTTTTTTATTAATTGCTGGGTAAAAATAAGAAAAGACGAATACGATTGAATCTTTTGAGAATTTCATCTAGATCTAGAATATCTAAATGCGTTTGTATATATGTAAAGTGTTCGTTAAAAAGAAGATCTGCTAAGTAATTTTTAAGCCAACAATATGTAACAAAAGATGAGTTGCATTATGTATGCCTTATTCTTTAGTGATATATATATATATATATATGTATATGGAAATGTATGTATTCTCTTCATCATTTTATTTACTTAACCAGCAGGTCAGGTCGTCATAACTATTAAAGTAAATGTTCAAAGAACTAAAGCTCTATGGCATGCACAATTGTGAGCGTAGAATTATAGAATAATAAAAGTGCGTTCATATCTTTTTCTTCTTCTTCTTCTTATTTTTCTTTTATTTATTTATTTTTTATTTATTTATTTTTTTTATTTTTTATTTTTTTTTCTATTTTTTATCATCCTAATTGTAACCCCGTACTCTCTCCGTTCGTCTACGTCGTTGCGATTCTATTTCTGTTGAAATGAAACAAAAACAAATGAAATGGGAGTTTTTATTATGACAGTAAGAATTTGAGAAAATTAGCATAAAACTGCCACAACAACTACAAAATACTGGAAAAAGAAACTATTCATAGAGAAGTCAAAAAAGAAGAGCAGAACACAAAAAAAAAAAAAGAGAAGAAGAAATGAAGAAAAACAGCAACCGGTACAACGCAACCGTTGTAATGTTTGTCGTTGACTTTTCAACAAAATGAAATGAAACGCAAGCAAAAGTATATTGAAATGAAAAGAGAAAGCAAGTCATAAAGAAAAACAAAAACAAAGCAAAAAAAAAGAAAAAGAAAAAACGCTTTCAATGTTTTCAAAACTGTAATCATAAATGCGAAGGAGTGCGTTTAGAGGCAGACCAAAGGCACCAGACGCCACTACTACACAATCAAATCAACTACAATGGCATAACAAAACCTTCACTTTACTTAAGTACTACTTTTTCCTAATATTTTGTTGCTTCGTTTTTTTCATTTTTTTCATTTTTTTGTTTTTTGTATATTTTCTTTTCTTGTCTATTGAAAGACTTGTTCTTTAAAAGGTCTGGCCTTTCTTCCCCTTTTTTTTTTTTTTTTTTTGCGTTACACTTGCCTCTCTATATATAAAATATTTTATTTAAATGAATTGCTTGCCGGAAGTGGTAACCTTCACTACGTTGATTGTGTATATACTTAAGACTGCAAGTTTACAGTCTTTACTTTGTATAACACATCCACACGCACACTCACTCATAGTTACAGTCATGCTTAGTTTTCTGCTTTAATTTCAACCAAGAGAGTTTTTTAAACATTATATTACATGGTATGGCGCGTTCTATACTTAAAACTTTTACGTGCAAATTATATGCGCTACATGGTAGTATTGCTAACGGTTTTTTTCTTTTTTTTTTTTTTTGTTTTTTTTCTATATCCGTATATGTGGCAGTAATACTAACAGTAACACTTTACTATTTTGACTCGTTTAGCTTACTAAATACTCGTAGTACGTATATATGCATACATATATATATATATATATATATATATATATATGTATATACCGAGCTTAATGAAAGAGAAAGACATGAGGACGGAAAAAAAGATGGAGAAAGAGAGAGAGAGAAAGCGAGAGAGAGTAACGTAAAAAAGTTCAAGAGAAAGGGAGAGGCAAGGAGAGCCAGAAACAAGGAAATGTTGTTGAAGAACTTTTCAAGCATAACAACAACTTGGAAAAAAAAAAAAAAAAAAAAAACAAACAAAAAATAAAAAACTAAATTTAATTACACGGATTACAGTTACTGTGAATATTACAAACGACTCTAGTCAAACAACAATTTTTCAAAAAAAAAAAAAAAAAAAAA